>NW_024104635.1:17848-456105 GCF_003945595.2 Pipra filicauda | reverse complement strand
TCAGGCTCAGTGTTTCAGTTGCTGCAGCCAGGTCATCCATCCCTCATTTGAAACTGTTAAGCACAATTTAGAGAATGCTTGACACTACCAACCCTCTTGCCCATTATTACACTCAGGTTATTGAATGATTAATGAAGTTCACCAGCATAACTGTGCTTCTAGATCTGGCAAACATCGTGGTGCACATAGGAATGATCATTAATATGTGCCATCCAGACTAGAAGCATTTGCAGATCTCATTCTTCAAGTATATTTTCAGAATTCATGCATGTAACTTGCACCTGCCATATGTTTTCACTTTAGCATGTTTATTTTTCATTTTTCAGCTCACTTTTCAACATCTTTACTGGCTCATTTTTCAACATCTTTACAGGCTACATTTTAAATGGTAATATTTGGGAAAAAAATAAGACAACACGGATGCACCTCAGGTCACATCTCCCAGGTACCTGCCAGGCCCACGTGGAGATGATTGAACTGGGTCTGGACAAGTCAGCAATGGCACAGAAGGGCCTGGAAAAGGCCCTGCCCTGCTGCCTTTGGTGGCAAACCAGGGTGCTGAGTGTCACTGCTTCCTGCACTTGCAAGGAAGTACCTCCACAAACCCTGTCCCCTCTTTAGCTCAGTATTGGATCATCTGGGTCATTTCCTTTTGCCACCAAATGCCTCTGTAATGCCAGATCGTGCTGCAGCAGCCTGGGTGTGAGTGGAGTTCCACAGTAACAGTCACCATACCTAAATAGGTCAGTAACAGGACACAGATCAACCTTCCCAGTGTCTTCCTTTCCATTTTGAACACCAGCCTAAGCCTTTCTTCTCAGTGTTAAAAACTTCCCACTGGAAATGCTCCTTTTGGAAAATGCTGACTAAGCAAAATCAAAGAATTTCGTCAGAATTTGTCAACTTCATCACAAAGGTAACTGCAAAATTACATCAATGCTGTATTTCAATGACATCAGAGCATTGCATTTTGTCATTTCAGTGAACTACAGCAAAGCCAGAGCAAAAAGGGTGAAATGGAGAACTCTTCCCTGAGCAAGATGAAATATTGCTATTACTGTGGAATGGAAATTCCATCCTGACTCACCCTGCCTTTAACAGGTATTTGTGCATCTTTTCCAAAGTTAACAATCCATGAGAAATGCACCAGTTGTGTTTTTTGATTTCTGGCTTGCGGGGGGTTAGAGATATGGAGCCAAGCTATCACAAACCCAGAGCATCTCTGTGGTGCTGCCTATTAAACAAAAATGGGAACAAAATGCAGTTGCAGCTCTGACCACTTGCAGTGTTTGGAGCAGGAGCACTCAGACCTGTAGCTTTAACCCGTGTTCCTGTGGGTACTGAGCAACAATAGGAGCATCAACTGGAACCAGAGAGTCCCCCAGATTCATGCAGGTTTTGAGCTAAGGTTTTGTTTCTGGCAAAAAGTGTTTCTCCACTTTAAAAAAATGAGTAAAATATCTAAATTATGATGTCTTTAAATCAAGACTTCCCAAGAGATACGATAATCTTAAAAAAAATATTATGAGTTGGATGTAGAGATAAGATACTCTGTACAATGGCTTATGACCTTTATGGTCTTTATCTGACAGTCCTCGACTTACTGAGGCTATGCCATCAATTTACGGGCAAAAATTATATATGAAAATTGTTTGTATATGTGTATAAATATTTTTAAAACACTAAAAACTGATAAAAACATGAGAACTTCCTGACATAATTTTTTCAAACTGGTGAACCTCCACAGTTTCCACTATTACCTCAAGTTAGTTGAGCAGCAAAACCTTATGACTTTCAAAACAAAAGAAAGCAAGAAAAAGTTGGCCACAGCATCTAACCCACGTATAATTTTCAGTTTAGTTGCTTCCTCCATACACATCACTACTCTCATAATTAGGTTAAAGAGTGTATTCTTTGGTCTCCCATTGTTTTTGGAGCAGGCCTTGGTCAAAGTATTTCAATACAGTGGGTCGGTTTATTCATCCAGAAAATAAGCATGATCATATCTGCCCCAGAAGGTATTGTGAGGATATTGTCATTATTATGTGTTTGTAAAGTGCATTAAAACAATTAAACTGCAATTATTGGGGGTGGAGAGTCTTAGTTTTTCTATTATTACTTCCAGGAACTTCCCCCTCTCCGGCCTGAACTTACCAGCATATTCCCTCAGACTTGTTTAGCCTACTTTTAAATTATTACTACCATTTCAGTGCCAAAAAAAAAGCTGAATCATGACACTGAGGTTTTGGAAAACTTTATTTATATTAAAGAAATGCACCCAGCAGCATTTCAAGCTTCCTCTGCCCTGTTCTTGCGGCGTCCCTCAGTGTGTGCCTCCGTCACAGGCTCGAGGGCTGTGCTGTGCCTCTGCCCCTCGGCAGGTTGGAGGAGACAGGATTTTTTTTTTGCCAAATGGAGAATGTTTCACCCCCACGCCACATCTTCTTCCATCTAATCTTCCTCTGCGGTGCAAAATCCCTTGATTCTTATCACCCCAAACTCCTGAGTGTGAGGGTTCCTGGGGCCGTCTCCGGGAACTGTGAGCACCCCCCAGCACGGCAGCCCCACAGGCTGCTCTGGGGTCACCCCCGTGGGTTATCCCGTCCAACACCAGCCACGAGGCTTATCCAGCTCACCAGAGCTGCTGCAGGAATGTCACAGCTCCCAGGGAACTGCCCCGAGTGTCTGGCACATGCAGAGTCTGCACCTTTCTCATTCCCTTTGTCATTAATCCAAGGGAAACACCAGCACTGGAATTGAGCAATGGTTATAAACAGTTACACCCAAATTTAAAAAAAAAAGAACCAAACACAGATCTGGGCTTGGATAGGACCCTGCAGTTCAAACTTCCGTCAAACTGAACCTGAGGAACAAGGTTTTGGAAGGCCTGGTTTTTGCATCAGGACCCTGAAACCTCAAGTTTTTCATCCTTTGAATGAATAACAAGGGCTGTCACAGCAAGCAGAAGTTTTTGGCAGTGGGAAACAAGTTCCAGCTTATTTTCTGAAATAATTCGTGTTTACTTATGCAAACACAGACAAATCCTGTCACTAAAACAGAAAATTCTCCCTCAAAATATATTTCCTGTTATGGCTGTACCTTCCCTCCAGGACCTCAACAAGTCCAGCTTCCCTTTTCACACAGCGAAGCGAAAATTATTATGTATTTCAAGCAACTCATAAAAGTAAAGGTCTTTGAAACACTTCAGAATTAAACACTAAGGCCTAAAATCATGTGAGTTTTAAGAATGTAAAATATAATTCAATACTGCTGGTTGGAAGAGAAATGTACTCTTCATTCATAGTTTGCTTTCTTGAGTCTCAATTTTATATTTGCAAATGTAAGCATTTACTGAACTTGAGCACAACTCATTTCAGTGATTTCAAGTGTTATTATGTCCTTGCAACTTCACCTACTCATTGCTCTGCTGCCCGTGTTCACCTGGAGCTGCTGCTGCCAGGGCTTGTTTTCAGTGGGGAATGCCGGGGTTCAGGGCTTGTTTTCAGTGGGGAATGCCGGGGTTCAGGGCTTGTTTTCAGTGGGGAATGCCGGGGTTCAGGGCTTGTTTTCAGTGGGGAATGCCGGGGTTCAGGGCTTGTTTTCAGCCGGGAATGCAGGGATTCAGGGCTTGTTTTCAGCCGGGAATGCAGGGATTCAGGGCTTGTTTTCAGTGGGGAATGCCGGGGTTCAGGGCTTGTTTTCAGGCGGGAATGCAGGGATTCAGGGCTTGTTTTCAGCCGGGAATGCAGGGATTCAGGGCTTGTTTTCAGGTGGGAATGCCGGGGTTCAGGGCTTGTTTTCAGCCGGGAATGCAGGGATTCAGGGCTTGTTTTCAGTGGGGAATGCCGGGGTTCAGGGCTTGTTTTCAGGTGGGAATGCCGGGATTCAGGGCTTGTTTTCAGCCGGGAATGCAGGGATTCAGGGCTTGTTTTCAGCGGGGAATGCCGGGGTTCAGGGCTTGTTTTCAGGCGGGAATGCAGGGATTCAGGGCTTGTTTTCAGCCGGGAATGCAGGGATTCAGGGCTTGTTTTCAGCCGGGAATGCAGGGATTCAGGGCTTGTTTTCAGGCGGGAATGCAGGGATTCAGGGCTTGTTTTCAGCCGGGAATGCAGGGATTCAGCCGCACCGGTTCCGTGAACGGCAGCGGACCTGGGCAGCCCAAACCCGGGCACTGCACCCAAAACCTGCCCCACTGCCTGACAGAAAACCCGCACAAGGGGCTCTTTGTTAGGAAGAATCACCGAGGCATTTTGTGGTGACACTGCGACACATCTGAAACTGGACACCCCCACCAAATGGGGCACTTCATTAGGAATTCCTGAGTAAATATTTTGACCGTGTATCGGTTGCAGAAGTTGGCAGGAGCGTCCCGGGCTCTGAATGGCATCTGCATGTGTTTAGGCTTTCAGTTTTGTTTTCCACCCCTGGCTTTGGGAAATCCTCGTTCCGTGCGTGTGTTATTGGAAGGGAAATGCAGTAAGGCTGCTGGTCCAACCCCGGGGTGCTTTCCCTGCTGCTGGAGCTCCCAGCCAATCCTTTGGACCTGGGGCCTGCAGACAGCAATGCCTTTGCTCCCTTCAGATGGAAGTTAGAGGTTTCTTGGAGGAAGTGACCCAAAAAAAGTGTCTGATAGGTGATGTACTTTGGTTGTTGGCATGGTCAGGAATGAAAGTGGTGGGGTAAGTGAGAAGAGGGATGACTCACACAAGGACAGAGCTTGAGAGAGGAGTGGGAGCAAAGACTCCATCCCTGTAATGCCCTAGTGATGGGGGAACATCGACCCACAGCCTCAGCCTCCTGCCAGCCAGGAGGGACAGGATGGATGCTGGGAAGCCGGCAGGGAATTATTTGGCTTCAACAGGAAGGAGGGGGGGCATTGACTCACAGTGAGATGTGCACAGGCCAGGGCCTCTCAAGAGTTCTCACTGCTCATTCCAGAGCAAGAAAAAGCCAAAGTGCCTGTGGCTCAGGAGTGTTTCTGGCATGATGGGTCCTGAGAGTTATCCCCAAAAATGACCCCCCCATCTGCTTTTAAGTGTTAAGACCATATCTTATTTGCTGCATGACTGGTCCACTGCAATAATTTTTGTTAATCAGCCAGTGAGGCAACACTTGATAGCAGGATATCTTGAAGACTCTTACATCTGTAGTTTACCTGGGTTCTATTTTTTTTCACCAAAGAAAGGCTCATGGAGAACAGAAAAGCCTCACATGCCTCGTGTGTCCTATTGTAAAGACCACAGCAGCAAATTTACATTTACAGTGGACATTCATCGCCTTCCGGCAGGCATTTGGAATTTTTCATGGCAAACTACTGTATAACGAGGTTTTTCTTCCTTGTCTCCAATCATTTTACTCTAGGGGCATCTTGTTACATGGTGGAAAACACATCTTGTAGATATAAAAATTAATAAAAATAAAATAGGGTGTTAAAATATCTGAAGTGTGGGAAATAACGATTCCAAAGCAATTAGGGTTTCAAGTAGTGTTTGGTTTGCTAAACCAGAGAAAACCAATAGGCCTGTGTTGGAAGCTGCAGGAAGGCAGCACTTCTCCTGGCAGGCACAGGGCAATTCACAGGGCTGGAATATTCCTGCTTTGGTCTTGTCAGTGATGAGGGTGGTGAATGCATGATTGAACTTATCTGCGTAAACCTAGTGAAAAATGGTGTCAATATAAAATGGTTTGATTCCTTTTATGAACAGAACTTTATCAGATCTAGAAATACAACTGAAACGCTTCTGTTTCAGACAATTTTTTTCTTATATCTCTCTAAGCACAGTTAGCAGGACCTGCCAGTTCAGTTGTGCAAACGTGCACATTGCAAAGTACCAGCAACATCCCCCAGCAGTTCCTGCCCATCCCTGAACACCAAGACACCTGGTGACCAATTCACACTTGGCATTGATGGAGTTTGCCTCCCATCCCATTTGGGCTTTTCTTTAGCACTAGAAGGAGTCAGGCTGATACCTGACAGGGAGAAACAGCTGTTTGCTGAGTACCACCCCACCACAGGGGGAGTTACCTTGCAGTAACAAATCAGGGGTATTGATTTCCCCTGGGGGGAAATGTGACTTTGAAACACCAAAATACCTGGAAGAGATAAACATAGAAACAATTCTGTATCATGGAGAGAGAAAGATTTCACACTTCAACAGGTAAAATCCACATTTTTGTTGTTTTTCATATAGCAAATAAGAATAAATGAACTTTCTCCATCATGCATTACATATGCATAGATATGGGAGTTTTCCAAATTGTATCAATTTGGAGCCTTAATTAAACTTAACTGAAGTGCATATTTCGGCTCTGTCCAAAGTTTGGCAGTCTGTTCTCTCTCGTGAGCAGGTTAAAAGGAGAAGAAAAAGGGGAGGTCCTGCAAGCAAAGTCCAAGATTTAGCAAGACTGTTAATTTAGCAAGACTGCTTAATTTGTGAGATCTGGTGAAAGTGTGTCACAGTCTCATCAGACCTTCAGGCCTGTACCTAGAAGTTGGACATTACTATAAAATAGCTGCAGTCTGAGAAAGCCTCCAGTGGGTAAAAAAAAGTGGGGAACCCCCCAGAAACTGCAGAATATAAAAGATATACTTCATCTGCAGATTTCCAAGCATTCAAAACATTATTGTATGCAGCACGTGCGCTTTCTGCAAACAGAAAGTCTCTGTTTTATAATCGGAACTGTCAACGCTGGCACAAAACAATGTGACACCCAACAGGGCTATCCATGAATTTCTAAGGTTTCTTTCAGCTGCTTATTTCAAAATTTTAATTTTGAGTGACGTAAGAGCCCTGGGAAACCACACAGTAACTCTTCTAGTTCCCTGGCTCATTGAGCTTATTCCAGGTGTTCAGAAGGATTAGCAAAAGCCATTTTGAGTTGTTTTTCCAGAGGGAGTTTCTAAGTTTGGTAGGCAGCCATAAAAATTGTGCATCTGTGTTATTATCCCAGTGGCCCGTGCTGGGTGTGTCCCTGGTATTTTGCAAATCGCTATGAGCTTGTGAAAGCAGCTGGATGAAATTCTTCTCCCTCTAAAATCTTCTCTCAAAGGATCCCACACACACTGTCAATCACACACATGCAGGCATTTACCTGCCTTTTCGTTATGTGGCACATTGACCCCGATTTAGCTGCTTCTTGCCTTCAAACTGAAGATGCTGCTGCCTACAGGCATCTGAAACGTCTTTTTCCTCCAGTTCTCTTTCTAAATCTAATAATTTGAAAAAATCCCTTTATGACCACGCAGTGCAGAGAGTGGAGAGATCTAAAGAGGTAAGAGAGAAGGACTGTTTGGGATGCACAGCTGAGCCCACGGAGGTGGTACCAAAACAGCTCCAGTCATATTCATCTGGAGGGTCCATAGGCAGATGCTGTGGCACACACAGTGTGAGCCAGTGAGCACCCAGGGCAGGTTAAGCCTGGCTTAACAGCTATATCTGAGCCACAGTCAAGTCTTCATCTTCTGCCAGCCCCACACCCACATAAATCTTCCTTCACTGCTAACAATTACTTATTCTAATTTCTCCCCCCAGTGCTGTCATTCTTGGGCCACCAATTTTTTTAACTTTTTACCCTTGAGTGCTACACAAATTAATAGAAAAGTGCAACCTTTGTATCTGAACTACATTTAGCTGTTCTATAAAAGAAAAACTTAAGCTACCACCAGCATCCTAGACTGTTACGTTTTGGTTTCATTGTGCTGCAGACAATCAGAGCAGCTGCACAGGAGAATTGCTGTAACTGGAGATCCATGAACTGAGAGAAATAAGGTGGCATCACTTCCAGCCTCACTGGGTCATTCATGTCTCCAGACAAAGCCAGAGAAGTGTTGCTGTCAGGCAGGACATGTGCTGGTGCCAACGTGTCTTTCGGTTGCAGGCTGAAGTGCCGTCACCCTCTTTCATTTCCAGGCCACTCTGTACACTCAGGGGGCCCCAGGGGTTAATATTAACAGTTCAAATCGTTAGATCCTTCTGAATTTTCTGTAGTGCATAGATTTTCTATAGGAAACTTTCTATCTGATAAACAACTCTAGAGTTAAGCCAGTGTTTACATTTTTTTATCCAACTTCTGAGCATTTCACCCCAGTAAAAATCAAAGTGCCTGATTTTATTGGATTACCAGTGCATTATTCCATCAAAGTGAATCCCTAAACTCCAGTTTCTCTAGCTCACACACAAAGGATTTGTGCCATATCCTCCAGTTTTGCTAGCATAGGCTGTAGGATCCAGGATGAAAGTTTACTGCCACGGCAAAACAAACATGTAGCATGGGAAAAACACCACTGTAAAATAAAACTGAGTGGAAGCTGAAAGCCCAAAGCAACTTTGAGGGCTGGGTTTTGGTTTCTTTGGATCTTTAATCCCCAGAATGGCTCCATTTTTTTGTCCAAATTGTTCACCCAGGTCTAATGACCATTGAACAGTCTGGCAGGCACTACCCATGGGATGGGATTAGGGGGTCATGGGTTCAGTCCCTAAGCAGGACCACTCACCCCTGTCACAAATCTACTCAGTTGACAGACAATTCTTTGTGATGAGCTGGCCACCCATTTGGAGGGTCAACAGAATTCTCGCTTATTTTGAAAATTTGACCATGAGACACAAATCACCTTTCTGTGTGGGGAAGCCCACCCCACAGACACCCAGGGAAAAAAATCACAGCTCATGCTGGTCGGAGTCCATCCTCCCAGGGCTCTTCCTGCGGTGCCTAGTGTTGTCCAAGCTCAGTGCCTTTATTCTGTCTCCTGGTGTGTTCTGAAAAAAGCTTACAGGATGCTAGAAATCTTTAGTTTAAAGGGAAAACTAGTTGCACCGGGTGAACAACATATGTATTTGTTAAGTAAATTTAGTAAAAAGAATGCTTTGAATGCTTTCAGGAAAAAAATAATTTTAAAATAATACCTTAATGCCATGTCTTAAAGTATGCTTTAGACCTCTCCTAAGCATCTTGTTTGTTATGCTTCAAAACTTCCTGTCACCAGAAAGGAAAAAAAAAATCCACAGCATTCCTTCTGTCTTACAGAAACACGAGAGTAAGAAAATCGCCCCTTTGGGGTTTTTTGTTTGGTGTTGGGAAAACTATAGCTTCATGAGGGATCTGATAACTAACCCATATGGTGCTTGATCCTGATAATACAATCCAAACATCACAAACCAACTCCCAAAAGCCAACAAGAATCAGCATCTTTGTTGTAGAAGAAAACAATGCGATCTCATGCTAACCCAAAATCCAGCTCCTCTGGAGATCCCAAATGCCTCATTCCCAATGAAAATAGATGCTGAGAGATGGTGACGCACATCCGACAGTTTGATGTTGCCTCCCAGAGATGAAACAGAGGGCTCGATCTCTTGTGGTGTTAAAAATCCTCTGGCATTTTTTAGAATCAGAGAACTGATGGAAAATCAGATAATTAAACTTGCCTGTGTAGAATTCCTGTAACTATTAACTATATATTGTATTCTACTCTCTCTGTTTAAACAGTTTTTCTGCATTTGGTCTGTATAACGACCATCCCAGCTTTTTGCTCTGGGGGCAAGAAACCTGCTGATTACTGAAGTAAATTTGATGATTTCATGCTAGATGGCTGACATTTTCCAGTTCAGATTTAAATGGTTCTACCTAGCAGTTTAGATATGGCCCAGTGGGACAATCCCACTGTCAGAGGCCTGAGACTGTTTTGGGACTCCTTCAGGGTATATTCGTGACTTAGTTACATACAATGCATACAAAGTGTAGGTAGATGTGTTTTTAACTCAAAAAGGAAAAGTGTATGATTTTGTGTGTTTCTTAGGATGCTCTCTGATGGGAGAAGTGAAGGGATGCCAGGATGGATTTTGGCCATAACCTACCACAGAGGAACTTTGGGTGGCAAAAGAGCCAGACTTATGAAATAGGGTTACTTCTGTTGAACTTCAGTTGTGTACTTTGAGGATCTCAGAGCTTTCTAGAAATGGTAATGAATGAATCCACACTGCATAGAAGAGATGATCATTCTTGTTTTACTAATAAAGGAAAATGTGATTCACAGAACTGGAGACTTGAAACAAGAAACTTGACATTATAATGGTTTTTATACCATAGACCATTTTTGAATGACAAGTGTCATGATAAGTCCCCAAGCCAGTTTGGTTATTTAGCTCAAAACCACCATTGTGCTATTTCAGTGAAAGACAAACATTGACAGCCAGTTTCTCAGTGAAGGGATTGTTCTCAGTTCTGCCAAATGTTCAGCACAGTGTATCCCCCACGTCCAACAATATCACTGCACAAAACTCCAACTCAGAGAGAAGTTCATCAGGAATAAAAATGTTTCCTGTGCCAAAAAATCAGTCACTCAGAAGGAAAATGTAAACCCAAAAGAGAGATCAGATAGCTTGTGGCATAAGGTCCTAAGACACTGCAGCCAAATAAAGGCACTTGTACTGAGTGAAGTCTGCAGGGAGACCTGGCTGAAATGCTGAAAACTTCCAGCAGTAAAATAGGACAGACCAGGGAAAACTGGGAATCTTGGGAGAAAGAGACCTGAGAGAGCAAAGTGCTGCCCTCCCTTGTGAGTGTCCCCATGCCCACAGTGAGGTGCCAGCTGTGGCACAGCGTGGGAAGGTGTGCACAGGAGGGAGGAAGGCAATGAGGGAGCTGCACATGGTGGCACTGCTGGTCCTCACCAAACACCACGGCACTGCCCGGGGGTGCCAACAGCTGCAGTGTGCCCAGACCATCCCAGAAAGGATGGGCATTATGGCAGAGAGGTCTGAGATGCTTGACCTCAGATGACTCAGTGTGACAAATACAGGGCTTTCAGAGAAAAATAAAACTCTGCATAGCCAAGATAGAAACAAACAAACAAAAAAAGTGATAATTCAGTGTTTGCCTGATGGCTTTTTTTCTAGCTATAAAAAGATTCTTTTCCAGTTCTTCCAAGACATAGTTTGTGTATTTTTTGTGTCAGAAAGAGAGGAGAAGAAAAAATCTGGCACGTTTCTTTTGTTCAGTTTCTAGAAACTGGTGTTCTCCCTCCCTTATTTCCCTATCCACATGCAATGACTGCAGTGTTCAGTGCTGAACTGGAAAAGCCTTCTCCGAAGGTGAGGGGGCCGTTAAGTCCTTGGATTGTGTGTAGAGACCATCTATGAGGCAGTGGCACATAATGGCAGCTGTGCTCTTCTGGGCTGCTGGAAATAATCCCAAGGCTGGCCACACTCACATCATTCAGAGCTGCTGGTTTCATCATGATTGGGATCAACAGCAGGAAAGTAAAGAGCTGTATTATTTTTGCCTACAATAACTTGTCTCAGTGGTCACTGATGCTTTGCAATGCCTCACATCCTCATGGGTTCACAATTCTGCACAAAATACCAAGATTCCACCTATATCCCCCATGCTTCACTAAACTCTCTGAGCTCCCACAGAAGTAAGCTAATACGTTCAAACTGCTGTTACTCCAAGCTAGAGGAGGTAGAATTACACATCCCTGACAACAAGGCACAGTAAACTGTTGGGTAGCTTTTAGTTTTGCCTTATTGACAGACCGTCTTCCTTGTGGCTGAGATCCCTGGGTTTGATTGCGAGCTGTTGACTTGCAAGCTTACAGCTGGCCCAGCCTGGGTAAAATCACAAGGAAAGTTGTGTAGAAAGCTGCCAGATCATCACCTGACGCTGATGTGGGTGACTAACAAGAAAACATGAAGAAATAGGTCCCTCAGAAGATCTTGTGAGTTACTGCAGCCAGGAATCAAAGCCAAATTCCTGTGATTTCTGTACAGTAACTTTATCAAGGAATTAAGTGTCACTGCACGAACTCTACACTTATCCTTGCTATCATGGGTTGGTTTCCATCATTTCTTCTTAACTGGCATCAGCTGACACTGGGAGCAAACACATTCTGAACCTTCCTCTGAGAAGCAAACCAAATAATCTTCAAACCTGTCCTGTGTGAACTAAAGAGAAGCCTAAAGAGGGTCTTAAAAAATCAGGGATTGAAAATTCCTAGCAATAGCAACAGGTGAGAAGTGGCACTGCTAGAAGTGTGAATACTGAAGCACAGAACTGTGCAAAAATGTTTGGTTTGAATTTGAATGTGGCAATTAATCCATAACATCTTCTGGTTCCCTAAGATTTCAGTGAACTTTAGGAGAAAAGTGTCTTAACTGTTTCCCTGCAATCTTAACTTAGTAAAATTTTTCTCCAGTGGCTCCAATACTGGATCAAAATCACACAATCTGGTCCCAGTCTTGGCTCTGACTTGCTGGGTATGTTTGAGTGAGCCACTTCCTTGCCTTCTGCCTCTTTCCTGCTTCTTTGCATGTATCTGGTTTGCCTTCCTAGGCAGAGTGTGGGCCAGGATGGTGACTTGCCCATTCTTGCAATCTCTTCCACGCTACAGACTGAGTGCCAGGCATTAATTTATCTGAAAAATTAATTAGAAGGTGCATACCAACTGACTCTCACGTAGGTAATAGCAGTAACAAACAGGCTGACAGCAGAAAAGAGAGGCACTAAAAAATTAGAGTACCCTCAGTTTTAGTGCTTCCCTTTGCCATCCAGATTACCCTTTTCAGAACTCTTTTTTCATTTTTGCTGTAGTTGCTGTTATTCATTTGCACAGAAGAGAGATGTGGGGTTGGGATTTGGTTTTGTCTCTCCAGCTGCCCATAGGTTTTTCCTAGCTGGGCTGATGTTGTTGCCAAAGTAGTAATTCTAAAACAAACCATCCTCTTCGCTCCTGCCCAACATGTGTCAGTGTTTTCCAGCTCCAGAGAAAGTACATGAGTGTAGGCACAGCAAATCTTAAATATCTCCTCCAAGCTGCTCAGCAGTACCATCTTAAGGACAATTGTCAAATGTAGCTGTGTTAAACAGAGGTGTTGGTTACGTGCCTGGGGTGTTAGTGTTAGTTTGTGTACCATCTCCCACTAAAGACAAGGAGGATGAACTGAATATACTAAACCTCACATTCTTAACGTAGATGCAGCAGTGTAAGTCCAGCACAAGTGTTGTGAATTTGTAAAATTTATAAAATTACTGGCTCCCCACTTGGCAATGCCACACCTCCTCTCTGCTCCCCTTCTTTACCTTCTGCACACTGCCCTGGCTCTGGAGGGGTGAGTTCCCAGAGCACCCTGGAGCCGTGGTGCTGCACCCTGGCTGTGCCCCCACGGGACACCCACACCTCACTGCCTGTCTCCCGGGAGCCAGGGGGCTGCATGCTGCCCTCTGACACTTTGTGACACACCCAAATCCTCTTCTCACCCCTAAAGAGGTCACCAGTTACTCATCTGAGGAACCCAGCATTAAAGCACATGCTGGAATGGATCTGGATTTTACATGAGCATTTCCCAGCATGAACGACCCATTGCTCCCCTTTGCACTTTGCTCTAGTGATGGAACAAAAATATGAATGATTCTGTTTTCTGCCTCCAGTCATTGATTCAGACACTCCCATTTGTCACAGAAGAGCAAATGACAGCCAAAAAGAAAACCAAAACATCTGCAGTATGAAATCCAGTTCTGCCCTATCACGCTGACAGCAGCATCCTAAAATACAGTTGCCTTCTCTTTCTTCAGTCACTTCTTCTTCAACCTCACTGCTTTTCCCGAGGTTACTTAAACTGGTGAGAGAGCAATTTAACCCATTGCTTCCCCTACCTCAGGTTCCTCCCAGCTCCCAGTCTCCTTGGGTGTTCAGAGGCCAGAGGGTACTGCAGTGCTCACTCCACAGGTTTAGCCACACCCTCGAGGTGTCTCAGAGGGACAGCTCTCACCTTTCCAAGCTTGCCTTGGAGCTAACGCAGGAAATAGGGCTGTTAATTCCTGCTGGTTGCAGAAGTGGCCTCGTGGGATCTGTAGGGGAGCTGCTGTCAAGCCACAACATCTATTTTCCCCTCAGCTCCTCAGCAGCTGTGGTGTGATGAGGTCTCCCAGCTAATACTGCTCTAGGCAGAGTTTGGGCCTCTCACTGTGGAGCTGGAGCTGGGAGGTCTCTGTTCAAGGAGCTTTGGTCAACCACTATTCTGTCCAGATACATTCCACAATATCCTGCTTCTTCAGCCACCCTTCTTCACTTACCCTGGCCTAACACAGCCAAGCTGCTTTCCAGGCACCTTTTACAAGGGTTTTCTCTCTTAAAAAAAAAAACAACAACCAAACAAAACAAAACAAAAAATACAAAAAACCAAAACAAACAAAACAAAACAACAAGGACCGAAACCAACCAAACAAAAATAACAAAGCAAAATCAGAAATAGCTGAGGGTGATTTTCTTCTTTCAAATCACAGTCAACTCCACCTTTGTTTCAGATACCAGCACACACACGTACACACGTACCTGTGTTCACACACACCCAGCCACTCACTTGCTCCCCTGCTCTTGCAGGGTGCAACCAGCCATAGAAATTACAGGGTGTTCTAACATCTTTATCTAAAAATACACCTTGTTTTAATAAGACCCAGGGTTTAGGAGCCAGGATGGATTTAATCAAGAGCCTATAAGCAGGGTGCAACCTTCGGCAAACTTCATGTGAAATTATCACGTAGCACATTTCCATCAGCTATGTGGCAAAGTTCTCATTTGCCCTGTGACTGCTTCTGTTTCTCTGGCAAGTCACAAAGTAGTTCTTTTTTTTGTTCCCTGCAAGGCATCCAGATATGTCTCTTTGTTTACTGTGCCGTTGACACAAAGGACTCCAGTGTAACAGGCCAAGTGGATGTATCTCTTCATTTTGAGTAAGACTCCCAGGATTAGCCTTCCAAAATGAAAGGGGTGCAATAAGCCAAATACCAGAGTCATTAGAGCAATGCGATGGATGGATTTGAGCAGTGCCTCTAAAATGCCAAACTGTTAAACTCCAGGATTTAACAGGCTTCAATTAACTTGGCGATTTAAAAGTGAGTGAGCCAATATATTATGATATAGCATAGATGAAGCCTCAGAAAAACTGTTCCTTAAAATGAAAAAGAACCCAAACAATGACATCAGGGTTTCACGTCCTAGTTCATTCTGCCAGTCTTTCCGTTCCAGCCTCTGTAAGGACACATAATACTGACTGATAGAAAGCAACTCCACACTAACATTTGCAGGTCATGAGGTCAAGCACTTGCAAGTCAGAAGATGCCAGAACAAGGGCTGACCATGGAACTGGAATTCACCTGTCTCCTGTGTGGGCAGTGGTGCAGCCTGCAGTGCCACAGCAAGACAACTGGTTTTTCCACAGGACTCTCTCCTCCACTTAGTGCACAGGGTGCATGCACTCCCTTCACGAGGAACTGCTTTGTCCTGCTTTCTCCTTGCTCACTGTGCACGCCCCAGGCTTTATAAGCATTTCAGACTCTGCTTTATTGATGAATTCTGAGCTTGACCTTGGCTTTTTTATAGTGATGATCTATGCAATGTGTGAGAAAATCACAGAAAAATCATTCCATAATGCCCCTTTGAGAAGAGGAGACATGAGTCCTCCCACCTTAGAAATTCAGCAAGATCTATGAAGTATTCACTGATCCAAGGGGTTCAGTTTGACAACACTTAGGACACGAGCCCTCAAAACAATTTTGGTTTGTTGTCTGAAGCATTGATCTTTCTCACTTCTGCAGCTGGGATTGTTCCCCATTTCAGCAAGTCATATCCTGGGAACCTGAATCAAGCAACCAAGTACAGGGAGTAGCTACTACTAACTTAAAAAAATTAGTTCTCCGTAGCAACACTCAAATACAACCCTCAAAAAAGGGTCCCAGAGGACCCTTCTCCTCCCCCCAGGCAGCCCATGCTCAGACACAGCCCCTGGAGGAAAGCCTACCAAGCCAAAGTCACTGGAAGGGAATGCCCCAGGGTGTGCCCTCCTGAGGCAGGGATCCCGTAGGAACATGACTGTGAATTAAAGATCACACACTCACTTAGGTGGGAGCCACACTCAGGATCCATTGGCAGTTGTCAGGAAAAAAATAACTACAAACCCAAACTGGGAGCTTTCAAATGCCATATTTGGACGCAACTCTGATACCAATTGCAAATTCCTGTTCAAGAGCACTCTGGAGATTAGGAGACAAACAGTCACGAAGGTCAGGGCAGCATCTCTTTCCATAGCCTCTTTCTAAGCCTCTTCTGAACTATCTTGTCTGAAATTACTGAGGCAGAAATTTTGTGTCGCAGAACAGGAAAAGTCTTGACACCAAATCAAATGCATAACGATCCCTCCTATAATTGCAGATAAAAATTCTCTCTCCCTGCTCTGGGTTGTATGTATAGTCCTCACTTACACCTGTGGCCCCGTTTCTCACCCTTATATCCACTCTGAACAGTGCTACAGTTCACGTGTAAATGGAATTGCTTGAAATGGTGCAGGTCCATTATTGACAACTACATTTGAAATTCACTGCATTCAAATAAGGGGAAAAAATCACTTCTGAATGCTGGGAATGCCCAAAGTTTGGGCTTTATAACATTTTAAAAGGGTCAGAGAAAACTGCATTGTCCTAGACATTATTTTGCTGCCTTACCTTCAAAGATGCACTTCTACCTTTTTTTATTTCACAAGGTTTCTTTTGTTGCTAAAATCCAAGAGCTGAGTAAGAAGATAGTTATAATGCTTATCATTTCCTTCACCCTTCAGTGCATTTGCTGAAGAAAGAAGATAAATGAAGCATTGACAGGGTATTGCACCCCCACAGGGCCAACCCTTGTAAGAGATAATGTTGGGAATTAAAAGCAGTCAACAGTGATCTCTCTGCTTTGACTGAGCTCCCAAAAAAGAAACTTTCAGATGGAAAAATATTTCTGCACAGATTGCAAGCCTCACATTCAGTGCCACCTGAAAACCGAAGCAAGCAAGACACGTAACACCGAGATGAAGTAGCTCTTTAAAAAAAAAGTATCTTGCAATGCTTTATGGGCAGTAGTTACTGAGTTATGGAAAGAAAAGCCACTAGAATAAGAAGGGTTTTTCTTGTATTGTTCATGCATTCTAGCACCCATTTAATAAGATATTACCGGGAAAAACAACACAGCATCTTTCTGGAAAGGCTAATCATCTGCTCCTGCTGCCCATGCCACAGAATTGCTGCTGATCCGGGTTCCATTATGTCATCCCCGCAATACCCCTGCCCCTGCACTCACAGGCCTCATATCTCCTGCTCCTCCACTCACGTTGCCTTCTCTGCTCCTTCTGACCACAGGAAACAGTTCTCATTTATGACTTTCTGAGAATTAGCAGTTGCTAAAACCTCTTTGGTATTTATGATAAGTGTTGGTATCTATAGGATTCGATTGACTCACTCAGCAGCCCTTTGCTCTCTGGTGGTAATTGCCTTCCGCCCACACTCTCTACCTTCCCAGATTTGAGCTCGTTTCTCTTTCTCTCTCTCTGTCCCTCCCTGTGACTCACCCTCACTGCCTGGAAGTCCCGAGCACACACTGGCAGCTCCAGAGATTGTGTTACCTCTCCCCAAACTGCTGCCGAACCCCTTCCCTGTTTCAGAAAACATCTTTGCTCTGCTCCCCTCTCACCTGTACCTTCATAGCCCAAAACAAAGGCTGAGAAGCTGTTTTGCCTCAGGAACAGCAGTGGGTTGGTGTAAGTCTCCCCTGTGCCAAGGACGGTCAGGTTGGATCTCAGGGAAAGGTTCTTCCCCCAGAGGGTGGTTGGCACAGGCAGTGGGCACAGCCCCAAGGCTGACAGAGCTCCAGGAGGGTTTGGACAACGTTCCCAGAGACAGGGTGGGATTGTTGGGGTGCCTGTGCAGGGCCAGAGGTTGGACTGGATGATCCTTGTGGTCCCTTCCAGCTCAGGGTTTGATTCCCTATCCCACTCTCGAGGAACTGTTGCTATCTACCAATGTTGTTACCCTTCTTAGTCCAGCAGCCTGAAGAAGGATGTCACTGCTGCAGCACCTCCACACTATTTCAATTTATGAGGGGCTTTTATAGCTCCAGGTCAGCCACCTAAAAATCCATACAGCACAGAGACTGACATTCCTGCATTTTCCCTGATACTGCTTGGGTTCCTTGTGTGTGATGGGATCACAGGCACAGAGCAGAGTTTGGTCCTCTGCCTCTTTGGTATCCCAATTGCTCTCTTCTAACTCTTGCATCTCAGCACTCAGGCAGCCAGGCTAGGCCTAAATGATTTTGATGGGAATTAAACAAAGATTTTTCACAGAATCATAGAATACCCTGATAGACTTCTTCCCTGGCCCCTGTTTCCTGTGCTGTTCAGTGCTGCCAGATGTGCCTGAGGGAGGCAACCATGCGCCCCAGGTTCCCTCTACCATCAAGGAAAGAGCCAGCCACCTCCCAGGATGATTCAGGACAGAGGTGGATTGAATTACCCATGGACCTGCCCGTGCCTCCATTAACTACAGGAGGCACCCAGGGAGACCAGACTCCTAACTTGGGAACCTCTCCTCATTGCCTACATTTGGTTGCATTAATCCACCTCTGCGTGTTGCTGCAGATAAACATTCAGATGGATTGCAACACCGCTGCCTTTCACGGCTCTTTGTGCCTCTCTTTGTTCACCTCTAATCGTGGGGCAATTGTGGTTTCCGCCGAGCGAACTTTTCAAAGGAAAAATCCGACACACAAATATGTATTCCAGTTGGCTTGGAGAACAACTCTGGATTTTTAACACTGAGGCCAATTTTCTGCCACTGCACAGCGAGTCATCTCTGAGGAGCCACTCTGGTATGCCCTGGCTTTAGCAGGAGCTGCCAAACACGAGCAGCAATATCTGCTGTGCTCCAGGGCCACGCGGGAACGCTCCCCGTGCCTTATCAGCCCCTCCTGGGCTGGATCCAAAGCTGAGTGAAAGCAGCAGGAGCCTTTCCACTAGATTAATCGCACTGGGAGCCAGTACTCATAGCAAAAAGAGTACTTTACATGTTCCTGAGGACATGACAGACAGGTGGGGTTTGGATGTTCCATGGAAAAGGGGTCTGAGCTATGACCAGACTGAGGTGCCAGTTCTCCACAGATCAGGGTCCCTGTGGCTCCACAGTCTCTGGTGTCCATGCCTTTCAATGCTAGTGGGGTGCACTAATCTTCCTTTCCTAGGCTGAGGATGACTTGTCATACACGGTGTTTCACAAGTGAAGATAAGAGCCTTTTCCAACCCTAAGCTCCTCTCTATCTGCTCCATGCAGCATTCTGCATTTGAATAACAGGGCTGTCAAGTCATCTCAGACTTGCACTCCCATTTATGGCTAAGCTTTTCATTTTTATGCAATTAGCAGAAGTGGTAGCATTTATTTGCATTCAAGGGAGACTATTCCCTCCTCCTCCCCCCTCCCACTGCAACCTCTACACACTCCCCTTCCATCAGCTGTGTCTCAAACTGGGAGGGAACTGGAGTAATTTGACTCACACCATTAAAGCAAATGATTGTATCAAACAAAGATGACCTGAGCCAAAGCCCATTTAAGTCTACAAGTCTCTGGGGATTCCAAAGATATTACTGCTCTCACTGGCAATAACAGGAAACCAGGGTTGGTACCTGCACTCATGACTGTTGTCCTAATGTTCCTGTCCTGTGAACAGCTTTTCTCCTTTCCTTCCCTGCTGGACCAGGGCATGGGCAGTGGTTGATGAGCCCCAGAGGTGCTGGTGACTGACACTGCTAGAAGATAGTTTGTGTGGGCAGCTGCAGAGCCCAGCTTAAAATAAATACATAGCAGATGTTAGAATGGCAGTGAATGGGACAGGACAATGCTGGGGTTGGAGTGGCCATCCCTGGAGAAGAGTTGGAGGAGACCAAGAGTACTGGGTCACACCACACCTCTGTGTACAGGGTGGTGAGGTGGCTGTGGGCACCTCTGTGAGAAGAGGCACGAGGAAGGGAGCCAGGCTGTATGCATAGCCAGGGAATGTGTGTATCTTTGGCTGGATGTACAGGCAAAAGCACACACAAGAGCAAAGGAATGCTCTTACCTTCAGTAACATTTTGTCAGTGCTAGGGATGGCATCAGAGGCAGATAATGAAATCCATCCAGCACCCAGATTTTCCAAAGAAAATGTCCAGCACAGAACAGTCTGACTTCCTAAAGAGCTCATTCATACCTCCTTTGGACATTACGTGACGCTACACATTCACATGTTCCCTGTTTTGCCCCTCTCAGCTTTGATGGTGTCAGGCAGATTCCCCAGAGAGGTCTGAGCTTCTGCGTTAAAGGCAGCTCTGAAAAAGCAACACAAACTCTCCAAGCAAAGGTCTCAGAGCAAAGGGACAAACTAAACATCCCTGGGCAGGAAAAAAATGTAACTGAAAACAGTCTGGTGAAGCAACTGCCCACCCAGGGGAGCAGGCTGTGACCAAAGCACACACGTCACCAGTGGCTGCTGGTGGCACTCAGCCCTTCAGTACTCACCCCATGGAGCACACAGGCTTTGGACATGCTCAAAAGTGTGTGTGGAAGGTTTTAAACATGAGTATGCTCCCACTGAGTTCAAAGCAGAGCCAGTGGGATATTCCCAGACTCAAGCATTTGGATGAAATTAGGCCACAAAACGCCAGGCAGCCTCCTGCTGAGCCGAGCTAGGCTGGAACCCAGCACAGGAGAGTGCTGTCCTCAGCACAGACACTGGTGTCCCTCAGCCTGTGGGGATATCAGCTGGTGAGCTGTGGAAACCCTCCTGCCTTACTGATCCTGCACCTCTCCTGCTCTCAGCACATTAGCCCAGGCTTGCTGGAGCCACTTCTGAAGCCCCAAAGCCAAGCAGCAGTTAGGAAACCACTAGCACATATGTAAACATATTTCCCCAGAAGCGGCATCTCCTACGTCAGGCAGGACAGCCAGCCTTGGGTGACTGACAGGCTTCATGCACAGTGTCTCCCAAGTCATTTATGCTGTGCCCCCGAGGAGCTAGGAATTGACTTCTGTGCATTCCTAGGCCTTATAGGATCACACTGACTCTGGGGCGACCCACACTTTCATGTAGGTGGTGGCCTGAGGTTGCCTAAGAAGTGCCCCTGGCCCAACACATTCTCATTTGCCCCATGGTCTGTAGCTTAGGAGGCTTTTCACACTTGGAAAAATACAATTGCATTTTCTCCTGCTTGCAAATAACTCCACTAGATAACAAAATATCCAGCTCTGGGACAAAAGTGGGAGGACGTGCTCACAGATTCCTTTAGGTTGGAAAAGACCTCCCAGGTCATCAAGTCCACCCTGTGCCCGATCCCCACCTTGTCCCCCAGCCCAGAACACTGAGTGACATGTCCAGTCCTTCCTTGGACACCTCCAGGGGTGGAGACTCCACCACCTTCCTGGACAGCCCCTTCCGATGCTTGACAACCCCTTCTATGAAGAAATTCTTCCTGATGTCCAACCTGAACCTCCCTTGGCACGGCTTGAGGACCTCTTGTCCTGTCAAACTGATGTTGAACTTTGGTTTCCAGATCTACATCAAGTTCCAAGTCATCAGGGCAGTGCCAACCAAAAGGATTTTGCACAACTGGACACTTTCACACCTCCACAGTGCCAGTGCTGTATTACAGACAATTACAGACCCTGAGCTGTCAGGATTAAAGACATCTGGCTTCGGAGGGAGGTGGGTGTGACCAGCAGTAAAAATAATGTTACATAACTCTCAGGTATTTCCAGGATGACCCCTTTTTCTGTACAGGGCATCCCAGGAGAAAAGTGAAGGCAGGTACCTCTGGGCATCACTCTGGCTGCAATCCATCCCAGCACACAGGAGCACCCACAGGGTCTCCTTGTGCCACGTGTGGGGCTCCAAGAAAGCCATCCCTGGAATACATGATGGCAGAGGCAACAAGGCTTTGCTGCCAGCAGCTCACACACACCCAGCAGCACTGTGCACACGGGCTGGCAGGCTCTCCCACAGACAGAACCGGGGCCAGCTGCACCAACATGTCCCCGCTCGCTGCCAGAGCCGCAGCCCCGCTCCCATCCCGCGGCTCCGGAACGAGCTCCTCAGCCCTTCCACACACAGACCCCTGGGAGCTCACTGCTCCCCTCAGCCTGCCAGGAGCCTGGAGCCTCAGCTCCCAGCAATGTGAGCTGCCCAGCTCGTGTCACAGATCTTGCTTTTCCTGAAATCTCTGGAATGGCAATTAGTGTGCCTGCTCATTTCACTCCTGACAATGTGACCAGGAGCTTTTAGGAGATTTGCTCATGGATCACTTTGGGATGAAATAGCATCTGAAAAGGATGCAGCAGGGAGAAGGTTCCTCAGAGCCATTGCTGATATGGGACTTATGGAAGGAATTCAAGTTCTGTACCTTTGCATAACAGCCCTACTCCACCTCCTGTCTAAGGGCTCAAGCCACCAAAACCCCTTCCTATGGAAGCTGCCCAAGCTCCAGAACTTTCAGATCCTTGTGTCCACATCTCTACTCCTCTGACCTCCTCTTGCATTAAGGAAGCACAAGGAAAGGATTCATGCTGCAACACAAAATGCCATGTTTTTATATCAGAACATATAAATGCACAAAAGAAGTTTTTAAACAGCACAAGAGGTCATGCCCAACCAGATGTCTTGTGTGGCTTCAAAGATATCATTTCACTGCAATATTGCTGTGGCACGTTTTACCGGTGCAGGTAAAGGCCAGATGAGCAGAGCTCCATTTATTTTCTCCCTCATAAAACTCAAACTTGTTTCCAAAGTCACAGCTTTAATGAGATTGGAGATTTTGAAGTGTCCAAGTTAGTCCTTGAAGCTAGTCCAGCCGCAGAGGTGGTGCAACACAGACATGACAGCACTAACGAGGATGCATTAGGATCTTAAAGAAAGAGGGGTACACAAGAGGTGAGTATCGCTCAGGGTTACACAAGTGTCATTCTGGCATTTCTTTCCCCCATTACTCCACAGGACCTTTAGCAGCACAGCCCAGCACTTTCCTGTCTGGCCAAAGGTGCCAGCACACCGACGGACATTTTTTGAGAATTCCCTGCTCCTCAGTAGTTAAATTTTTGTCCTTTGCAATTTCCAGATTTCTGACAGAACTGCTAGTGACAGTTGTAATAATATTCTGCAAAATGTTGTGGTGGTGATTCTTTGAATGCCTTTGTGGTTTGCTGTCCAGAGTTATAATAACCTATGTTTGCCCAGATATGTGTTCTCAGCCTGGAAGCACTGGAGCCAGCATTTACTCTCCTGCCTGGGCGACTGCACGTGTGTGCCTGCATGTGCTGCTGAACATGTGAGCTAGCTCCAGGTGTTTGCCAAGTGCTTCCTGGTCCCTGGGAGGTACAATTTGGGATTCACATCTCAGGGAAAGCGTGAGACTTATAGTTTATTCCAAATAGTAGAATCCACCAACGGGAATCATAGGTGGTTTCTGAGCCTCCTCTCAGTTTCATGTGTTTATCTATCAATTCTTCCCTTCCTTAATCATTTTATCTTGGAAAAAATACTGGAGGGAATAGAGGAGAGGGAGAAAAAGTTTGTATGACAAGAGACTGAAACTGGCACAGCTACACCGAGATTAGTTTGATAAGAGCTCACGTCAGATGCCAGCCTTGCTCTGTTCATCTCCAGGAGCTTATCTGAGGTCCTGAGAAAGATGAGATACAGTAGCCAGTTTATGTTAACCTTTGCTTGGTCTCAGGTCTACACGTACAGGTCCTTAGTGAAAACTGCTGAGTGAAACACTGAGAAATCAGGCTTGGATACACTGAAATCATAGATCTGTGTATGAGGCACCAATCCCGACCAAAATTGTGCAACTTTGGAAAGACAGCTCTAAGCAAAGCTCAAAAGAAGATCCCCAAACCACTCATAAAGTATGTTCTCTGAAGTCTTTCTGTACCTTATAAAACCTTTATATGTCTTTGTGTCCATGAAGAAAACAAGAGGAGAGATGTGAGATATGCATGGTACTGGGCTTACTTTTATATAAAGAAAGATATATCCCAGAAATACTTTACAAATAATAAACTAGACCCTGGTAGTGCATGGATGCTATAAAAGCCAGGGTTTCTATTCTGTGCCAAGCAAAGGCTCCTATATATATTTTTAAAACTGGATCTCAGTCAGCTGAAATATTGAAAAGAGTTAGTTCTAAAGATGGCAAGAAAAGAGCTGAATTTAATTTGGGAAGAAAATCCCGCACGGTTTGGCTGCACACAAACAATGCTATACCCCCTGAAAGCTTGGCTTTTGAAATGAATTCATGCTCTAGAGGAAGGAAAAGCTGAGCATACCCTCGGCAGTGACTGTCTGAGCTCAGCCTCGCACACAGTGTTACACAGCACTGGCTGTCACCAATGAATTGCAATATTATGGATTGCCACTGCACACTCTGGTTGTGGACTCTCGGGCCAAACAGCACTTTTACCCCATAGTCACAAACTAAATCCTGTAAAGACAGCCTTTAATCCGTGTCCCTTCAGACCATTAATATTACACTGTTTCTGAATCTCTAAACTTCGCGCCCACGTAAGGCTTTCTGTTTTGGGGGTGGTGGCATGTTGGGATCCTAAATAGCAAAATTTCCCTTAGGACAATTCAAGAGCCTCATCAGAGACCTCAAAATCCTGCAACTGTAGAGCTAAGCACAATTTATGTGGAGCAGCCATGCAGAAAATCTTCTTCCAAAGCTGGATTCTCAGTGCTGATGTAAACTGCGCTTTGTCTCTTACCTCCTTTACATTCCCTCTCCCGCACCCCCTCAGAGAGGGGATCACCCTCTGCTGAAGCCAGCCAGCTGTGAGCTGTGCTCTGTGCTTTGTGGTGCCTCTCCCCAGCCAGGGATGGGCAGTCACACCCTGCCTGGGCACACACCGGGCCCACAGCGTGTGGCTGTGTCCGGGCACAGCACAGTTCCCTGGGCAGCTCTGCTTCTGATCGCGCTTCCTGACACTGCACTCGCCTCCTGGCTCCAGGGGATGCTGCTCTCCAGGCTCTGACCTCATGCTGAGTGCCAGAGAAGCTGCTCTCAGGTCATTAAGCTTCTGCCCAAGTGATGGGGCCATGGCTTGGACCAACAGGACAGGTTGAACTGCGATGCAGGTCAATGCTGAACCTCCCGAGAGCTGCCTCCGTCTGTGGAACCATCCTAAAGCCTGTTTCATTCTCCAGCTCCCTCTTTTCCAGGCTTCCATGACTTTTCACCTTCTTCCTTGCAGCTGTCAGGATCCTTCCCCTCCTCACCTTCCCAGTGGGCTTTTCCACTCCCCCCTTCTCTGCATTCCCTTCTCCCTGGGGAACACACGGGCCCTTCCCTGGTTGTCACTGCCTTGCCACCCATCGCTCCTCATCACCTCTCTCCTGAAAGCTCCTGGGACCTGAGGCTTGGTCTTCACACACAGCCAAAGGCTGAAAGGAAAAACCTGACTGACTTACATAAACTCACGTTTCTCAGACTGAGATTTCTCTGACACTGTACATTTCCAGCTCACTTTTCGTGGGTTTTTGGAAGTGAAAAAGTAAAATTGAGAGCTGTCACCCAAATTTAGAGCTTGGTTTGGGAAAGTTAAGCATGAGCTGGAATTCCTTTGTACCCAGGGAACACACAAGGATGTTGGGCATTTTGTATGTCCTGTGTTTTCTACATGTGGGATGCGATCTTCTTAAATATATGCATGTAACTACAAGCCTGTATGCTTCCAGTTCTCCATGTGTTCTCTTGAATTTAAGCCTCAGCTGCTATTGAAAGGGAAGTTTCTACCCCTGAAAAAGAAACTATACATAAAGGGATCCAAATAAGCAGAAAAACTCAAGAGAGCTTTGTAGACACACACTTATTTAAAAAACAAAAAGAATCACTATTTCTGTGTGCATCTATATGACTACATATAATCTTTTAAACACAATTTCTTCCCTACTTTCTCTATTTTCTTCTATTTCTTTTGACAGAAACTATTCACAGCAGAAGGATACATTGAATAAAATATTTTTTTTCTTATTTTAAACAAAATAAAAGGTAATCTGAAATATATATTTCACAGTCCAAGGCCAACAAACTACTGTGAGATATCTACTGGTAAGATGCCTCTGACATGTCAGTGTGAGAGAAAGCAGATCCTACCCCAGACTCACAATGCCGTCAGTCAATACCATCATTTTTCCTCCATCTGTTGCTCTGAATATCCATAGCTGAAATGGATTAGCTGAGCATTTTCTGTCATTATAACAGTCACTCCTTCAGTGTCCCAGCATGTGTCACTTCCATGTGCAATGGGGAAGGAGGAGGCAGGTGACTCCCTGTTCTGAGGAACTAATGCAATCCAAGTAGAGCCTTTGTGCTAAATGCAAATCACTCCCAGGAAAGACAAATCCAGTCACCTCTGAGGAATTGCTTCAGCTCAGGAGAGAGCTGGTGGCAATATTGCATGGCTGCCCATCACCTGGGAAGGGCCAAAAAGGTGTTCCTTCAGCAGGCTGACAGTGTGCTGCTCACCCTCAGTATCCTCCACTTCCCTGCCGTGCTGGGCTGTGGGATTTTAGGAAAAAGATTCAGTCTCTACCTCCTGCAGTTCTGCAGCAGCTGAGACATGTCACCTCCCAGCACCTCGGGGTGCTGCTGGGCATGCACAGAAGTTTGTGGTGGGTTCAAAAGACACCACTGACAACACGAACAGCTGCTGGAAGAGCTGCCAGAAAGGTGGCTGATGCCACAGATCAGACACAAATCACCAGGTATTGCCAAAAGAACAAGAGCAAAGAAGAATATGATCTTCAATTTTAATGGCAGTTTCCCTCCTGAGGGACTAGGGGATAAATCTGAAGGTGTAAGATCAATTTTAGGTCTAAATATGGAGCCCACTGGGGTGCCAGAGTGTGTAACCACTCTCTCTGAGAGCTCATTTTGGACCACACCACATGGGTCTGCCACCTGCCATCTTCCAAAATCCTTCCCAGCCTCTGAGCCCTCTACAATCAAGTAATGAAAATTATGCACCTTAAAGTACCAATGTGCACATTAAAAATCAGCTGATCAAAGTAGAATCTAGGACAAAAAATAATGTTTCCCTTCTTAAAAAAAAATTATTCCGGGAAACCGTATGGCTCAGGGGGTTGGTGCTGGGATACAGAGCCTTTCATCGCTGGTCCAAACATGACCCAAGTCAGTAGTGACCAAAAAAATGGTTACCATTTGGCAGATGCTTTGTGGCCTAGAGTATTTGAAATGAGCTGATGGTCTTAATCCAGTTCCCAGTGGACGACTATCCACATCACAGAAACCACCACCACAATTGGCACCCTCTTTGGCAGCCCTGGCAGGTTGGCCAAGGATTAAATAAGTACAGAGACTGAGCCACCCACTTCTGCCTAGCTAGAGGTTGCCCCTCTAGGTCATGGATGAGACACAGGGATGGGGTGGAGTGGGGAAGCTCACACACCCTCTGCCTGTGCTCTGCTGGTTTTGTGGGTAAGGAGAGGAATTCATTTTCCAGGGCTGTGATTCAGGCACCCTTCGTAAGCGGCATATTCGTGTACATGCATTTAATTTAAGAAGGAGACAGAAACTGAGAGAATTTCAGGATTTATTCTCAAAAAATAAGATGCCAGATTGATTTCTGTGAATTCATCAAAGTCAGGGTAATTGTGCCTGGGCTGCACTTAACAAAGTGCACACAAGCAACCTGTAGAGCAGCTCTGCTTCAAGAAACATTCCTTTTGCTGTGCTATGTTATCAGTCATCACTTTAATTATCTCATAAGATGTCTTAGAGTGAACCTAATCTGTGCCAGCTATTGTCAGAAAGCTAAAGCTGATTTCTGGTTAGGTATACAATGGCAACTACCACGTAAGCAAAGATCTGATACACATCAAAAAGTCCTATTTGGGCAATATGAAGAAAAGCAGGGCTTTTGTCAGTGCTGAAAGGGGTTTTCATTTTTGGAGAGGTAGAATACATCGTTCCTTCTTTCTAATAAACAGCACTCCCCTAACAAAATATTGTGAGCTAAATCCTGCAGTTATTCAGGCAATGTTAGGGTGGAGCCAAAGTTTAAAGTGGAACTTTGGGCAGCACCTGGGCTGGCTGTGAGAAGGGCAAGTGGCACAAGCTTTGCACGTGCTTGCCTGTGTGAAGGCACAGAGTGATCTTGCCCCACTTGCAGGTCCGGCAGGCAACGCTGGAAGAATTTTCCTGCACACAGGCAGGAAAGACTTCCCCAAAGTCACAGCAAGATTTTGGCAGAACCTCAAGCCCCTTCTGGACTGTTTCATTTTGTGCCTCTTACAGCAGTGCAGCAAACATGGCAAGCCACGAGAGCTGTGCCCAAGGAAAGTCATGGGGAACAAACTCTGCAATTTACTCAAGGCCCCCCTTTCCTATTCACCTCCATGACAGCCAGGGCACCTCATTGTCTGCTGGACCTTGTTGCACCAAGTCTTTCATAAGAAGGGGTGAATATCTGACTGGCATTTTTCACTAATAGACTGATTTAACACCACCTTCCACACTGACAGCAAGGCTGCAGTGCAGGGCAGCCTGGGACAGCAAGGAATCTTCAACCTACAGAAAGGAACTGTCATGTGATCTCTCCTGCAGCATAGCCCTCATATGTGTTAAGTTTTTAAAGCACTTCTTGCAAAATAGAAATCCCAGGAAGCAAAAGTGGCAAGCTGCTAAAAGGTTCCTCATCTGTGACAGCCAAAATGGAGCGTCTCATCTAAGGGAGCGATTTCATTATTTACACCTGAGTTAACGCTCAGATCAGTGGGTTTGCAGGAAGGGAAGGTCCAGATTTGGCAATAAGCAGAGATCAAAGTGCTGAGAAGTAGGACTTCTTCCCTGTTGGCTGGAGGAACACCACTCAGCCGAGCCCACTGCCTGACCCTGGACATCCACATGCTCCTGCCATGCCAACACATGTTAGATGTGAAGAGCACCCTAATAGAAGTACTTGACCCAAACTGAACAAATTTCCTAATTGCAGTAAGGCAACACTTGAGGGTGTGGTTACCACAGAAATCACACCCATGGACAGATCAGGAGCACCTGGCCGCACCTCATGCCTCCTAATGTCCCAGGGGCACAATTATCTCATCAGGTGCCACCTGCCAAGTCTTGTTGCTGGGGAATTGGCTTCACGCGCTGTGCAGCTGGGGTGGGGACAGCAGAGGAGCACGGAGGGCCAGGCACACATGCTCCTCTTGGGTGCATTCCTTCAAAGTGAGTATTTACACCAGGAGGGTGCTGAGGTTCTGCTCAGAAGCATGTCTGTGTTTGGGGGTTCCAAAGCAAGGAGCAAGCTGTTATTGCTGAGTCCTGTCCAGCACCCCACACCCTCTGCACAGCTTGCATTCTGTGTTACTGCTTCGTGCACATCCCCAAACTTGCTCCTCTCCAGCCACTCAGTGCAGCCTGCAAGAGTCCCAAACAGATGGACGAGCCTGGAAAATTGCTTGACTGGCAATTTTCAGAATGTTTTGCCCTTTTTCTCCAAAAAGAGGATAAGGTCGAAGTGAGACAGAGGCTTTACATCTTGCAAGGTGCTCTGCCCATGAGAACAGCAGACTGACATCCCAGTGCCCGGCACACATTGGGCTGAGGTTGTGCCGTGCATGTCACCTCTGCAGGCAGGTCCTTCTCTCCTCCCTGCTCTCCTTCTTCCCCAGGTCAAGGGTGAAGCCTGACCCCCACACAGCAATTAATGGATCAGGGCCCAGCAAGACAAGCCAGACCAAACCTCTGCCTCTGCCAGGACAGTTGAGCTTCTCTGGAACAAGGAAGATCATAAAACCCCAGACAAAGCTCTGTGCCTAGAGGTAAGTTACTCTCGGTCCAAAGGATCTGTCTGGGGAACAAACTTTCAGAGATTAGCCTAATCCAGAGCCTGATGACCTTTAGGTCACAGTGCAAGAACTTCCTCTTTGATACATCTTTTACACCATAACCAGAGTGACATTAACAACAATAACCTGACCCCATCCCTCCCCTCAGAAGCACCTATGCTGGGCAGAGCTCCCCAGAGACAGAGAAAGCAGAGGAACAAAAGACTCCAGGAAGCCTACTAGGGATGTGCCAATCTAATTATTATGGGCAGTGCTCAGATACTGTGATAAGAGGTGCCCATAAAAAAAACCAAACAAAAACAACCAAAAACTGTAAAGCTGGTTGATGTACCCTTTAGGCCATGGGAGTGGAGAAAAAGGAATTTACTGTGAATCAGATGGCACCATATTTATTTGCACTCCCACCCTCAGCCTTCTTGATAGCGTCAAAGTCCACTGGGTTTGACGCTATCCTGACGAATTTAGCAGTAGTCCAGAGCAGCAGGGAAGAGATTTAAGCCCCGTCCTTTGCTCCTTGCTCACTGTGCTGTACAGCAGTGCTCTTCTCCAACCAGCAAAATCCTCCTCTTCCTTAAGGCTCAGCACAACAGGTCTGATTCAGGAATGTTCCCCTTCCTCTTCATTCCCCTTGAATTTCTCACCCTGAGTCATCCGACTACAATGTAACTTTAATGTGGAAAGTTTTGTGGGTACGTTTTGTTTTCTTTTAGCTTCAGAAAAGAAAAGGTACAACCAGAGGGGGGAAAAAAAGTGTCTCATGGTTGAGAGGACTCTTTTAACCAAGGAGTCACATGGCTCCCTGGCGAGCAGCCAGAGGAGTCATGAGAGATGTGGCCGTTCCCTTAACCATGTCCTGCCTGCCGGCAGCCCCTGGCACCCCGGGCCGGCTCTGGTGCCAAGCCTGGCTCCCACGGGAAGGCTCCTGCGGCAGGAGAGGGCTCTGTCGGAAGTGACCTCGGGACGTGGGTCAGCAGCACTTTCCCCCGAGCTGTCCCCGAGGCCACGCTGGACGTGGTGCTGAAGCAGGGGATGGCGAAGCCACGTCTCAGGTGCGACACAGTCGCACCGTCTCCGCTGCCTGTGGTCACAAAGAGTCCCTGAAAGCGATGATGTGGCACTTACGCCAAGTTTTCTCTTTCCAAAGTGCTGTGGCAGCTTTTGCTCTCCTGCCCCTCCCCTCCCTTCAAGCCTTGCCAGCGCTGTTATTGCCCCATTAAAGCTGTGGGAAACCGAGGCAGGCAGCACTCATGGTGCTGCTGTTCAGCATCTTGGGCATTGGGCCAGTCTCGGACCTTTCCTGTGCTCACCACAGAGCAAACCCACCATGGAATAGTGCAATCTTTAGAGGGGCTGGCACTGGCCAGGGTCCAGATCAACTAGAGGTGTGCTTGAGCTTTTTGAGATGCTTTCCTGCCTTGCTGCCGGGGATGTCGGGACTGGTGCTGGTCCTGCATGTCCACACAGCTCTGCTGGGCACGGGGCACCACAGAGCAGCTGCTGCATTCCCCCAGCGCTGAGGGAAACGATCCTTGCCCAACTCACTTCAATACTGGTAGGATTAATTCACTTATGATCCTTGCATGAAAGAAACTATTATTAAATAGTAGTCACATTTCATAATTATGTCTCACTTCAGCCAGATTAGGAGGGTGGATATGATATCCAGTCCCAGTACTGCAGCACTTGAGAATTTTAAATTAAATACATCTCCCTGTGTTTTCCAGGCCCTGCTTGAAGGCAGACAGATCTTTCTGGCTCATGCTCAGTTCCAGCTTTGAAAGCTGGGTTGCCCTGCAATGCCTTGCATGTAACAGCAAATGCTGCAGGGCTTTTGAAGTGCTTCTCCCCTTAAAAAAAGAAATAATGTTTTGGCTTTATGTCTGCTCTTGCTGGTTCCACAGGCCATGATTCTTTCAATGGCCATAGAACCGATTTTGGGTTGTGTCTGACATGGCCTCCTGTAAATATTGCTTTTGCTGTGTGTTCTTGAGAACCATGGCCACATTCCCTATAAATTGCATAAAATGGCAGCCTGTGCCAAGGCTGTATTCAAATGGATACTGGAAGAACGAGGCTTGTGCTGACTTTCTGTTTGATTCTCCTCCTGCTTGCGCCAGAGTCACTCCAGAGCTGCTCCTGCTTTATCAGCTTGCTGAGCTGTGGATGTGACCCCAGGGGAGAGAAGCCTCAGGCCCTCAGTACTGAAAAGACAAGGTATAAGAGCTTCCCAAAGTGCTGCACAGATCTGAGTAGTGGCCATCCAGGAGGACATGATTTTGAATGCCTTTGTTGTGCATTCCAAGTCCATGCTGGTGGAAGGATGCAACTCATCAGCGCTGCCCTCGCACCACCCATCTGCCAGCAGAGCCCACCGAGTCCCACCAGCTGGGAAAGCGCTGCCACTGACGAGCAACAGGGTGTCTCTGCTTCAAAGAAAGCATTTGGGACACGCAGAGACCAGTGGACTTGGTGCCACCACACAGAGGAAAATTCTTCTGCCGCGTGTCAAACACCCGAGCCTGGATTTGCCCTCATTTGCACACCTGCTATACCACTGGATGTCCTTTTTTTAACTTTTTAGGAACTTGGGGGGAAATCTGACCTTGGACAAAGAGCTGGAACAAGACTATGTCACCGTGATGATTAAGTGGGATTTTTGCATAAATATGAATTTTATCCTTTGTTGAGGGAAATCTGATCCACAAGCACAGGCTGGAAAGAAAATAAATGTTCAGAACTGTGACTGCAGCACAGGTATAAACTGTATGCACTATTAAAATCATTTCCAGAAAAAAAATACAGTAACTCTCTGATTTAACCTGTCTTGAAATTTTCTAAAGATATGATTTGCTGTAAAATAATTAATAGGTGATAATCATCTTGCTGTCATATCCTAGTAGAATAAAGATATTTTTATGATGAGAGCAACTATTTGGCCTCATCTACCTTAACTTCAGAAAAGCTGCCTGTACTCCCTTAGAACTGAACAAGGCAGTTAACTTTCAGCTCCATTGTACTATCCAGAAGTGACTTTTAGAAAGAAAAGAAGACATGGAGAAGACAACTTTTTCGTAAAAGTTTCTATTATCATGCATGTTATCATGCATATTAGCATGTTATCTAATGATTTGTCCTAACATCATTTAGGCAGTAACAGGAGGAAAAAATTATAGAGGTGTATTGCATACGGACAGAAAAACCTACTGAGAAAATATTTAATCTCTGCATCTGTAATTTCTTCACATTTTCTCTAGCTGAAGTATTTGCAATGTTCCTCGGGCATGTGTTGTAGCAAAAGCAAATGCATAGGAGTTGTCTTGGCAAGAAGTGGAGAGCAAGTCCTGTGTAGCTCTCACAATGGAGAGAAAAGATATCCTTTTACCTTTGGAGAAGGATTGAAGGGAGAGTAAAAGAGAAGGAAAGGGTGCTAATAACCCTTAAAAGACTGAAAGACATTGCCCAGGAACCTGCCTTCCCTGGAGTCTCTTCCAGAGCACGCCTATGCCTACCCTCCTGGACTTCCTTAGCCTCCCACATAATTCTGGACTTGTAAGCCTGGAGCTTTCAGCGACAAGTTTGTTCAGCTCATGGACAGGGGATTCACACGTGCATGGCACAGTCCCAGAACACAGGAGACATGGAGGGTTCTCATGGAGAGAGGCCTGGCTGGTTCTCATACAACCCTTCCACACAGAGCACTTCTGCTGCACTCTGTCAGTTCTGTGCCTGGGGCAGGCTGGGGTGATGCTCTACAGGAGGGCAGTGCAGCATCAAGGAGGAAAGAGCAAATAGAATGAGAAGAACCAAGCAGACAGGTGAACCTGGAGTTGCAAAGGGCCATCTGTCAGGCAGTTAGCAGCTGGAGGGGCTTGGCCAGCAGGCATGAAAGGCACTGGTAAGAGTCCACTGAGGGTAAAACAATGTCCAGAGGTTCTGGGCTGAAGAAATTGGGCTTGCAACAACAACCAGTTCTGCAACACATGGTGTCAGCACGTCTCCAGAGCTCCTTTGATCTATAGCTGGTCCCAGCTTTCTGTTGCTTGTGGTTACTTGGGAGGACTAGAGGGTTAAAGAGGCTCTCTGACAGCATTTCAGCCCAAATGACACAGTCCCTGCACTGAGAACACACGTTCTACCTGCAGCAGGACACAGTGCCAGGTACACGCAGGGCACTGCACCACTGCATGAGAGGTGCCTGTCAGTATAACTGTGTAATTGCAATCACGTTGTTTAGCACTTTAACACCTCCTTTGAAATGTTGTCTTCTGAGGGATTAGCCTTGTTGGGTGTTTAATATGCAAACATACCTGCATTTAATCTCACCTACTCATCTAAATATTTCATGTTGCTTTATACCCACTATTGTGTTGGTAATGCAACATATGTAATAATTCCATGCTGTCATCCTACAATTTCTGGATGCTGCCACCTTTCCTTATCATTACTTAAGTCATTGTTTTTTTCAATTTCAAGGTGTGCTAAACATCTAATTCCCAGAACTAATTGCCACGAAGGATTGAGAGAGTTGCCTTCATCCAAATGCATTTGGATTCAAGGATGTTCAGAACTCAAGTGCTTGATGGAGACCTTGGCATGGAGAAGAGTAGCCAGTCACAGATTTACCAGAGCTCTGTGGTTTTAGACAGAGAATTTTATTCTGGGTGTCTCAGTGAAATGATGGACTTTATCTTCTAGAGCTACCAAGAAATCATATCACAGTCACTCTCCCATCTTTCTGTAGCTCCTTCAATACAGGGAAATAGCCTGTACCAGACAGGCATGCCAAGCTCACAGTGCTTATGGCAGCCCAGAGTGAAAATACCCTTTATCTTTCTCATTTCTGCTCATTTCTCATTTTAGCTAATTCTAAAGCTAGCTTTAGGTGATCCAGAAGACAGTTGATACCCTCTGGAGATTCACCTGTTCTGTCTATAAGCCAACACATCTCTGAGGGATGGTGAAGTGGAATTCCAAATCCTCTTATAGAGGGCTATTATTACAGTACCATGTAAAAGAACAACCTGAGGATCTCAGCTCTCCTCAGGCATGAGACACTGCACAAATAGAGACTAAGGGAGCAAGCTTGCCCTAAAGTCTCAGTTTTGAACAAGGCGCAAAAGCAGGGAAATGATGGATTTACACCACAGCCCAGTGACTGAGCCAGAGACAATCCTGTTCCCATAACAGCCTTAATCACAGAGGTTGATCCTGCCCTGATCTGACCAGGATGGGAAGAGGGGGCATCCCGACTGTCCCAGTTGGCAGGGAGGCATTGCTGGCATCACTGGTGAGGCTGTGCCCCCTGTCCCCTCACAGGCTGTGCCCCCCAGGGCACGTGGGCTGCCCTCTGCCTGTGCTGCTCCCTCCCTCCCTGCACACAAACTCCAGGGACTCTGTCCAGCAGTCCTTTAGGGAATCTTTGGGGCAATCTTTAGGCATGAGCAGTTTCCTGCAGGCATAGGAAAAATATACATTCCTTCTAACCCACCTCCCACAAGCGTGGAGAAGCCATGTTGTAAAGGGTATGGAATTGTAAGGACATGGGAGCACCAGCAGAACAGATGCAAGATGTGCAGAGGATTTTTATCCCCCTGCATTTCCTAACCAGGCAGTAATATCTACTCACCAATATAAATTATTTGTTGTATTATAGTGTTAGAATAGGGATCCACTTTGAAGATTTGTGCTGCTATTCCTACATACACACACTCTCTTGGGAGTTATTCCCAATCACTTTATAGCAAATAACTGAATTAGCTGTCTATGTACCAGCAGATAATCCCCAAAATAAGCCTCTTAAGAGCCGATTGTCATGTTGCTGGTGAATGCATCCAGCCCCAGAGAACATGAACAGCGAAAGGGGTACACAAATGGAAAATGGACAAGCACCATTGCATTTAGAAGCAGCCAAATATGTGTGCGTGTACAGACACATGCACACTTCAACGTGCATTGCAAGAAATGGTGTCACTATTACATATAATCCTCGGGTTTAGACATTTATACTAACTGCATTGATATTATTAAATGGCAGATCTATACTTTAAATATTTAATTGAATTACCAAAATATGTCCAGTGCATTAAAAGGCATCAATCATCCCACTACCAGCTGTTCGAGCCACAGTGAGTTTCCTTTTTCCCAAAGTCAGGCACTAATTACTTGTGCTTGTAAAAGTGTTTACAGTGCCCCAGCGGACCAGAGGTTAGCAGGCGAGCACCCCGAAGAAGATGACTTTATCAGATAGTACATTTACAATACAGAAACCCATTTTATAAAGGAGATAGTTCTTTAAAATAATTTTGGATGTAGTCTACCGTAACTTAACTTTCTTCACGGCTATTGCACACAAAGCACTGAGGCCCCGATGCCTTCTTCATTTCAGCATTGCTTTTTCCATTCTTATAATCCCATTTCATCACGATGGGATTTTTGCTCTACAGGTTTTGTGGTAGAATAACCGGGCGCGACTGAGCACGGACACCCCGCACTCCATTTGCTCGCCCGCTGCATCTCAAAGTAGTTACGTCTTTATCCCTGAAGGAGCGGCAATGCAGAAGCCGAGGAGTCACTCCCATAGCCGAAAGATGATAGAGATCTCGGGGGAAAATTAACATAGCCATTGACAGTCCCTGAGAGCTCACTAAACAGCAGCTTGGGAGGCATCCTCCCCTCCGGAGGTGAGGGCAGCAGGAGCAGACACCGGCAGATAATGCTCGAACAGGCTCTACTATTCTTTAATCTTCAAAAACTACCATTAGTAAGCCAGAGAAGTATATTTACCCACCAGATAAACACCACAAATGCGCTAGGCTGCTCTCCACTGAGCACTGAAATAACCCCTCTTCCCTTTCGCTTCCCAAGGGGAGCGAGGTGCAGCATCGCGGCTCTGCCTCCGCTGTCCCGCTCCGGGGGCCGGGGGGGACACAACGAGCGGGGCCGGGGGGGACACGGCGGGGGAGCGGGGCCGGGGGGGACACAACGAGCGGGGCCGGGGATGACACGGCGGGGGAGCGGGGCCGGGGGGCCCGGCAGCGCTGCTTTCTCCCCGGAGAGGCACCGGCTCCGTCCCTCCGGAGTGATGGATGGAGGGAGGTGCGCGTCGCCCTGGGGCTCTGCTTTGTTGGGTTTCACCTCCTGATCCCTTTCCCTTCTGCTCTGCTGGGCTGCAATAGCCACCTCGGCTCCGGCTCCGCGGGTCCAGCTCCGAGTGACCCGCCGCGGAGGGGATGAACTGGGGACGGCCCGGGGGAAGGCGAGAGAGCATTATTTATCCGCCACAACTTCTCATTGTCGCGGGGCAGCGCTCAAAACATCCCCAGGCAGTTGGCTCAAAATAAAGTAGGCATTGCTTCCCTTGTATTTCCCCTCAACAGTCGCCTTAGTATTATTATTATACTTCTATAGCTTTTGCTATCGGACCTTGTAATTATGTCACACAGCAAGGGAAACCGCCAGCATCCCAGCATCTGGCGTGCGGTTAAAAACTTTTGTTTTAAGATTTGAACTATTTATAGAAGGAAAACTTTGTAGGATAGTAATTTCCTACGGGTTTGAGAAAAATATGGCTACGCTTATATTAAAAGGGTGTATTTATTTATTTATTATGACTTCTTCCTCCTGTCTAAAAAAAAAAAAAAAAAAGAAAGCAAAACCAAAGATAGCACGGCAAGGTTTTTTTACAAGCTATCGGTCACCTACCCAGTAGACATATCCCTCCCGAGAACAGAAACAGCCTCTGGCTGAATTAAACCTAACGTGCTTCCATAAATCTAGGCGCCTTTAAAAATCGGTAGCCAAGACATGTGCATTTCATTAGGAATTAAGAATGCAGAAATAGGCTTTTAGTTTCTTTTTATGCGTGTGTTTATTCCTATTTCTCTCCTGTAGCGGTGGGCTGTGTTTTTTCCACAGCCCACAGAAAATACACACACACACACACGCAGAGGAACACACGCACACGTGCTTGCTTATATGCATGTTCTCCCATGCATGCATACAGAGGAAACAATATTTTTATATATATATATATATATATATATATATATATAAAAATATATATATAAATCCACATGCAGTTCAGGTGTAAGAGCTCAAATTTGCACCCGTCGGGATACGAAAGAGTCTGAGGTCGCACGGGGGTGGGAGAGCAGGGAAACCCGTCCGGCCCCGGCAGCCGAGGTGGATGCGGGCCCGGGGATGCCGAGGCGGGTTCCCCATCCCCGCCCGAGGGGAGCCCCTCCGCCGCGGCCCCGGTAGCCCGGCCCGGCCCCGAACCGCCCGCTGCACTTCCCGGAGCTCCCCCGGGCTCGGGCCCCGCGTCCCGGGAGGGTCTTGCCGTGCCCCGGCGCTGGGGGGATGCTCAAGGGAGGGAAAAGGCTCCCCGGTTTTAAACCGGCTCCTGCGGCCGGGTACCTGCCGCCCCCAGCGCCCTGGTCTCCCCACGGCTGCCCCGTCCGGAGTGCGGGGGAGCAGAGCCCGGGACAGGTCCCCGCAGCCCCTCGGGCTCCGGCTGCAGCCCCAGAAGGGCCCGGCTCCGCTCGGGCCGGCGGGGGACCCGCGCCCGCCGCCCCCGACACCCAGCGCGGGCACAGGGACCTGCCGGGGACCCGCCGCAGCACCACGGCGACGGTCTGTCCGCAGCCCGCACGGCCCGGCCCGGCCGCTCCTTATCCACCGCAACGTTAGACGCAGATATAGATATTAAAAAAAGAGACCGAAATTCCTCGCAGTCCCACCCACCGACTCTCATTTCCCCCACCCCTACCTCCACCCCCTTCCTCACAAGGAAAAGGTCCTGGAGCCAGCCCTGACTGCGGGACTGGGGATCCCTCCGGAGCGAAGGCAGCGGCCGACAGGGCTCCCCGCGCCCGGCCCGGCCCGGGCGCTCGCCGCCGGCTGCGGCTCCGCGGGCTCCCGGCGCTCACACGGGCTGCCCCGACGGGCGCGAAGCGATGCCCATCTCCGGTCTGGCAGGAGGAGGAGTCGGGGTCGGAGTCCCCAGGGGAGACGCCGCCGCTCCGTGCCCCGCCGCCCTCCCAGGTGCGCCGCCCCCGCTGCGGGCACGCCGGGCCCCGGCCCGGCCGGCGGGGCAGCCCCGCGGTTACCTGGCCGTGCGTCCCTTCCCCGGCGGGCTCCGACCGGCAGCGCCGGCACCGCCACCGGCGCAGCACCTCCTCCTCCTCCTCCTCCTCCTCCGCCGCCGCCACCGCCACCGCCACCATCCTCACCGCCACGCACCGCGCGGAGCTGCCGCCCGGGCTGGCTGCTGCCGGCTCCCTCTGCTCGCTCTGCCCTCTGCCCATAGGTAGCTGCTAGCGGGGGCATTGCAAACAGTATTTGGAAAAAAAAAAAATCTGGATCACTTACAGGTAACTCCCACTGGTAAGGATGAGGAAAATCTGAGGGTAATACACTGAGAGTAACACACTGCGAGATGAAAAAAGGATCATGGCTGAATCCCGTTTACACTCTTGGAGTTCGCTTCCTTGGTTATTCCTTTCTGGCCCCCCCTGGTCGTAATTTCCCACCCTTTTTGGTGTCAGCTGTGGCTTGAATCTGAGTTGGAATCCAGTCCCTTGGGCTTGGGGGGGCTTTGTCTGTTTGTTTGTTTGTTTGTTTGTATTGTTGTGTGTAGTATTCCCCTGGTGCTAATGCTGCTCCCTGTGCAGAGTGTGTGCTGGTGCTGCTGCTCTTGCTGCTGCTGCTGCCTCTGGGCTCCTGCCTGTCATGTCTCAGTGGTTGGAAGTTGTTACAGTGGGTTCTCGTGTTGGAATGAGGATGGTTTAAAGGATTTGGATGGCAGAAAGTGCCTCTCTCTCTCTCTCTCCCTCTCTCTGTAACTCTCCTGAGACCCAGGGCTGCCATTGGGCAGTCAGTCACTGCAATCCGCCTACTTTTTTCTCTCCCTCTCCTTTTTTTTTTTTTTTTTTTTTTTTTTTTAAGGGGAGGATGACAATAGAGAGACACTGATCTAGCCTGGGCTGCAATGAATCCGTGCTCCCTGGCTGAGCTCTCTCCACACACCTCGCCCCACAGGCGCTCCTCACCCGCTCCACGGAGCATTTTTAACTCTCCCCCGCGCTCGGGGGCTGCAGGCTCCCTGCCCCTGCTGTGGCACCCTTGGCTCGCCCTGCGAGAGATCCCGAGCGAGCTGGCAGCTCCCAGCTCGGATCACGGTTAACTGCTTTATTGTGGGCGGTTGCCCCAGTTCTCCCGAAGGACTCCGCCGTCCGTCCAACCTCTGCGGGGGTTTGGCTCTTGTTGTCCCCCCGGTGTTGAAAATTCAGCTTCGGTTTCAGGCGGAACTTTCAAAAAAAAAAAATATATGTAGTCGTAGCCTGCGTGAGTGAGAAATAGCCATGCACACTCGCAGCTTCCTGGCGAGGTTGGGTTTCGCAGGAGAGCAGGGAAGGGGAAGGACTGGTCTGGAATAGCCGGTATAGGGGGGCGAGCGGGGGGCGTCTGCCGGCGGCTCCTGGCTCCCCACACCTCGCCGCTCCTGCAGGAAGAGCTGTCTGCTCCTCTCTCCCCTCTCCCTCGCTCCTTCCCGAGAAGTTGCCGGTCCGCAGAGACGTTCCCCGGCAGGTTAGTTGCCTCTCCCGCGCGTTCCCCCCGAGCCGAGCGGCTCCTGCCCCTCGGCACCGGGATGCTCGACCCTTCCCGCTCCGGAGGGCAGGACCCCTTCGCTTCGCGTAGCCCCAGTCGTGCAGGAGACAGTCGTGCCGCTTTTCTTCTTTGCCTCCTTGGCCGTCTGTCCTTTTTCTCCAAAGGGCTCAGTGCCACGGTGCAGTACGTGCGCTGCGGATGCCGGGCTGGGGTTCGGAAACGAACCCCGAAAAGAGAAACGGGCACTGCAGAGACTTTTACACAAATGCAGCCGAAATGAGCAAGAACCAGGCTCCGAAGTCTTCTGAGTCTGCAAATGTTCGTCTCAGGTTAATTGCCTACTGACTGAAGGAGATCTCTTGGCTAAGAGCTCTCCCAAACACCCTGGGAACACCTCCTCCAGTTAACCAGTCCCAGCACATGGGCGCAGCTGTCTCCGCGACACAACGAAATATTCCTTCAGACGGAATGGGAATTGCAGAACTGGTGCAAAAACGTCGTATGCCGCCCGATATGCGGTAAAAATCTTCTCGGGATTTGGTTGCTCTAACCACTTTCACCTTCAAGTTCAGCACAGACGCCGTGGCAGCCAACGTCCTTTCGAGAAACGCTGATCTCGATTAACAAGAGACAGAAGCTTAAGCCTTTCAACGATTATTTACATCCCAGCATCGTCTTATTCATAATTACTTAAGATTTTTAAACGGTCGTATTTATACTTCCGTAAGTGTGTGTGCGGTGCACACACAGCGGGAGACACAGCGACGTGTGTCCCGCTCCCCTCTGTGACCCGCGGGCTGTGCCCGGGACAGTTGTGCTGAACGTGGAGCAGAACGAGCAGCCACCCTGGACATTTTATCTCTAGCATTTGTTCCGCCTCGAACATACACTTTAAATGCGCGATGGCTCTTAAAGATGTGCCATGGGGACAGAAGAAGGGGGGAAATGAACTGTAAAAATGCTGGCGCTGGAAAACTGCGAACTGGTGTTGGCAGAGTTTGACCCAGTCCAGCTGAAACAAAGACGGATTGCCGATTTCCATAGTTTTCGGATCGAAGATGATTTTATCCACAGCTCAGTTTTGTAGAGGGAGAAAAGTCGTATAAAGAAACCAAATCGTGCCGTTTCTGTTCGAGGAGTTATTTTTTATTCTAAAACTACGGGCCGGTTATTATGTCCAAAAATTAATGATGATGGTGGTGAGAATAACCTGCTAAATTCCATCCAAATGGTTTCTATACGTATGTCAGACGGGGATAGCGAGATAACATTTGTTTTATTGATTGAAGACGAAAATATTCCCTTCAATTAAATTATGTCATACTGGAAGAGAAGTATTGTCGATAAAACCTAATATGGGCACTTCAGTATCTGTCGTTCCTTCTGCCATAAACAGGTGTATTTTGGACAAAACGGGGCAGAATGGCACTGAAATGGTTGCCGACATCAGAGTCGGGCAGATGAAATAGAGAAGGCACGAATGAACTATTTGGTTGGGGGTTTTTTCCCCTATTAATTCTCTATTCCCAGCCGCGGTTTCTTTCTTGCTCCAAGCCTGAGGAGAGTCCAGCAGAAGGGCACGTTGGAAGCCGGGAAGGGCTTGAAAGGTGCGCCCGGCGGGCAAAACACCGGGGTCCTTTCTGGGCAGCACCGGGTGTTTCTGGTATCCCACCGAGCTGCAAGTCCAGTGCCGGGGGAAGGCAGGGAACGAAGAGTCCCCAGAGGAGCGGGTGTCGGGCCGGCGGGGAGGGCAGGGAAGGCGGCGGCTCCACGGTAGGTGCCCGTGGCGGGGCCGGGGAGCAGAAGGGGCCGATCCCGCGGGGTCGCTCCCGGGGCCTCGCCGCTGCTCCCGGCGCTCCACGTGCTGCCGCCGTCGAGGCCGCGCCCCGGCCGCTCCTGCCGAGGGCAGGGGGTGCTCCCCGCGGCCGGACAGCCCCGGGGGCGGCGAGGGCAGCGGGATTTCGTTGGCCTTTTGCTGCGAACGCCGCAAAGCCGAGGCGAGCTCCGCTGTAAGGGAGGAGAGAGGTCCCGTTCTTGCCGCAGCGTCCCTGGGAGTGCCGAGGGGGAGCGGAGCGCTCCGGCCGCCCCAGGGTGGGCTGAGTGTCCTCGCCCTCAGCCTTGTGAACCCCCGGCCCCGGCCCCGCCGCCCCCAGAAGGGTTGCCGGCACCTTTCGTTGCTGCCTTGGGCAGCGTCAGCTCCCGCCGCCCGTGTCCCTCTGACCGCACCGCGACCTCCTCCCCGCTCCCCTTGGCGCTGTCCGGCTGTCGCCCTTCTTTCCTTCCAGAATAAAGAGGGGAAAGGTGGTGTTTGCCCCAACTCCCTGATCCGGGTATTACCCGCGACTCCATCTTCCCGAAGATCACATCACTTATCCCGGAGCATCCGCTGTGATTTGTATCTGTGGTACTGCTGTGATGTCTAGTTTCTGATGTATTTATTAAATAAACGGGAGCCGAATGCTCTGCGATCTTGGCAGGAAACATTTCTGTTTCAATCCCGCCGAGGTCAATATTTGATGTGACCTGTTTTCGCGGGGGGTTACGAGGAGTCAGCAGAGCTGCAGAAACTTTAAGCTTCTGTGCCTGGACAGAAACGTCATCGACAGAAATATCAAGGGATGCTTCACCTCACTCCTGTTTCTCCAGCGAACTAGGGGATAGGAAATAGAAACGAGAACAGGGGGAATTTCCTGAGAGGAATGACTACCTGAGTGGGACCTTGCCCTCTACTCCTAACTGGACACAGCGGCTTCTTTATGGGACTCTGCCGTGTCGCCCCGCCCCGCCCAATAGCTTATGTATCGCGTTATTTTCTCTCTCCTCGGTGTCACGTTTGGCACCGAAAGGGGAGCTTTTAGCACGTTTTATTAAGACACGAACACGTGCTCAGCAGCAAGCAAAACCAAAAAAAGCCTGCCAAGCCTTCCCTCCTTGCCGTGGCTGACACGACGGCGCTCTCCTTCCCGCTGAAAACCAATCGAATGCTCTGGAAGACAGAATGCTTTTTATCTGCCTTCATCTTCCCCTTTTCAATGCAAAAAGCTCACCAGAAAAGGCATCATTACACTCCAAGGATATGGTTTCAACAAAATGGTAGTTCCAGTGGCTGATGAAAGAGGAAATAATTGCAGCCCACATGCCTAGCCTAGAAGTAGCCCTGGATCTCAGAGCAAATTTCTCTCCTATTGTTCAGAGAAAGTGAAGTATCCTCATCGCCTTACAGGCATGGCGATGAATCTGATAGGGTTTCTGCAAGGGCTTTTACTGTTCCTACTGTCCGCTCGGTTTCACTTCCAGGCTCAGTCCAGCAGCATTCCTGCGAGTTTTGCTCTGAATCCCCTTCTAATACAGCCACAATCAGTTTCGAAAAGAGATCTGCCTTCCAGGCTGTAACATGTGCCCAATCCTCTGTTCCCTTTCACCGCAGCGAAAGTGAATAGCAATATCATTGCCCTTATTTTGCAAAATGTTGTCTTTGAGCTCGCCTGCAGCTCTGTGAGGAGTGTGCTGTAGAAAGTCCTCCAGCTGTTGGAGTAGATGGAGTACCCCGTCGTCGCTTCATTTACGGATACACAGCCTTAGCAAATTCACTTCTCATCTAAACCCCCGGCAATCCGAGACCGGAGGACGACAGAGCCCATCACCGCCGACCACGGCTACGACAAAGGGCGGCGCAGGTACTTGGCCCTGCAGAGGTTCGAGCACGGGAAACACCTCCTGTCTCCAGCAGGCAGGATTTGGAGATACCCCTGGCCGGGTATGTGCTCCGGCCGAGGCAGAGGCGGACGCGGGTTCCCCCCGGGAAGGGCGGGGGAAGGCGGAGAGCGTCCCCCGCGCCCGCCCCGCACCCGCGCATCCTCCGCCGGCCACCGCGGCGGCACCTGCGGGGGCGGGCCGAGAGCCCTGCCAAAAACACCTGAACGAGCAAACACGCCGAGGGGTGGATGCGAGCCGGCTGCTGCCCGCCGAGCAACCTGCTGGGGACGCCCCGGGGCGGCCGCGGGTCTCGCCGGCGCCCCGCACACGGGACAGCCCTGCCCCTGCCAGGCTGGGGGAGCTCCCGCGGGGGCACCGAGCCTGCCTGGGCAGCGCCGCTCCCCTGCTCGCCCCCGAGGAGCCTGGTTCACTCCTTCCCCCCACCTCGGTCCCACGTTTAACCTTATTCCCCGGCTCTGGAGAGGATCTCTCAGACTCCCTCCCGCCAGCCCCCTCCCGCCGCTGCCCGGGCTGCCGCCAGCGGGCACGGGGCTGTCCCATCGTGCCCAGAGCAGCGCCCGCGGCGCCGGCGGGGCCCGGCGGGCAGGGCCGGGCCGCTCCCCGTTCCCGATCCCCGCTGCCCTCCCGCTCCGCCGCGGGACGGGTGCTGAGCCGCGCTGACGGCCGGCCTGCCCGTCCCTCCGGGGCATTGCCCCCGCTCCCCCGCCTCTGGGGGCTGCCCTTTGGCTCCCCCCTCCTCTTCCCCGTATTGATTTCAAGGTGGGAAGCGAGCAGTTTTGGATTGCAACTCACCTTATGCATTCTTGATCATTAAAAAAAAAAAAATCCCTCAGCTATGCAAAGACAGGATCTTTAAAGAGTTTGTAGTTCGACAGGTAAGGACTCGGCTGGGGCTCAGGAATGTGGAAATTCAACTCAAGTCAGCCTACTGCGACGAGCAATATTAATAAGGGCATACAGGCACCGGGGGGAGAGGCAGAGGGAGAGAGGGCGAAACTTGGCAACTGAAATAACCGCGTGCTCTCGATCGCGGCGATCAAACGCCGAGGAGCAAACAGCGGGCTCCCCGGAGCCCCCGCCGCCCCCGGGGCCCCGGGCCGAGCCCTCCGGCCGAGCCCGCCTGGCTTCCCGGGCGCTCCGGCGCGGAGGTAGCCAGACCAGTTGTCAAGTTAATTTCAACACGTCCGTGTGATGGATAGAAACGCAAATTGTGTCTAGGCCTGCATAAACCAAATCCCTGAGCGCAGGTTCAGAGCAGGGATTCCCCTCCTCCCGCCCCTTTCGCCTCTGTAATACCTCAGCTCCGCTCTATTGTCCCAGCAGCAGCGCCTGAGTTAACTCTGTCAGGCTGCCTTTTCTTTTTTTTTTTTTTTCCTCTGAGGGTACTGTACGCCAGAGATAATATTTAAGTTCGCTTAAGCAGTACAAAATAAAAGGATCCGTCATCACCCGCGAGCGGCTCCCTGCAGGCTCGGCGCGGCCGGAGCGCTCCTGCGCCGCCGGCATCGCCCGCCGCGCTGCCCGCACCGGGGACACCCACGGCCGTGCTCGGGGGGCTGCCTGGACACCCGGGGGGCGGAGAGAGAAACAGTCACCTCTTTTCTTTGCCTTTTTTTTTTTTTTTTTTTTCCCTTTGCGATATTTCGCTCACGGCTCCGCACTAACGTGACCCAAAAAGCCGAGGAGATTTGTCGTGCACGAGGACTTACCCTAATTTGACATAGATGACTCCAAAGCATAGAAACACGTAGAAAATCCACTTCCGAAAGTTTCTGTGCATGATCTAGAAAATGGACTGAGCCATAAAAATTGCACAAAAAGCCGAATTGATCTTGTCGATTAAATCCCAGTCAAGAACATTGCTGAAGCTACCCAGGAGCAAAGCCGGCCGAGCTGTAAAAAATCAACTCCGCGCAGATAGGCAGCTCTTCCCAGAGCCATGGTGACCGAAACCGGCTTCGATATTAAAGCTAAAGAGGAAGAAAAAATAGAAAGGGCTGCTCAAAACGGTAAAACAAAAACCCAAGACAGACAGTCTGAGGGAGAGAATGAGCAAGCACTGATCTTGATCAACTGCCTCATAGAGCCCTGAAGTTCAATCTGTTTTTACTTGTTCTGACTTCCCCAGGTAACACTACGTATCTTGCAATCTATGGCTCCAGGTAGGAGGATCTCTCCTCTCTCTCTTTCTCTCTCTCTCTCTCTCTCTCTCTCTCTCTCTCTCTCTCTCTCTCTCTCTCCCGCTCTTCCCCCCACCCCGTATGTGTCAGGATCTAATACATATCTTATCTGTCTGTGTGCGTGTGCGAGTTGTGCGTGTGTTTGTGTTTCAAAAGGCATGTCCTTAAGCAGAAGTTGTTGGGGAAAACACATGAAACGTATCCAATAAGGGAAATAAAGGACTCGTCCTCTCAAACCGAAGCATTTTTTCATTTCCTCTAGTATAGCAGCGCGGCTGGATTTGCAATGTACGGACTTCGCAGAAGAGACTTGAACTTTTTTTTCTCCTTTTTCTAGTCAAACAGAGGCAGGCGTTAATCCCCGCTTGCTTACAGCTCTGTATGCTAAAAGGCAACGGGTGTGCGTGTGTCCAGACTATTGCTCTTCGACCATCCGACTCTGCTGGACACAAACGCCTGTCACTAAATCTGATTTTTTTTCCCGCAGTAAGAAAACATTCCTCCTCCTTTAAGAAACAGCTACACTTGGCTTTTAACACGAATTTAGGATATTCAGTTTGCTGCTCCTAGGGAGATTAATCGGTGAGACAAAACTTCACTTTGTGTTCAGACACTAAGTGAAGCAAAGCTTCCTTTTCTTCTGTTTTTTTTTCCCCCCTTACTTTTCTTTCTCTCTGTCTTTTCTTTCTTTCTTTCATTCTTCCTCACTGATTTCTGAGCCGCTCAGTTTATTCTCGCATTCTGTGGAATTATCAGTTCCAGTCTACTACACAATGTGTGCCTGTCCGGAGGCACAGATCTGCGTGCATATGCATGCTTAAATAGCACTCCGGTACAAGTCTGTGGGCTGTGGGGAGTTGGTTCCACAGAGACGGATAAACCCGTGCACCTCTGCCCTCTCCTACACGCACATTCATATACGTGTAGCAACAGTCAGCACAGATGGCTCTAGGCATCTCTCAGAGAGAATCGGCTGAACACACACCAGGAAAGGCTGAAAGGAAAGCAGGCAGTGACAAGCAAGCAAAAGAGGCTGAACGCAAAAGTTCATCGTAAAGTATCTATCCTGACGGAGAAAACAAAGGATTTCTTAAAGGCCAGCCAGACTGCCGTGGTTGAAGAGGTGCAGTGTGAAATCGCAGGTCACTTTTAGGTGTCTCCCACAGTCAAGGCTGCCCGCACCTCGCCCTCACCCACCCAGCTCCCCAAAACAGGCTCCTCTCCAGGCATCGCGCGGAGCCCCCCGGGAAGGGGAAGGGGAAGGGGAAGGGGAAGGGGAAGGGGGAGCGAAGCGGGACGGAGAAGGGCCGTGCTGGGGAAGGGGGCTCACGCCGAGTGCCTCGGCAGGGACGAAGGCGGCCGAGCCTGCCCACCCTACCGCCGGCTCCGCTCCCTCGGTTTGGCTCTGCCTTTCCCTCCGCATTCCTCAGTTTTATTCTTTAATAATCAACGCTCCGGCTCTCGCAAGCAGCCAGCCCTCCTCCAGACCTTCGCCTACACTGTCCTCAATGCTCAACTACGGACAATTTATCTAAAAAAAACGCCGAATCTTCCCTTCACACTCATAACTTTATCTTGTTCTCCATCCCCACCTCTTTTCAAGGACTTTTTTTATAAGATGAGGCCATGTTTCACGGAATCACAAGAATCTTAGGCCAGTGGTATGATTATTGGGGCTGTCCTGCGCAGGGCCAGGAATTGGACTTCGATGATCCTCGTGGGTCCCTTCTAAGCCCAAATATCCAGTGATTCTATGTTTTTGCAGAACCACGTCTCCAAGAGCCTCGTAACTACCCGCAGCTGCCTCACAAACTCTTCGACCAACACCCGGAGGGTATTTAAGATGCAGCCCCACCACCACCCGCCGTCTCCTCCTCCGCTCTTTTTGCCGGTGCTTGAAGCCTTTTGGAGGCCAAGTGTCGTGTGTCCCCCGGGAGCGGCGGGGGTGCGGCGGGGGAGGCGCAGGGTGCGCAAAGACCTTCCCTGCGGCCCGGCCGGCACCGGGGGCGGCGGCGGGGCCGGGTGGCGAGGGTTGTGCCCCGGGGCCGTGCCCGAGGATGTGCCCCGGGGCTGTGCCCGGGGATGTGCCCCGGGGCTGTGCCCGGGGATGTGCCCGGGATGTGCCCAAGGATGTGTCCCGGGGATGTCCCAGAGGATGTGCCCCGGGGATGTGTCCCCGGGAATGTGTCCAGGGGATGTGTCTCGAGGATGTGTCCCCGGGACGTGCCCCGGGGGTGTGCCCGAGGATGTGCCCCGGGGGTGTGCCCCGAGGATGTGCCCCAGGGATGTGCCCCGAGGATGTACCCCAGGGATGTGCCCCGAGGATGTGCATGTGCCCCGAGGATGTGCCCCGAGGATGTGTCCCGGGGATGTGTCCCGGGGGTGTGTCCCGGGGATGTGTCCCGGGGGTGTGTCCCGGGGATGTGTCCCGGGGGTGTGCCCCGGGTGCGCCCGAGGATGTGTCCCGAGGATGTGTCCCGGGGATGTGCCCCGGGGGTGTGCCCCGGGTGCGCCCGAGGATGTGTCCCGGGGATGTGTCCCGGGGTGTGCCCCGGGTGTGCCCGAGGATGTGCCCTGGCCCCGCGGAGGCGGCGCGGCCCGGGCCGGGCGGGGAGCGGGTGCGGGCGGCCCGGGCCGGTCCCGCGGGGTCACAGCGACCCCCGGTGGCACGGCCGGGCAGGGCGGGGACACGGCGGGGATGGAGGGAGCGGGGGCGCGGGGGGTGCCGGTGCTGCCGCCGGGCTGGGACTCGCTCGGGAGCCCCGGCAGGAACCGGAACGTGCGGAGCGGCCCCACCGCGGCTCCTGCCCGCGGGAACGCAGCCCCTCGGGCTCCTGGACACGGGAACAGAACCCCTCGGGCTCCTGGCCGCGGGAACACAGCCCCTCGGGCTCCTGCCCACGGGAACGCAGCCCCTCGGGCTCCTGGCCATGGCAACAGAACCCCTGGGGCTCCTGGCCTCGGGAACACAGCCCCCCGGGCTGCCCGGGCGCTGCCTCCCTGTCCCTTGCCCCCGGGCGCGGGTGTGGAGCGAGGCCGTGCGCAGGAACCGGGCATCCCCGGGCAGGGGGAGCAGGAGCAGGAGTGAGGGGCTCAGCATCGCGACTGGTCGTTGATACGGCTCTTCTCTGCAGACCTCTGGCAGCTGTCCGCCTGTTTTCTCCCAAACTCCGTGGCAGTGGAACTGCAGCTCAGACTGCCTCCGTCTCCTCAGTGACTGCACGCTCTCAATCAGCCTGGCGTGTCCCGCTAGCTTCTGCAAACAAGTGAGTATTCCCCATGTTTTCATGCAAACCCAAGAATTTTCAACAACAGAAACCAAACTAGATTGTGCCTAAACTGTGTTGGAGACAGATGGCAAAATCTTCCCATATTTTTGGTCCTTAGTCCACTGTCGTCTTCAGCTAATTGATTTGAGGATGATGGACTGAGGGAACATGATAGCTTTTCTTCCCTTCAAATATCAGTTTAACTACTCCTGAAAGCTTAAGCTGAGGATAAGAAGATTTCATGAAGCTTAATAACTCTGCAACTTAAGAAAAAACTCACAGACCTGTAGAATATCAGAATGGGTAATTATCACATTAGCATTCTTAAATTCACATAATTACTATATAGCCAAATATGTAAATCTTGTTGAATTAGTTAAACAAATAGCACCTTAGCAATGCTAACAGTCTTTCTGGATTTAAGGTAATAATCATAAATACAAAAGCATTGGTAGATGTGGGGTTGAAACCATTTGCTGAATGCTCTTCTAGGGCACAATTATTATTTATTCCTCATCCAGAATAATTGGCATGGCAGGTGATACAGTCGATTGAAAACTCAGTAATTCATTTTCCCACCCACTGACCTTCTGCTACCAAAGCTTATATTCACTCTTCCAAAACCTGCAGAAGGAAAGGCCATCTATGCTGCCTGGTCCCCACACCTCCCCACGGCCTTTTGATAAAGTGGCTCCTGTGGTAAAATATTTCAAAGTCCTGCCAGGCTTCAGCTTTCACAATCCATCGCAAACGTATTTACCCCCACTCCAACTGGAGAGGCTTTTCCTGCTCCTAGGGAGGAGAATCCAGTGACCTCCAGAAGTCAGTGGACAGGCTGTGACTGCCAGCTTAGTCAGCAGGAGGTGCCTCCCAGGCGGGTGGTGCTCGAGGGCAGCTGACAGCCCGTCAGGCTCTCACAAACCGAAGATGACAGGAACGAGATTCACTGGCCAAGGCGTGGGCCTTGTTTATTCCAGGCTTTGCCACGAGGGACACAGTGCTGTGTCTGACCTGGGGCTTGTAGGGGTTCCCAGCCGGGGAACTGTGCCCGAGCGGGAGGAGCAACCCCCCAGTATAAGAACAGCGTGCGGCCCACACAGCTCTGCGGAGGGAAGGATGAGCGAGCAGTGCCAAGGGAAAGGAATTTCAAACTGCTGGTCACAGCTCACATCATCTTCCCTGGAGGTTATTTCCTAGGATAGTGTTCAAAATCAGAGCAAACCCCATGAAATTTCTGGGGAATGCAGACAAGAGAGACAATTCCTCTGTGACAGGCCACTTTACATGCCTTTCTCTTCTTTCTGTACCACCCAGATCAGCCACAGGTAACTAGTGGGCCAGGAGCTCAACTTGGATGATCCTTGTGGGTCCCTTCCAGTTCAGGATATGCTGTGATTCTGTGTGTGCTTGTTTCAGGTCCCAAAGGCTGAACTACAAGACAAATCCAGCTGCAATTATCCCAGCCAGCCACTCTCTGGCACTGTTGCTCCACGCAGTTGCAGATGGAGGCCCCATCTAACACTAAGAAAATACATGTGTGAGAACGTTCCTTAGGGGAAACATCCAGAGCATATGAGGTTGAAAAAGAAAGAGAGGAAAAGAACTAAAAGAAGGTGCATATAAAGACAGGTATCTTGCAGCTGATCAGGATCTTACACACAAATTCTTTACACATGTTCTTTACAACTGTGTATGTTAAGTATATGCACTTACTCTAATATTCAGAATTTACGTTATCAGGCATTCACATGTGAAGTCTTTCTCTAAATTACCCTCTCTCATTTACCCACATGCTACCTAGGCCTAAGATGTCTCTTCTTTCTGAGACACTACCAAACCCACCCTCTGATGCTGATTCTGTGATTCATCAGCTAAAAAGGAAAAGGACTCAGTAATACCTTATGGTTGCAAAAAAAGTTAAATGCTCTGAATAAACTGGCATGTTGTATGTACTTGTTGTATGTGAGTGATCCTTTTACCCTCTGCAGCAGGAGGGAGTCCAGACTGATGGCTGAACTTGTCTTCCAGGCAGTGTACTTCAAGAAGGACAGAGATCAACCGGAGATGACCCAGAGCTGAACAACAGGAAGATGATGCCATAGACCAACAGAAAACATGATCCGTGGAGAAAGGTTTGTTCCTTCCCAGGGAAATTGCATGGCTGTAGATTTCAAACACAACTCAGGAATTACTGTTTGTGCCACAGGGACAAACAAACCTTGCAGTCTCACTAAGGTGAGCAGCACGTTTGCCTTGGTTCGGACAGTGAGATGCACAGAGCACAGGGCACCAGGGCAGCACGCCAGTGTGGGCAAGGCCAGAGTGGCCACAGTGCCACAGTTGGGGATGTGACTGTCAGCAGGGAGCGTGGCACTCTGTCACTGCTTCTGCCAAGGGAAGATTGCTTCCTTGCAGAATCATGAGAGAAACCTTCCTACCTTTTAACTGCCAAACAGAAAACTCTACCAGGCCCTGCCATAGGTTTTCCACCGCTGCAGCTGTGCCCTGATTTTTAGATGCTGGCCTCAGCCCTATCATTTGTGGTGAGATTGTGAGTCTAGAGTTGCAGGGTCCTTCCATCTGTCAGTATATCACTGGTGATACAGCTTAATCATGTGAATCTTCCTTAGCACTTCGACTTATTGCTTTTAAAAGTATCAATCATAATCCCTCAGACAAACCCTTAAATGTGTTTTTGTCATCAGAAGAGACACATGCCTCTGGGACTGCCCCGGGACCAGAACAGCATCACTGTAAAAATCTTGTAACTTCATTGATCGCAAGTACAAAAATCTCGTAATTTCACTCATTGCAAAAATCCAACCAACAACTCTGCTCTTCTTTCTTTCTGATTTCTAAACTACATTTACCAGAAATCTCAGGCCTAGAGTCAAAGTGCACATCTGTGTCTTGCTATCTGGTTCAGTCTCCTGTTAGAGAAACATACTAAAAACCAAACAGTAAGTGCAGAAAACCATTTAATATCATCTTTTTTTCCTCTCATGTCAAGAGACTATTCAGCCAATTTCAGCAACCAGTAAGGAGCTCCATAAGAGCAGACCTATGTTTGGGTCATATTCAGTATCTTGTAATCGAGCTTTTAAACATTCATTTTTCACCTAAGAATAACTCATTAAAGGACTTGACAACCACTCCTTCATAGGCTTTATTAATATTGAAATTATTAATTTGTTTTATTGTATACTGCTTACTATTTTGAGATAAATCTGTGCGAATGTGAACCCTCCTGTTTGGAACAAAAATATCACCTCTCAATTTTGTGTATGTTGTTTTTAAAAATGACTCTGGTGATCCGTATTTATATACATTTGACAGTACATCATTGCCAGATTTCAAAAGCTAATCAGATGCCTTCCAGTGCTTGATCTTTTTAAATAACGAATGAGAACTGCTGGATTATTTTTTCCATACACATGAGATGCCAAGAAAAACTCCTAAATGTGATTTTTTTTCCCCCCTCCTCACAGAAACTATGGCCTTCTAAGAAAAGGAAGCACATCTAGAATTGCTATTTTAAAAATTATCCTGATTTTTAAAGTAAATCTAATAATGGGATGTGGGGAGAGAGAATCCAGGCATTACATCTGAAAGCACAGTACTGATGATGCTAATGTTGCCAGCCTAAACATGAGGACATTGGTTTGTTTAGCTCTCTGTCTTTTCCAGGAGCCATCACAAAGGACCATCTACTGCTTTTTACCTCGGAGGGTCTGCAGTTCAGTTAAAGCTACAGTAATGCCAGTGCTGAGATAAATGTCCATTTATTAGGCTACTCCTTCAGAGTTTGATACATTTCTGGTGTCTTAAATCGAAAATAAATGTCCCATTAAAGAGGTTTTCAGGTGAAGGTGATGCCCAGTGAGAAGTTTTATAAGCCTGTGTCCAACTAAGTCTACCCTTCATTCACCCTTCATCTGTTTTCCAGAATATTTGTCTCTTTCAGGTGGATATTTTAATCTTTGCCTCTGTGTGTCAGGGTTTGACTAACCTCACTGTGTAGTCACACTGTAGCTCTATGATACAGCAGCACTGGCTGTATTAACTTATATATGTATGTATCTACAGTGGCCAGACTTTGGAAATTATCTACAGAGGTTTGCCACTCTTCCCTTTACAGTTTTCAGCGACTCGTCAAATAATGTTGTTTGCATCATGTCCTCCCCCAGGTCACTGACTTAGAATGGTCCTTATCTACAAATCTCTCCTACGTTTTCTTTCTATTACAATAAGCCCCTCTTTCATCAGTACTATCAGCAAAAGCTGCAGGATATTTTATCTGGCTGCAGTTCAGCTCCATGTGGGGGTGCTCGCATGCACCCTGCGGTATTTTGTGCAGTTACGAGCAATTTATGTGATGTTTAAAAGTGCATACTTTACTGTACAGATTTAACTCTTTGCTTGAATCCAGTGTCTGATTAAACTCAGTTCAAGATGTCTGTAGAGACCAGAGTTTAAATCTTGAGTGGTGTTGACTGCCTCTACTCTGTCATCACCTCCGAAGGTTCTTGGCGGTTTTTGGGATGCAGCCCCAACATGTCTTACATGCACTACAAAAGACCTTAAAAAATTCTTTCCAAACCGAGCACAGGTTTCTTGAGCAAGGGCCCAAAAGGGCAGGAGCCTCCTCCTTAAGCCTTTCTGGCATGACATCTGCAGTCTGCTCTGGGGCTCGGGTTGGTGATGTGCAAAGGTCCTTTCCAACCCAACCCATTCCACAGTTCTATGGAGATTCTGGAACCAAACAAAAGAGAAGCTCTGTGGTAAAATGAATCACTGTGTTAAAAATATACAGGAAATACTGCATTTCTTCAGTATCTCTAAGAATTGTAAGTCAACAACTATATTTTGAAAATAAAAATGAAAGCTGGGTTCAAGAGTGTAATCCTACAGGAAATGTAGTATTTCTGGAACAAGACCCTGTTTCTGTCACAATTTCCAAGCTCCCTTTTTGAAATTAGAATGTTATCTCTCCTTCAGACTGGCTTTTCTAATGGTCTTCCTTGTAGATGCTGACAGACCAACTCACTCCAACTCAGTCATTTTAAGTGTAATACACTGTTAGTCTGTCAAGGCATCCTGCTGACAATGTAGTAAAATAATACAACCACCAGAAATCAAATGTGCTTTAACTTTTGGTAAGGCCAGAGGTGGTCCAGTAGCTGAACCGGATGACTGTTGTAAGTCCAACTGAAAATATTCTATTATATTCCCGTTCTATTTCACACAAACAGCTTGCATGAAAAAATACTTTTCTTTTCCAGTTACTTCGAAAAAATGGAAGAGTAGATGGAGTCAGACTCAATCATGATGGCTGTGCCACTGGGATGCAGATGTATGTAAGAGGAAACAATTCCAGACAATAAAAGCATGCTGTTGGTGCAGGAACAATTTTCACACCTGCCAAAAGACCCACTGTGTTTCTTGCACTAAGCACGAAATATTAAAAAATAGACATATAAACATGCTTCCTTAGACCTGAAGATATACAGAGAACCTCTTGCTTTACTCAGGACTCAACTCCAAATCACTGCTTTAACAGTAAACCATTATTCAGAGGTAAGAGTGTGAAAATGGATACACAGTGTCAAAACACACTGAGGTTTATGCACCATTCTGGGTTTTTGGCGGTGGGTTGTTGTTTTTTTTTTTAATTTGAGCATGATTCAATAAATAAAACTTCACACACAGTGAGAATTCTCATGGCGTAAGACAAATCTCCAGCTATGTAAACCTCAAGGAGCTCACTTACATTTCTTTTGTTAGGTCTACAACTTTCCATTTCTCTTCTTCCAGTTGTTATTGTTTTACCACTCTCTATGTTCTACATCTGGGTTTACAAGATGCTACTGACCACACAAACCAAATTTAATATCCTCTCTTTGGTTTCCTACCAAACCACAAGACCATCTATCCTATTTTTTGTCTAATTTTTTGTGTCTTCAATCCTTTTTCTTTTATGTAATTTTTGATCTCATAAGAACAAGCCCAACTCCTTCTGTGGTGATGCACTAATGTAACTGAAACTCGGATTTGCCTCTTAGAAACAAACTCGGTTTCCTCTGTTGACACCAATAATACTTTTTCCAAAGACTTCCTCATTCTCCCACTATTGTTTTATGTTTCAGCAGAATATTACTCTAATCCAATCATTTTTCAACCAATCTAATACAGCCTCAAAGTGGATTAGCCAGCAGGCACTGGTAGACTGCACATCCATCAGTTGACAGCTATAAAATCCTTGGATAATTAAATCCAGAGAGAGATCCAGAAAGGAAAGGGAAAATTCATTTGTCTCCTACTTCTCCATCTGTTGCTGTTCACTCCATACAATTGAGGATCAGCTCCTTGGCCTTTCTTCTCCCATCCACCCAAAGCTGGAAGTGGCTTCCAGCCCCGGGGCAGAAGAAACAGTGCTTTGAGAAACTGCGGGTGACCAAAGGGCGAGGAGGAGGTGTCCGATCCCCCTGCCCCCTCCGTTCCCCAGCCAGAGAGCTTCTCCAAAAGCTGCACCAACGCTACACTACCTACAGAGGGCTTTGCATTCCTATTTCTGTTCTTTGAGAAGGCTATTTATTATTTGTAAGTGGTAAATTTGTATTTGCTATAAATGTTTTCTATAGCATTTTCGATATGATTCATTTCATTATGATATTCATCTAACTGAATGGGACTGGTTACGAAGCGTGCAGACCTCTTCCCTGCTGTACCAGCACCCCCCACACTGTCCTTTTCTCCTGACGCTGTCAGAGCCACCACACTGCAAGTGCTGCTTAACCACCGCTCATCAGTGAGTTGAAAAAGGAAAATGAAAAAAATGGAACTTAGAGGTCCATTTCTCCTTTTGGCTATCTGCCAGCAGAGCAGTTGGTGCGGATTAGTGATTGGGGTTTAGTTTTCCCGCTTTAGGGAGTGGCTGTGGAAGGATGCTTGAGGAAACTGCTTTGGTAGTGTGAAGATAAAAGGTTTTGTTAGTTGCTTTGTGTGCATGAGACAGATGCTGTACCATATTTTTGTCAGTCTGAAATAAAATAGCCTTATTAATGGTGTGGACTCCCTCTTGCTGTCCAGAGGGCGCCTCAAACAATTACAGTAGAATGAGAATTCCAGGGAAAGAGGAAGAAGAAAGAGTCATGAGGCCCGCAAAGGACTCAGGCTGCCCATTCCACAGATCTCTACACCTAATTTTCTTTTCCTTGGACAATGGATAAGGTTTAGGGAGACCTCATTGTGATCTTCAGCACCCTTACGAGGGGCAGTGAAGGGGCAGCACCGATCTCAGCTCTGTGTGACCAGTGACGGGACCCAAGGGAACAGCTGGACCTCTGTCGGGGGGTTAGGCTGGATATCGGGACAAGGCTCTTCCCCAGAGGGTGGTTGGCACTGCCCAGGCTCCCCAGGGCAGTGGGCACGACCCCAAGGCTGCCAGAGCTCCAGGAGGGTTTGGACAATGCCCTCAGGGACAGGGTGGGATTGTTGGGGTGTCTGTGCAGGGCCAGGAGTTGGACTGATGATCCTTGTGGGTCCCTTTGCACTCTGGACATTCTGGATTCTGTGAGAAGGAAAGGGATGATGAGCACTCAGCCCTGAGGAAGGACACCTTGCTCTCTTGCAGGACAGCGAGCTTTACGTCATGGACTGTGTTCCTCGCCTTACACAAGGTAGGAATTAATCCATACCCCTTTTACTTCCATGAAATCCCAAGCTACTCTCATACCTTAAAGGAATATTTCGGTGCACAAATACAGTGTCAGCAACACAGTACATACTATCAGCCCATCTTTGCTTTTTAAAAGTAAGCTTAGAATAAAACCTTGATTACCTGCATAATTAATCCCCATTCACAGGAATTTGCATGCCTGAATAATTAAAGAATTAGGTTCTAAAAATGAAAAGCAAGCAAAGCCTGCATTTTTGTACTTGAAAAGCTTCAGCAGCAATCATGATAGTTCACAGCACATAAATAATTCAAACTGAGCTTTCTCATCTTTATTTTTTTTTCCTCGCAGAAATCCTCTTAGTGCTTCCTAATTAAATGAAAATATTTTATAAGCCATCACTTTGTGACATCACAAGAATATTTTAAACTCCGGATTAGACAAGATGGATTTGCATTTTCAGTATTCGCAATCTGATATTGGGGGCCGTTTAATGGAACCGCAGACCACCACAAACCGGTGACAAAACAGGCGCGTGCTTTTGAAAGAAAAAGAATGGGGGGAAAAAAAATCTGTGTTGGGTGCCGGTCATCTGAGTTTAACTCAACATCAATTTCACTTGGCAACGGAGCACTTCATGCCTTAAAGCGCTGGGGCCGTAACAAAACAACAACAAACCAACAAGAATCCCCAAAATGCTGACGCGAATGCCGCGCAGGTGTGCGGGGAGGAGCGGACACCGTTCGGTGCCACAGGTGACTTTTCGCCCACAATTTAACCTATTTTACCACCACGGCGCCGTGAGGGCCGCGGGATGGCAGGGGGCGCTCTGCGCCCGCCGTGCGGGGCTGGCCGAGGGGGAACCTTCTGGAAGGGCCCGGGGCCGGGCCGTGCCCGGGGGGCTCGGGGGACACCGTGCCCTCGGTGAGCGGCCGCGCCGTGCCCCGGAGCCCCGGGTGGCGTGTGGCTGCCGCGTCCCGGGTCAGCGCAGAGGGGCAGGGGGAGCTCGATCGCTCCCGCCTTGGCCCGGAGCCCGGCCCGCCCCCCGCTCGGTCGCGGAGCCGCTCGCTCGGCGCTGCGCTCCCGCCCGCCTCCATTTTCTGCGCGCTCCCCCCGCGGGCCGAGCGGGCTGTGGCGGCCGAGGGGCCGCGGGGCCCGGGCCGGCGAGGCGCCGGAGCGGCAGGACCCGCCGGCGCACAGACCTATCTTCATCCTGGGCCCCGCTCCGCCGGCGGGGACCGGCGCGTTCGCTCGGAGGGCGCCGCCTGCAAACACAGGCTGGAAGGAGTCGCGGCTCTCCTCCCTTACTATTTATTGTGATGTATTTTGTTAACTTTTGGGCTCTCTGGAAGCAGCGCTGTGCCTGCCCCTCTGGCAGCGCCCGGATTAACGCTTGTCCCGCTCATGGCTGTGGCCGAGCCCGGCCGGCGCTGCCCCGTCCCCGCGCAGCGGCGGCGCCGTGTGAGATGGCGAGGCTGCGGGGACCTGTGCGGGGACCTGTGCGGGGACCTGGGCACGGACCTGTGCGCGGACCTGGGCACGGACCTGTGCGCGGACCTGGGCACGGACCTGTGCCGGCCCCTCTCCTCGGGCACTGCCCCGATCCCAGCAAAAGCGCCCCCAAACGCCAGCACCCACGGCGCCCGCTCTGCCCTCTCCCTCCCGAGGAACCGAGCACCGGGCCCCGGAGGATGTTTCAAAGACAAGGTTGCTGAAATCATACCGATCCTTTAAAAACGGTGCCGCTGGTTGTTTAAAAATACATGCGCTGCCCCGTGTCACGATTTAGAAATGACAGTTTATGACTATTTCTCCTGGACTCTGCATTTTTTATTTAAAAATATAACTACTTTAAAAACAATAATCAGAAACACGTGCATTGCCCTCGTGTCACGATTTTTACACGAGAGCCTATTGCTGCTCCTCCTGAACTCTGCATTTTTTTTTTTTAGTGTTCGTGAAGAGCAAGGTCAGTCCTGGGACTGAGAACTTTACTCGGGTGAGACGGCGGATTTAATTCCAGCAGTCAGCCCCGCGGCCGGGACAGAGGGATAACCGGGGATGTACCACCGTAAAACAACCCCGAGGTAGGAGTGGCACAGTCGTATTTTATCACTGCGGTTTGTCACCGTGCTCAGTATCACCCGGGCATCATTCTGGTTGTTCCGTTTTACCGAGCACTGTCTAAACCAGACAAAAAGACAGAGCCCGGCGAGAAAAGCTGCTCCTGTTGCTGACTTTGCATTCCCTCGGGTCTGATTTGTTCCCTATATATTGAAAGATGTACAGTTGTTTTTGTTTTTGGGGTTTTTTTTAATATATTTAAAAATACATATATTTTATATAATATTTTTTATATATAAAATCAATGTCAATCAGAATATCTCAGTTCCGGGTTTACCCTTTATTAAACTGTTTTGGGAGGTTCTGCGTGGCCTAGTGCAGAGGGACGGAGTTGCTGCTTCGTGCCGAAAACAGACATTGCGGGGGGGGGGAACACAAAAAGAGGTTCCTTCCGTTCCGTCCATGGTGGGAAATCCGCGCAGCAGCCGCGCCGCCGGGATCCGGCAGTGCCGTGCCGTCCGCCCGTCCTGGGCTGCGATAGTTGTTGTTGTTGTTGCATTTTCATTTTCGTTCTTCGCTTCCCTGAGCTCTCCACAACGTCCCGGGGTTAGGGGATTCTTCAGCGCTTGCCGTGGCCGATTCAGGGTGCGGCCCCGGTGCCGCAGCCCTGCCCGGGTCGCTGTTTGTGCCGTGCGCTCCGGGTGGGTCACACACGGCACGGCCGAGTCCTGGGCACGGGGGGGGCTTTGTTATTGCCCCCCTCGGAGCGAACATGCGATGGGTTGGATAAAAGCGCCTGGTGGGTGCCGGGGCCGGCTGGGCTCCCCGCCGTGGTTTGGGGTACCGGGTGCCGAGCATCCCACGGGCCGGGGTCGGGCCGGGCCGGCCGTGCTCCCGGAGGGTCCTGCTCCCGGAGGGTCCTGCTCCCGGAGGGTCCTGCTCCCGGAGGGTCCTGCTCCCGGAGGGTCCTGCTCCCGGAGGGTCCTGCCCGGAGCGCGGCTGTCGCTGCGCGCACATCCTCTTGAAGCATTCTGCGGTTAGGAGAGCCTTTTTTTTTTTCCTTCCCGTTTTGGCTGTAACTTTCGCACACTGTTTCTGCAGTGCTCACATCTGTTTATGTCATCCTTGGAGCGTGTTGCAGTGAATGTGGGGTTGAAACGAAGTCGTAGAACTTATTGCTTGTTAATGTGGGTGCTTAAAGAGAGGCTATGTAAATCCGTAGTTAGGCCTTTCTTGAAAGGTGGCCTGTTTTCTCCTGAGGCTTCAGGACCCAGCCCCTTCCAGCGAGATGCGCGGGAATAGTGAGTGCTTAGCAGGTTCGGAAGATACTTGTCTTTGTATAAAAATGAAACCACGAACCTTAGTGGGGTGCTCGTCCTGCAATAAGCGGGACTAATTCTGCGTTTTTCTCTTTGAGAGCCCCTTCTCACTTTGTTTTAATAGCGTGTATTGTGTGGAGAGCGACTGGAAATCGCAAAGAACTTTCAAATAAGTAAAAACTTTGACGGAGCACTGGTGATTAAATAACACAGGTGGTTAAAACAATTAGTGGGGCGTCAATAAAATAATTTATTTGAAAGGTGAATGAAGGCAGAATATTGCGGGATAGTTAGTAATGCAGCGTAAGCCCGGAGAGGTTTGGGAGCGGCTGGGTGCCGCTGGGGCCGGAGCAGCCCTGCCCCGGGACGGCGCGGCCGCAGAGGAGCTGCGGCATCGTCCGCTCGTCCCGCAAGGCTGAGGAGAGGAAGGAAAATACACCTGGATCCTGACAGGGGACACCCCGCAGGGATCCGCGGAGGGCCCCACTCGCTTCCCACCTGCGTCAATAGAAGTTTTGTCTTCCAGTTCATTAAAGTACAGTCGGGCCCTCCTCGTCGTCTCCATAGGGGCTTGGGGATTTTTTCTTCTGGAAATCCTTATTAATGGATTCATGTGGTAAACATGGGTATAAAGTGGGCAATTAAAAAAAAAACAGTAAAGGCACGAAATAAAGTAGAATAAAATAAAATAGAATAAAATAGAATAAATAACATAAAATAAAGTAACATAGAATAAAATAACTAAAATAAAATAAAATTAAAATAAACCAACCACAAACCCCACACCTCCTGAACTCTGCATTTTTTACTGCCTGTGAATAGGAAGATCAGTCCAAGCAAAAATACTGAAATTTTGTTTTGGAAGTCTCTGTCTTAAATAGGTCTCATTAAAAAAATTAATTAATTTCTAGTTAGGGGAAATGAATAGCTATCGCAGCCTTTTCACCTAAAATGCTCACTTTTAAACTGGTGAGGTCATGTTTTAAATGTTCTGTACGTCTGTAACCGCGTGTTACTGAGATTAACATCTACGGTGTCAGCCAATATTTTAACTACAGAAGTAATAATCAGGTGAGTGGGATTTTTAGAAACGTATCGTGTGTTTCCTCCTAAGCACGGAGACGCTGGGGGTCTGCCCTATTTTGTTGCCACCGCCTCTCATTTTTTCGGCATGCACAGGCTTCCCTGGAAGATCCTGACAGTTTCGGGAAGGCTCTGTTACTTTCCAGTCTTTTCCAGGTAAACTCCGATGTGGTCTCAATTATTTCCTGGATGTATATGTTTATTATTTAAAACTAATTGCAGCAAAGTAGCCCCTGATAGTAGAACGTTTACAATGTATAATGTTGATTAGCTTTCCCCAGGGAGCTGTCGTCTGGATCCAAATTTTTTTCCTCCTCATTTTTACCACTGTTTCCAAATAATCCCGCGTCCTTCCAGTGGAAAAGCCAGGGGAGCGTCTTCTAAAATGTTATTTAACACGAAATAACGACGCGTTTGAACATCCACAAAGTACTGATTTCGTGCCTGCCCTCAGACTATTACCTCAAATAACATCCCACGCTGTGTTGAGGGCAGGCGCTTGCTCTCCCGGCTCTTCCTGTGTCCTATTAATAGGACAAATCCGCCCGCGCATGACCCTTCTTACAAGAATTCGGCCACAGTTTGCTTCGACTTATATCTGGCTGCAAAACGGGTCCTTTAATTAAAAAAATACCAATACATTTTACCCTTTGAAAGCACTTCGATGGGGAGCTTGGGGTGCGAGAGTCGCACGCGTGTGCGCCTACAAACCGGAGTAGGTGCGGAGCCTCGCCCGCATCCTGACAACAGAAATCTGCTGGCTTTCAGTAAATAAAGCGTGTTTAGTTTGGTATTTTCTTTTTTTCTCAGGAAACGCGTTTTGGTTGGTATGCAAAAAGGAGAGCAGCCGTCAGGGACTTGCCGCTTATTTCCCCAAACTTTCTCAAGCGTTGGCAGGGCGGGAGGTGAAAGCACTTGAATAAAAAGCCTTTTTTTTTTTTTTTTTTTTAAGAAAAAAACCCACGCAAACACTCAAAACCAAACAAATATGTATTTTTTTTTTAAGCCTCATTAAGAAAAAAAATTAATAAGACACACCTATGTTTTGTTTCTAGGGTAAATTTATCCACCACTGAGGGAGAACCCCAGCGGCTCCTGCCCCCGTGGAAAGGGTGCCGAGAGGAAGAGCTGCAGCCCAAGGCCGGCTGAAAACCCGGTAACATCATATATACCAGCATAACATCAACCCAGGTCCCGATCGGGACCATCGCAGCCGGGGCCCCCGCGGCCACGAAGTGGTACCTGCCAAAAAGTCAGGTCTCCTGGGACGGGTTGGGAGATGATTTGCTGGAAGATATTAGGAATGAAGGAAAAACAACTGGTAGAGATGAGCTGGAAAGCTCTGTGTGTGTGTGTCCCCAGTCAGCACGTCCTTTCTTCCCCCCCGCCTTTTTTTTTTAGGGGTTCAAACCAGAGTATGTTTGCTCAGCAGGTACCCGAAGGAGCAACCCTGAGGTTTGCTCTCCCGATTTGCTCTGTCGGCCCCTTTGCGTTTATAGGTGAGCTTTTTATTCCTCAAAAGTAGCTATTATTGCTGTTAATGATTGTAAAGATGTAAAAAAGGACGTTAGAAAAAAGTGAATTCGCAGCCTGCTAGCAGAGAGCACCCCTCGCTCTCCCGGCAGTTGAAATAAGGGTGTCGATTGGGGTTAGGGAGCATCCTCCAATTTTAAGGGAGAAGTGCTTGAAGTCAAGAGTGCCTTTTTTTTTTTTTTTTTTTTTTCCCGGCTTTTCCCTTCTAGTATTAAAGTCGTGCAGGAGGAAGACGTTTCTCCTCCTCCAGACGGAAGGGAAACAGGCGTGCACGGGTTTTTAAATTTATTTTTGGGTTTTTTAAAGATGTTTGTCACGCTGCTACCATTATTCCAGGGATCCTGTAAGGTTTTCATTCACTGCCCGGTTTTCAGGGCTCCTTTCTTCATATTGCAGCCAACCCAAATTGAGACTTCGGAGTGGAAATAAAGGGGGGAAAATCAAGACAAAATAATGATAATAAAAATATGAAGCAACCTCCCCACTTCGCTCTCTATCACCCCCAAACCAAGTTGCCCCCCCCGAGCAAAATTCTCCTTGAGGAGGGAAGTTACTCCTCGTCCTGTCGGCACGTTTGAGTCATTTTATTTGCCTGGACTTTGGAACAAAGCTGGTTTCCAGAGGAAATTTCCACTCCTGCTGCCGCCTCACACCAGAGGGCGCCGGGAGCCTTCCCAGGTTTTGCTGCCTCAAGCGCTGCTGGAAATTAACTCTTTGGGCGCTCTCTCTGAAGGCTTTTCTAACCTTTTCCTTTTAAAATATACAGCTAGATTCTAACTTTCCCCCCACCACCACCCTGTAAAATGCGTGTTGGTTTGTTTCGGTTTGGGTTTGTGAGGGTTTTTTCCCCGCTCTTGTGTTACCCTTTCCCAGCACTTCCAGGGCTTGACACTCCCCCCACAGCCCCCCAGCACTCTGAGGAGATTTACAGCTTCTCTCGGTCTCTCTTAACTTGGTTCTAATTAAGTCACTGCATCACGTTTGCGTGACATTGCCGTGTTTTCCCTCGTAATTGTCAGGGATAAAAGTTTGTCTGGCTGTGTTTAAGCTTAAAGGGTCACTTAGGGCTCTTCAGGCAGGACCCCAGCGAAGCACAGCGCCAGGGGAAAAGCGGTGAGTGAACCAGCCCAGAGCACCTCCCTGTGCCACCTGTGCTGTTCAGCTCTGGGCCTGAAGGGTGCGAGGCCAAACCCTAATGTGGGGCGTAGATTAATGTGTGCTACAGGCTCAGAGCTTTTTTACACTGAGACCTAAGGAAATCCATGGGTTTTCCCACGGACAGGAGTGTGTTGGGAGGGCATCAGATTTGTGCCTGCCATGTTTCTGTGCCCCAATGGCTGTATCTGATTTGGTTCTTACCCACTCACTTTCTGGCCTGACAGGATCATCAAAGTCCATCTCCTGGCCCTGCACAGACACCCCAACAGTCCCACCCTGTCCCTGGGAACGTTGTCCAAACCCTCCTGGAGCTCTGGCAGCCTTGGGGCTGTGCCCACTGCCCTGGGGAGCCTGGGCAGTGCCAACCACCCTCTGGGGGAAGGACCTTTTCCTGAGATCCAACCTGACACAGCTCCAAGTTTGCTACAACTCAAAGAATACTTCAAGAATAAGTAACCCAAAGAGCAAATACTGCAGGAAATTATAGAAGACTTTACCTATAACTGGGGATTATAAACCCTCAGCTTCAGCAAAAGCATTTCTTGTGTTTATCTGCATATGCAAATGCTGTGGCTCACCCTCTGAGACTCCGTTTTAGTGGCAATGCAGGTTGATTATTCATAGAAAAAACCCAGGCAATCTGTGGGTGAATATTTATTATTACTTTATTTATTTACTATAGCAGTCTGTTTTCAAACAACGTAGAAGGACTATTTTCCAGAACAGGACGAGGGGGAATGGATTCACACTGAGAGGGAGCAGGGTTAGACTGGATATTAGGAAGCAGTTCTTCCCTGTGAGGGTGGGGAGGCCCTGGCACAGGTTGGGCAGAGAAGCTGTGGCTGCCTCAGCCCTGGAAGTGCCCAAGGCCAGGTTGGACAGGGCTTGGAGCAACCTGGGCTGGTGGAAGGTGTCCCTGCCCATGGCAGGGGGTGGCACTGGATGATCCGTAAGGACCCTTCCAACCCAAACCAGTCTGGGATTCTGGGATCCTCTAATTCTGATGAGCAGTTGGTTCCTCGGGTACTCAGTCCTGGTGAATGCTTGGGAACCAATTTAGCTGCTTGTCCTACACGTCTGCCTTACTCAGTGAAATGTGCTCAGCTGAAAACTACAATGCAGGTATGTCAGAAACGACTCACTGCTGACTTATTAAAAAAGAAAAGACAATGCAGGCCTGAACACTGATACCAGGTGAGTCCTGTCCCAGTGCTATATGTATTACCACCTTAAATAATGCTCGGACAGTTTTTTAAATACAACTTTCAGGAAGCGCATGAACATCTTTTCTTCATAATTTGTGCGACGTTTAACCATACCAAAACTAGATCAAGAACTTATCAATGTGGGCCCTAGATATATGCATAGTGTGTAGTTTCCAACAGATCTTATAACTCTAAATAAATGAATAAAAAGGAAGATAAATAATAAGAAAGAGAAGAAGGAAGAATAAACTAAATATTAGGATGCATCGTTTCCATGTTTCCTGTAAACTTTTATGCTATTCACATATCACTTAAGGATCAACAGAAATGCAAAATGCATGATCTGAAGATGTATTAAGAAATCTGAGGGAAAAAACCATAAAAACCAACAAAGAAAAACATTTTAATCCTGGGGGCTGGTGGAAGAACTCAGTTGAAGAGAAATAGTGTTTGTCCTTGTGTTATTTAAATGGAAATACAGATTTTAAAATTTTTTGTGACCGTTTCTTCATTTATGTCAGTAATTTAGCATCTCTCAATCAAAAAAAAGGAAAATGCATCAAAGGCTGCTGAGTTTACCCAAACACAAATCCCTCTACAGGATGTGATTTCATCACTTACTAGTTCATGTTGAGTTTTATCTGTCAAGTGTGTGTAAGGTGAGAATTCTAGTCTGAGAGCAAATAGGACAGTGTGCTGGATATTGTGAGAAGTGTGTTAAAGGGCAGCAGCAGCTTGCCCAGGCCAGCCCTGGCAGTGCCTGGTTATCCAGTGCCCAGCGTGCTGTGCCTGGGGCAGCTCTGATGTTCAGAGCCCACTCTGCCACCTGCACAGGGGGTCTCAATGGACCTTCATGTCTGGCCATGGCACTGACTCACACCTGATAACTTCATTGATTTTCTTTTTGGAGGAGGAGTAGGGGGGCCTTTGGAGAGACTTCTCGACTCTTGGAACAACACAGGGGAAAAAAATCGTGTTAAAAGGCATCTTGGCCCTTCTGCCATTTTCATTGAAGCTGATGGTAAAACCCCCTTTCACTTTACTGGGAACAGGACTGAGCCACTTAAAATGCTATTTTGTAATATAAATCTTTTAAGTCTTAAATATTTCCATACAGTGCAGCAAAGAAGTCTCAAACGTCATCAGAAAGACTGCTTCTTGTTAGGCTGTTACAATGTGCTATTTCTGTTCAAATAACTTTTACTAATATGAAAGACAAATACATTTGTACAGTTTGGGAGCCTGACACTGCAGTTGGGTGTTTGCAGCTTTTATACATTAGCCTATTTAGGACAATAACTTAACTCTTCAGTTGCATGAAACAAAGCCCAGATGTTTCTCAGCAGCGTTTCCTCATCAGGTCTTTTAGCTGAGCCTTTCTGGAGTGTAGTGTAGAGTTTGGTTACAGTTAAGCTCGAGTCATATATTCCAAGAGTATGAAGGGGTGATGTAGTGAGGCACAAGTAGGAAGGGGGAAGAGGGACACTGAAGGAGGAAACAATCTTCTCCAGCTAAGCCAAGTCCCCACCCGTGGGACTATGGAGAACTCTTAAGTTCTCATCTTTGGATCTTCTTCCCTCCTTGGCAGTGACTTTAAAAAGGATTAACTGAGAGAACAGCAGCAGAAAAAGCCCCCAAAATACCATGCTCTGGGAAGGTCAGGGAGGTTGCCTTCTCCAGATGTACGGGGGCTCCAGGGTTCAAATTTGAATCTCTCTGTGCTGAGTTGCTGTGATGTCCTGCCCAGCATCCTATCTTCCCACCCAGGAATATATTGAGGGCAACACAATTTTCGTGGATTAGTTATTTGTTTTCCCTGGAGTTAGCCTGGCTGGGTAAGCACAACTGAGCAGCATTTATGGAGTCATACAGGTCTCACCAGTGATCTCCCAACAGGGGGGTATTGTCCAAGTGACAACCTACCTGAGCTTGTGCCAAATGCCACTACAAGTCTCTCTTTTCTTTCTGTTTCTGGGTGTGTTGTGTCCAATGGCAGTGTCCTACGATAGCTTTTCCGGGGAGGAACTGCCTTTATAGCTGGTGTCTTTATAGCACCTTGTGCAGTGGCCAAGGCTTACAAATACTCCAGAGGAGTAAAATGTAAAAACTATGGTAGAACAGCCTCCTGTTTTGATGAAAAGTTGCTAGCAGTTATGACATAATGAACTTAACCAAGAAGGCAATAAAAATTAAGTGCCCTGTTTGTGAGTGATGCATATCCTATATTAAGGCTAAATTTCCTGTAAGTTATACATTGAAACATTTTCCATTATGATGTTCATAAAATTTGGTATTCAACAACATTGCTTCCTTTCCTAGGTCTTTTGGAATCCAACCAGAGGACTGCAGGTGAGAGAGAAGCAGGGATACACATCACCAGAAGGTTGTGTTCCAGCAGTGGGAAAGCTTCGGGGAGCTGCTAAAAGCATTCTACACTGCATTTTTCTCTGGCCAGACTTCACGTGAGTGATCAAATGACAGGCCGTTATTTTTTGTATTTCCGAGGAAGTAATATTTTTGCTACTTGTAATGACTATTTGTAATTTTTGCTATTATAGTAAGCACCTATCCAATCAATCTTGATTTTTAAATCTCTTTTAGTCTCTTGAACAAATACGTTTACAAGAAAAATCAGGTTTGTTTAGAATCATGGAATGATTTAGACTGGAAGGGACTTTGAAGGTCATCTGGTCCAGCCTCCTACTCAAAGCAGACCTAACCTACTAAGATGGGTTGGTTTTCTATTAAATTTTTTTTATTATTATTTCAATTGCAGTATTTTATGGCAATAGTTCTTGCTGAAGAGCTTGTTCTAAACCACTTTCCATTTACTAATTTCCCCTGTTAACTTTTGCTATAAATATTCCCTGTAGTCACCTTTGGAATCAACAATCCCTGTTCACAATTTATTCTCTTGCCTCTTGCATTGACAATGGCAAAGAACAGAGACTAACCTGAATATGCAGAGTAAAATACAGTTTGGAAAATGGGGTTTATTATCCCATCTTCTGAAGAATGACCATACCTCAGTCCAGGATTATTGCTTTGAAGCTAAAGGAAATTAAATCATTCTTCCACCTTTAGGCCCAAAAGAAAATGACTTCATTTCCGTGTATTTCCAGAGACGATGAGCTGCTGATCTATGATTCTTCTCAACTTATAGGACAGCTGAACAAAATGTAAAAACCAAAGGCCTGGCTTTGCTCTCAGCTGTTCTGGTATAATCCAAGCTCAGCTTCTCTGGTGTTAATGAATTTATTCCAGTTTTATTGTACTGTGATCAAACCAGAATATATTGTATAGTTTGCGTGAAAGAATTGGGCCATTTTCTTCTGTTTTCAGATGATGAGCTGTCTGTTAGTTGATCTGTAGCCTCCCTTTCTCACCCTTTCCCTATTCTATAATTTAAAAAAATGTGTATTTGCAAAAGAACAACGACAAACTCTACCTGAAAAACTGTGTTACACAGTCTTGCAAACTCTTGTCTTTTAAAGAGAAGCCCCCTGCAGACCATGGAACCTGGGAAGGATCCTGTGGAGGATTTGGCCATGTTTAGAAAGCATCCAGAGTAGCTATGACAACTTCATGTCCAGGGGCCAAGATCGTGTCCACATACCAAATCTCTGACACTATGCAAGATCCTTATCCAACCTAAAGAGGAAACTGTAAAATTAGAATTGCCTAAAATAACCCCTAGAGAGACTATTGCCAGTTCTTGAGAAGAGCTGGGGTTTTTTTTGACATCTCAAATACAGCTTTTTCTTAAAATGTCTGAAACAGGAAACTTGTGAAAGAAAAGAAAATAATTAAATGAATAAGGTATCCACAACCCTGGAAAAACAGGTTCCCAGCTAGGTCCTTTTTTTGTTATTTGCTGTGATTTCTTTAACCTTCTTTGATCAGTTAAATGGACTTGGAGTGTTATAGAAGCCTCTGAAATATATCAATATAATTTTCTTGGGTTTATATTTGAAATGGGAGGGGTATCCAATGTGGGTTCCAGCTCCCTCTGACCTGGATGAGCTGGGATTAATGCTGAGTGCAGCGAGGGAGGCTGATCTCAGCACAGGGAGGTGATCAGGGTCTCATCCATTACCTGGTCCAGGCAGTTCGGATGCTGACTGTATTTTTTTGATATTACATGTGGAAGTGAAGCATTCCAACTGATAGAAATCTGCTTGTCCATGCAATGAATATGTTGGCTACAGCACCTGCAGCCTGTGCTTTCTGGTAAAAGCTGAGCTCTGTGTTAATTCTCTTAGTTATTGATTGGTAATAGTGTTTCTGCTTCCTGTCTCTGCAGTGAGGTTTTTACATCCTGCCTGTAGTTGATCCCTTCCTGTTTCTCTGGGTATGGCAAGGTTCTGTAAAGCAGGTTTTTATAAAGGAAGAGAGACCTGCAAAATGCATTACTAAAGGTACTGATTTAAAAAACCAGGTGCACAAATGATGTTTGGGTTTAAGTAGCTGGGATGAGGTTTTGAACATTGGCTCAGGCAGAACCAAACTCAAACATTTTAATAATGGCATGTTAACATAACTGCCTTATGCAAAATATTTCTGGCTGCTTTTTATGAAAGTAAACAGAAAGAGTGATATATCTGGATAAAGAGGAGCAGATGGTAATTTTCATTATTCCTCCCTTCCCCTCTCCTTTTACTTGCATCCCAGTGAGGGAGAACTAAAAGACAAAATCTCCTCTTTAGTGAATTTGGAACAGAAACTCCAAAATAGATATCCCAACTTATGCCTTAACGTTTGCCCTGTGGGGTCATGCTCTTGAACGCTCTCCATCCACTGGATTAATAAGGCCAAAGGATTTTTGTCACTGAAAAAAAAAATGTTCACATTTTACACGAGTTAAGGACTGCTTTGATTTGTGAAAACTCATTTTCAGTGTCTAAGTTCTTATCCAGGAAGAACTCTCCACTGTGATAATGGTTATCTGCAAGTCAGTTTTAACTTGGCACCCTTCACGTTTGGCAGCAGATTTTAGCTCTACGTAACACTGAGTTATTATTAATGTACCATATTGCAGATTTTAGGAAGGAATCAAGTTTTCAAGTCTTGGGGTTTTTTTTTTAAGTCAGGAAATGCTACAGATAGGCTTTTTACAGGCATGTCACTTTATGCTCTACATGTCCCGTGCATTTCATTATATTTCCCTTAAAATAACAATCCTTAGGTTAGTGCACATATTTAGTGATCAAAGCCATGTATTATACCGCCTGAATACAAAAGGTTTCACTCCATGTTTCAAGATCTTTTTCATTCTCCACATTTATAACATGACCTGTGTTAATATTGCATTGGCACTGGTGGGGTTTTTTTTATTTGACACAAGTCTAAGGATGTCTGAGTGGTCCTGGTTCAAGGTGTCTGTCACATGAGGCACAGAATTTCTCTCAGTAAAGATTGCTTTGTTTTTAAATTCAAGTGAATCAGAAAAAATACCTGTAAAAGGCTAAAAAGTATTTAAGGGTGGTGGAGGATGCACTTGGGGACAGCAGTTCATACAGTGGTGGGTAAAGTGGTGTGAGCCTGGCATGTGTATAGGGATGGCACTTAGTAATTGCTTATTCTGTTTGCCTTTTTTGTTGACTGATGTTTTTATCTGGCTCTCTGGAGTGAGGTATGCTGGATGTACTGTGGCTTTCCAAAAGGAAATACTGAAGTAACCCACACGGAGCCACAAGGAAAATAAACTGTCATTTCTAACACACGGCACATGAAGAAAAGCGCTTTCACATCACTTTGTTTCCTGCTCAAAGCTGTTTCTCAAACTGTGTAAGATCTCCAGCTCACATTATTGTTCTGAGGGGCTTCATACAAGAAGGGCTTTTTTTGTCTAGCAAGGCTAATGAGGTCCTATAGCAAAAAGACACACAATATCAGTAAGGAAACAGCTAATCTGACATTAACGTTCAATGTGTTCACTCATTTCTAAATGCATATTAATTTGGTGTAACTTTTCTGTCCTTGTACTAGAATAGAAAGTAGGACATCTGTGAGTACAGTAATTAAACAAGTCAACTAAACCCCATTTGAACAAAAGGCTTGGCATGGCCATGTTCCTACAGGTGCTTTTCTGTGCTTTCCAAAGCTGGGGTGGGTTCTGCTCTGTGTGCATCACCATCCTGTGTCCCTCACACACCAGCCTTGTTAGTGCAGCAGTCGAGCACTGCTGTCACAGGAAAAGCCATCATGCATTTCTGGTGTTCCTGGGATCCATCAGCATTGCCAGTCTCCCCATCTCCTTTGTGGAGGACACAAATTAAGGGGTTTTGTAGCTGGAGTCGAGGGATGAGACATCCTATCGCTACATGCAGAGGTAACGGAGCTTTTCAAGTCAGAGATGTCGCAGATGTTTCTTTTAGGCCCACATTAGAAACTTTTGCTCATACACTGATGTCAGCCTGGGTCTGAAAAAAACATAAATCCCACCTGGCCACTGGAGCTGAGCCAGCACAGTTCCTGGCGTGGACACAGCTGTGCTGCCAGGAAATGGCTGCTGCCAGATTAACCTGTTGGGTTCAGAGCCTGGTGCAACTCCAGTGGCACAAAATCCCCTCTGGCAGTGCCCTTCCCTGCAGAGCTGTGTGACACTCACAGGGACTGGGACTGCAGACAGAGGCTCCTCAGGGCAGCAGTTGAGATGGGCCTGGTGTGAGAACAAGGGGGAGACAAAGACACTGAGAAAGTGTCTGAGAACACAGCAAGAGTCATTGGCAGGTCTGGTAGGAGCTGTCCCTTTGACTGCAGGAGCCCCTTTGAAAACTTCCCACTCCATAAATCCATTTTTTTCGCCCCGGAAGCCACATTTTCTATGTATGCCAGTTTCCACTGGCTGCAGGAACATCTGCTGGTGGGACTAGGTTTGTTTTGCTTAGAAACACCCAGCATTTATTACCCTTCAGCTAAATGCTGAAGGGTCTGTCCCAGGAGGACTGCTCTGGATAGCAGAGAGGAGCTGGGTCTTCAGCCAGACCCTAGTGGGACAGTAAATGCCTCTGGTTCTCAGCAGATCCTACAGCAAGAACTCTCTCTGCCTGCTTCACAGTCCCAGCAAAAGGACTGCACAAACCCATAACCCAGCAGTATATCAGGTTCAAAGTATTTCTTCTGTCGTCACGTGCATCTGCCTTAGGTTATCAGCAAACCACAAAGAATTACACCAGCGAGGAAATATTCAAAGGTCAGCCCAGGATCAGTCTGAGTGACAGGTGGTGATGGGGTTTTTATTAGGCTTTCTGTCTCTGGTACCTGTTGATGTAGGAATGGCTGAGTTCCTGGGAGCCAGCAGCTCCAGGACCCTTTAGTCTATGGGGACTTGTTTAATTACCCTTTCTTCCTGAGATGAACATGAGAAAGCTTCGATGGGTTGCAGCAGTGGCAGAGAAACATGACTGTGATGCTCTTTGACCAAAATCAATTGTCCAAAGCACTTCAGCATGGAAAAAATGTCACTGGACAACGAAAACAACAGGAGTTAGTGGAGTGAAGCTGCTGGAGAGGTGATTGTTCACTGTTTTCTGCAGTATGAGAAGTAGAGGGCATCAAGTAGAGTTTAAATTACTCAATATTTAAAAGAATCTCTGGTTCCTGAGATAAATGGTTGTTTCAATGAAAGTATTAGAATTATTTTTGGTTGAATATCGGGAATTAGTCATCAAAGAGATTTGATAATGTAGCTATTTGAAATCCATATCTTATAAGTGTGAAGTTCTGGCATGACTGGAATGAAAGTATAGGTGAGTCAAGCACAGTAATTTTGACCCAACTGTAGGCTACAGAAAGTTTGCAGTTTTCTATTCCAACCAAAGACAAAAAAATGTAATAATCCAAGTATCAGAACTTCTAAACTAATTTTCTGAAAAATCAGGTGCTTCAGAACAATATCCAAGTCTTAAGATACAGCAGTGGAACAGAACATCTCAGTGGTTGTGTTTGTTGGGCGGAGCCTGGCAGGGCAGCAGGCACGCCTGTCCTGAGAGCAGTGCTTGGGAAGGGGCAGGGCACAACCCCCGCATTCCCACCGCGGGCACAGCCCAGCACCAGCCTGGGGACAATGGCAGTGCTCCTGTGAGCTCAGAGGTGCAGGAACCAACCACAGCACAACGGGAAACAGATTTTTTTCCAAGCTTGAAAAGCCTTTGCCCCCAAGTATTTTTAACCCACGTATTTCAGAGCATGTCAGACAATTGATCAGCAATCTGTTGCTGAAGTGATGTATTTATCTGATGCGTGGTTTCACTTAGCAGCTACAACACGTACAGCAGAGAACTGAAAAAAATGAACTGGAACTCTATGCAACAACTCTTATTCAAAACAGATGTATTACTTGGTATATGTTTAACATTCTCCTCATAATCCCAACTTGATCCTTAACCATCATGCATTAGAGTGTTGCTTTTAAAGAAGATGAAAATGGGCTGCTAAAATGCTGCCCATATAATCTGAATTATTTTCAGCCCTGTTGTTAAAGCTTAGAGATAAAATTCTCTTTTGAACTAAGGTTGAAGGCATCGTGTTTGATATATTGGTATAATTCCTGCAATATAAATACTCATAAATTAAGTTAGTGGTATGGTATGATTTCCTGTAATCTGTTTCCAGAATCAATATTTTATTGAATGAACTTCTTATTTTAACTTCTCACTTACTGACCCAGTGGTGCAGCTGTAACGTGTGCTTGATCACTCACTCTTTTAAAATCAGATCTGACTATGCAGCAGTGTAGATGGGGCACAGTTTTGGAAGAATCGCACTCAATATTGTGTGCATAGAGACTGAAAATAGCACTATCACACCCTAATGTAGATTCTCCCATCTTAACATCCTGTAGTACTTTAGAAAACGGCCATGTAATAGAATCCCCATTTGATGGGCAGGAAAACTGAAGCCATGATTATTTCCTTCTTAAAGGATGCTTAACTTTAAGCACCTCCCTATAACATCTACTTTTGTAAATGTGGATTTTATTTTTAAGAATCCCTTATGTGTAGCAATTATCATTCAGCTAATTACCCAAGATTTATTGCAAGCCTCTGCCAGTGAGTGTGTGACCTCATGCAGAGCAAAAGGCTGTTTGTTCTGAGCAGGTGGAACTGTATCCCCCATTGCGCCGGGCTGGGGGTGTTGACAAAGGCAGCAGCAGATGAAGATGCTCTGCAGTACTTTGGGGGCTGGGGTGGTCCACTGGCACTTCTTTGGGGCAACGCACAGTTCCTGTGCTGTGTCCTTCTCGGGAACACAGCAACTGCCAGGAATCATCATCAGTCCCTGCAGGTCTCCTGGGAGCCTCGGGTTCCTGCAGCAGAACCTGGTGCTGCATCTCTAAGCTGCACAGCCAAGAATGTGATGATTTCCCTCTCCTCAAACAGTTCCTCGCTCCCTCTTTTCTTCGCCCTTGCTTGTTCTGCGTCTGTGCTTTACAGGCTACACCACATTTAAACACACAGTGATCCCACTGCGGGTTTTGGGGGTGGAGGAGGGAATGTAGGAGTACTAACAGAAAAATTGCTCTTTTTGTGGTGACCAGAGCAACTGTATTAGACAAAACTGCTTTTTTTTATCAGTGTTTAAAAAGTGTTTTCTGATGTGGTAAAAACTGTTATATGGATGGAGTTCAAGAAGGTGGAGGGCATGTGAAAGTTTATTTTATAAAGGGAAAACTGGATTGTTTTGTAGTTAGGGGTTCTGTACCTAAAATGTCTCTACAGATTGAATTTCCAAGTTCTTTGTTCTCAGACACTTTGTTTCAGATGGGCAAGTGGAGAATGAACAATAAGGTTTAAGTTGATGCCTTCATAGATGCAGTCTGAATGCTCTGATTTACACAACATGGTCTCTAGGTTGATGATGCCACCATAAGACTCCAAGACCTCACAAGTCTAAGCCTGAGAAATCCCCTGTAGCCAGTGCATACTGACTTCATAGGAGTGAGATATGAACCTGCCATCCAGCTTCAGCCTCCTCTGTAGATTAGTCCAGGACATCACTCTTGATGTTTCCAAGGACTATAACTCCACAAAGGCTGGTGTCATTCTCCAGTGGAGTTTAAAATGGAATTTAGGAGATCTGATATTCCCAGGGTAGCCATGCAGTGCTGCAGCAGGAGGGAAACAGACCTCCAAAACATGCCACTATAAGAAAAGAGCAAGGAAAAGCCCAGTCCTGGAAAATGCACTGGCACTACAAAAGAGTGTGGAAGTCTGGGGAAACAATGAATTGGAGCTGAAAAATATTATATCAGTCCTGTATGGTTTTAATAAGTAGTTGGAAGGTCTTCCGTGAGGAGTTTCTGTTCAATTTGATCTCACTCAGGGATAGAAGTTGTTCATTTGGTCCCATAAAGAGCTGAACTTCCTGAGCAGGCACATTGGAAGTTCTCTTACATTGGCATAGGAAGCTATTTTTTTTTGTAAAACATTTCACATTTATGTCCTCCCAGAATTAAAGGCATGGGGCCTGCTCCAGAGCCCTCTGCAGTCACTGATACCCTCACACTGATCTCTGGGAGCTTTAGGGCTCTCTTTTGGACCTCCTTTTTTTTTCCCCCCCAGTTAGCTGCCATTTATATAACAGAGTTAAAAATTCGGGGAACTCAAAGCACACAAAGAATTTGCAGTTTGGGATAGGAAGGGAAGGATTCCACATCCAACCAAACCAATCCCTGTCTTCCCTGCTACTTGCTGCTAAGCATGAGGAGAGTTTTCCAGCTCTGGGTGGGACTGACAGCTCATTGCTGGGTTCCTGCTGCTCCTGGGAAACCACCATTCATCCAGCCTGCAATCTGCAGAATAAAGGAACCAGATAATCAATGACACTCTCCTCTGTCCATATTTAAACATTTATGGCATAGATGTTGACAGATGATCTCACCATCTAAACTCCCTTTGTAGTTGACGGAAGGACAAAGACACTTCTGTCTCATATTTTTGCAAATAAACAAATGGATATACACATATACAAATGTAAAAGCTCACAAAGGTTAATTTAAATGGTATCCTGACAAAACTTGAAGAAGAGAATGAGACATTCTTTCCTGACCTTTTTTTTTCTCTTGTGCTTTGCCAATTCAAAGGGAAGTCAGTGTGCTTTGTGCAGACAGAAGTGTAAATCTTTTGAAACTCCAGCAAAAAATACATACAGCAGATATAAATACAAATAAAATTCAGGGTAGATGACACCTTTCTGGAGTAGTTATGACTGGATATTCTGTCTACAACTAGCTGTTACATTAAGGCTGTGGGAACATCTACAGTGACAAAGCTGACACTTCATTTTGGCCGCTTTAATGAGGTGTTTGGTGTCCTGCTCCTCTGCTGGGCTTTTGCATCACCAACCCAAAAGCTGCACCATCACTAACGCAGAGAGAGTCTTTTTCTGTCTCGTGTCCAGTCAATCAGCTTTCCTCCTGTGCTTCATCCTGCAGTCTCCCTCTGAGGCAGAGCTGCAACCTGAGGGTCATAGACCCCAGGGAGTTCTTCGTTTCCTGAGAAAAGATGAAACCACTGCTATCTTTGAACAAAACCATTTATCTTAGTACAGAACCAGTGTCTTGTTCATCCCCAAAAACTGAGCTGAAGAGAAGTCTCAGCCCTCCCTCAACACATGCGATTCTGTCCTTCATGAAGGTTACAAAAACATCTGTCCTGACACATCTGGGATCACAAGGAGACTGATTAAAAACCTGGAAGACAGACTGAGCTTTCCCAGTCTGAGCTTTCTGCCATGGAAGCAGGCGCCATAAGGCAAACCTGACTGATCTTTTGCAAAAAAAACCCCCCAAAACAACCCAAAACCACAAAGAAACCCCCCAAAGATGGAAAATGTCTTTGTAGTCAGTTGCTGTTCCCTCGTTGTTCCTGAGCTGCTGGAGCCCTCTCATGTCTCCTCGAGCTGCTGCAGAGAGGTCGGGAGGAGCCCTTGGACACTGGCAGAAGAGCTCTGTGCTCAGGAGATGGTGCTGGCTGATGGCAGCCCTGGCCAGTGCTCAGGAGATGGTGCTGGCTGATGGCAGCCCTGGCCAGTGCTCAGGAGATGGTGCTGGCTCATGGCAGCCCGGGGCAGCTCAGGAGATTGTGCTGGCTCATGGCAGCCCGGGGCAGTGCTCAGGAGATGGTGCTGGCTCATGGCAGCCCTGGCCAGTGCTCAGGAGATTGTGCTGGCTGATGGCAGCCCTGGCCAGTGCTCAGGAGATGGTGCTGGCTGATGGCAGCCCTGGCCAGTGCTCAGGAGATGGTACTGGCTGATGGCAGCCCTGGCCAGCTCAGGAGATGGTGCTGGCTCATGGCAGCCCTGGCCAGCTCAGGAGATGGTGCTGGCTCATGGCAGCCCGGGGCAGCTCAGGAGATGGTGCTGGCTCATGGCAGCCCGGGCCAGCTCAGGAGATTGTGCTGGCTGATGGCAGCCTGGGGCAGCTCAGGAGGTGTGTGCTGGCTGATGGCAGCCCGGGCCAGCTCAGGAGATTGTGCTGGCTGATGGCAGCCTGGGGCAGCTCAGGAGGTGTGTGCTGGCTGATGGCAGCCCTGGCCAGTGCTCAGGAGATGGTGCTGGCTGATGGCAGCCCTGGCCAGTGCTCAGGAGATGGTACTGGTTCATGGCAGCCCGGGGCAGTGCTCAGGAGATGGTGCTGGCTCATGGCAGCCCGGGGCAGCTCAGGAGATTGTGCTGGCTCATGGAACCCCGGGCCAGCTCAGGAGATTGTGCTGGCTGATGGCAGCCCAGGGCAGTGCTCAGGAGATTGTGCTGGCTGATGGCAGCCCAGGGCAGTGCTCAGGAGATTGTGCTGGCTGATGGCAGCCCGGGGCAGTGCTCAGGAGATTGTGCTGGCTCATGGCAGCCCAGGCCAGCTCAGGAGGTGTGTGCTGGCTGATGGCAGCCCTGGCCAGTGCTCAGGAGATGGTGCTGGCTGATGGCAGCCCTGGCCAGTGCTCAGGAGATGGTGCTGGCTCATGGCAGCCCTGGCCAGTGCTCAGGAGATGGTGCTGGCTGATGGCAGCCCGGGGCAGTGCTCAGGAGATGGTGCTGGCTGATGGCAGCCCGGGCCAGCCTGCAGGCCGTGGCACATCTGCCCTGGGCTGGGCACTGGGCACTGGGCTGGGTGTTGGTGGTGACCCTGCCTGCTGTGGCAGCAGAGGGTGAGCAGTGAGAGGGGAGCCGAGCAGAACACGCTGGCCTGTCCCTGCAGGACGCGGTGTCTCCGTGGGTGCAGCTGGGCTGCCCACCACGGTCCTGTGCTGGGCAGGGCTGTGGGAGGGTCCCTGCACCCCATGGCTTCGCTGCACAGCTCCTGGGGGCACACCGAGTTGGGACTGAAGGCCAGGAATTCCCTCTTCTTCCTCTTGTTGTGACACAGAAAAGATTTCACCAGTCCCGTCAAACAAGAAGATCCATTGGGGTAATTAAAAACTACTCATTTAATACAAACGTCTGGTGTTGCAGTAAACCGGCTGTTTTGTCCACAAAAACCTGACCATGTTTTCAATTAAGCCTTATCCCCTTACTGATGTTTTCATATTTGTGCTACATTTACATAAAGTTTCCTGACAAAATATGTCTTTCCTCTTGCATGTTTATGTGTTTCATGGTTCAGCACATCTGTGGAATTGTTTAGCTATCAACAAAACTAACGCAATACAAGAACTCTGATCTCATTCGGGCTGTCTCTCACCACTTGGACATTAAGTTGCAACTATTCCTTCAGGTAGGTTTCAGCTCCAGGCTGTTCCCTGCTCTGCCACCTCCCGGGGAGGAGCCCTCCCCTGCTGCAGATATTTGGGATGTGGGTGTATGACTGTGACCCGGCCAGCTGCAGGAGCCAGCCAGTGTGTGAGCATGGGCTCAACCTGCAGAGCCCTGCATCAGACACCTCCCTGTAGAGCTTTATCTTTGCAGAGATGCAGAATCCCCTTCCCAGAGCCTGCAGGGCGCTGCAGGGGGATGGCTGGCTAATGGTCATGGATCCTCAGTGGGACACAGGTGTCTCTTGTGCCTCTGAACCCCCCCCCCCAGTCTGACTGGAGAGTCACTTCTCTCTATCCCAGCAGCCACTTCTTCCATCACATTGTTTCACACTTTCTACCACTGTGGGAACATCGTGTTCATACACGAGGGAGGAATTTAACTCTCTGAATGGACCTGGGTGTCATCAGCTTAACCATACTGTTCAGATAAGGAAATAAATGCTACATGATGGTGCTTACCCTTGCTTGTGACAAAACACCAGCTGTTGTACAACCTTCCTTTGAAAATTATCTGTGGAGTAGCTTTCACCTTCATAAATGCACACAGGAGAAGTGGTTTGGTAGGATTAGCATTAGCCTTAAAAAAAAAAAGATATATTATGCAACCGGTTCTTAGTTTTTAAATCTTCACAGGTGGAGAAGACACACATTGATCAGGACAGAGTCACATGTGAACGAACCAGCTGAACTGGGAAAAAACTTGCAGTGGCTCAATATATAACAGCTGATGAAAAGTTTGGGAGCATCCTGGGCTCAGGGGCCAGTTGGCCTGGAACAGCCCACATTTACATTAGTAAATTCCTGGTTAAACAGGGTGTTTGCATTCAGAGCCGTGGTCTCACCTACAGGCATTAGCCATGGCTTCACTGCTGGTGGCCTTTCGGGACCTCTGAGGTGCGTTTTACTCACAAATCATTGTTTATTTTAAACTCTGTGATGGTTGAAGTGCAGCTTTGTGAGAAGATATGAAGTTCTTGGCAGCAAGTGTGCTGAATTGCCTTTCTCTTTGAAAAGAGGGAGGCTGTTCACAGTGCTGTGCGGGAGGGGGATGAGAGGCATAGGACCTAAGTTGGAACAGTGCTGGGTTTCAAACCCAGTTTTTGTAGCAAAGGGCAGTGGAAGAGGCTGGACTGAGAGGCTGAGCAGCCTCCATGCTCAGAGGCCTGGAACACCCAGCTGAGCAACCTGCTCTGACCACACAATTGTCCCTGCACTGAGCAGGAGGGTGGACTGAGGGCCCTTCCAACCTGAATCGTTGTCTGTGGAGCAGGGTGTGACCCTCTGGGACTCACTGAGGCTCCCCTGACTGTGCTCGGGTCAGGACAGTGTCACTGAGGGGACAGCTGTTCTGCAGCATCAGCCCTGCAGAATGCCCAGAAATGGAGAGGAAATATGTGCAGATTTAAAATGTTAAAACCACAAGTATAATAAATTCTCATTTAATGTCAGTGAGTTAATGCTGAGAAGGTAAAACAGAACATCAGATGTTCTTATTTTCCCCGAAGCCCAGCTAACTTCACAGACAGAGATTATCATAGGAGCAGTTTCTGAATAACCCATTTCAACAACAGGATTTGTGGCTGGATGTCTTTGTGGTAACAGCACTGCAGCTGCTCTTTCAACAGTTTGGCTCACACCTATGCACTTCACCCAGCAGTTAATATACATGCTTTGAGTGGTGTGGTGCTCAACACACACAATTTCCTGGGTGGGCTGCAAATCCCTAAGTATGTATTTTTTCAAGTCGTTGAAGTTTCTGAACATTTTGCGTAATTGTTGTTCTTACTCTCTTTGTCACCTTACGATGTCTCAACACAGATTATTTGTTAGAAAGCCAAGAGCCAGGTGGAGTTCCTGGGGAAAAGGAACAACTAAAAATACTTCTATTCTCTATTCATTCAGTGACATTGTCTGACACCGTATTACACGAGATTACTGATCTAATGGAGCTTGACATTGTACAAGAACATGAAGCATGAGCCCAAACCTGCCCTAAGCTGTGACACCAGGCCTAGAAAGCACTGTGGAGCGATAATGTGCCAATTAGACGTGTCCATTTGTGTTACTTGCAGGCAATGGAAGACAAGCCTTTCCATCCTCCCTTCCAGATTCACCCTCTGTAACAGTTATGAATGAGAGGCTGAAACTGTGAATTACTCAGCCTGTTCATCAAGAACAGCAGGGCCAAATTCTTCCCCCTACCTGGCATGAAGCTTTATTTATTAACTTGGTGGGAGCTTCTGGACTGCTCAGAGTATCCCAGTCAGCCTGGTGTCATCTGAAAATAGTTGTCACTCTTCCCATTCTGAGAGGGTACTGATGAAAGGCAGCAATGCTCCCCTGGAGGGGCTATGTAGTTATTATGAAGTAGCCTAAATGTGAAAAATAAACAAGTAATAACAAGTTTTAACCACCAACAGCACAGGCTAAATATGAAAGATGAGGCAAAGGAAATGTTGGTGTCTGGCTTTTCAGTCCTTCCTATCAGGATGAAATTAAATATCTTTCTACTAAAAGAGAGCCTGACCCAAAGACTGTTGAAATCAGTGGAAAGACATCCACTGCAGAGGGTTTCTAGAAAGGCCCACCATTCTGAAGACAATTGGCTCACACACAGCCATTCCTTCCTGATGGATATTTGCAGCTGGGGCTAATAATAGTATTTAATGTTCTTTCTAATAAATCTCTTGTCATATGTTTAGTGTGTCCAGTGTTAACTTACATTTCAAGCACGAAATATGTTTATCTCTACTGGGAGTTATCAGATGTAAACACATCAAAATGCTGTGACTATTTGACCCCTGCAAACTAAGATAATTCTGTAGGATCCAGATCTCTGGGTAGAATTATTTCCTTTTTTAGTATCTTGATGGAAAGAAGTTTATACTGGCCCTTGAAAATGGTCTTTATCACGTTTTCTGATAGATACTATCATTCTGGTTCTTTGCTTTTGTTTTTTTTTTTTTTTGGAGAACCTCTATATGTCATATTATCTGCAAAAATCACATGTAAGTGGAGGGGAGTTTTGAACATACACCACACATTATAAAAAGCAAACTGTGCTTACAAGTAAATTTCTGAAGAAATTTTTCATTTTGCAGGATCACTTCCTATATTCCTTTTGTCCTTCTGTTTCTGACACAAGCAAAATCCCACTGCTGACTGAGGGACAGGCCTGTACGCTCTCTCTATACATAACAGAGAAGAGGAGCTGGATGTGTCTCTAGAATCTCCTCCTCCTCCTAACTAGTCATGTCTTGCAAAACTACACTCTGTGAAACCAGAATTGATTTTCTGTTGAAAACTCACTGAAGTTTTGAACTGATGGAGGGGTTTAATCCTGGCCCTCTCCCAAGCAGAAACACATTCTGAAAATTGAACTTAAAGTCTCTCTCTGAAAACTGCATTAGTATTAGCAAACAGTCTGCTGTCGCTGTGGGGTACAGCACTTCAAACCAGCTATTTCAGCATGGAATTTTCCTCCCCTCCCTCAGATGCTGTGAACTGTTGGGGCTCAGTCCAGCAGAGCCCTGGCAATGCTTGCAGTCCCCTTTGGCAGGCGAGCAGCAAATGACTCTGGGCTGGGACTCTGTCCCAGAACAACTATCCCTATTGGAAACCTTAGCTAAGTCGAGGAGCACCACATCTGTAATCTATACCTTTCTTCTGCAGGCCTCCTAAAATAAGGATAGATAAATATAGAAACCTGTTGAGGCCAGCACGTGGGGACAACGTTTTATTTGAAGGGGGGAGAACAGGCAGACGGTCATGTCACTGGGTTTGAGGTAAATCCCAGCCCTGCTCCCAACCTGCTGTGCAAACATAGGTGGCATTTGCACCTATACAGCTTTTCCAAGTTCCTCTGGGAGGGTTACCAGACTGGGGAAGGATGGCACTAGTGCTGGGATGAGGAAAGGCAGGTCTGTGCCAGACAGTGTTGCCTCTTCTGGTGCATGACCACATCCCACTGTTGGGGAGCTCACAACGCTAAAACTGGGAGTTTGGGCACTGGAGGTCAGTTTTCTAGAGACCACAGTCCTTCTTCTGCCACTTTCCTTGTTTGTGATTGTAGGAAAGCTGTTGCTCCACCTGGTATCTGTTTCTCTGTCCCCACTTCACTGGATAGTGAAGTGGTGCAGGGATGAACACACAACATGTTGCCAGAAGTCTCCATCTCAGTAGTCCCATAAAATATACTACATTGCATTGCAGGAAATGATCTGCTTGGGCAGCCCTGGGCTGTCTGTGCTCCTCAGAACGATGCACGTGCTCGGGCAGTGCTGTTGGGTGCAGCCTGCTCACTGCTGGGGAAGGAGATGCAGGAAAGCAGGAGATGCCCCAGCCCCTCTTCAGGCCCGTGCACTGACGGTACAGCCCTCAGGGGAAGGTTCCTGCTTGTCTTTTCATTCCTGCCCTCAGCTGCAGCATCAGCCCTCAGGCACCTCGATCTCAACAAGACTGTCAGTATCAGGAGATAGCAGGAAACCCAGGTGGCCACCTTGCTCTGAAGTGTGTACAGTCTGGGACATTTTCATAGCCCGGATTGTGGCTTTTACAACAAGAATCACTCTAAGGGACTCCTAAAGAACCCTGTGACTCTGAATTATGCACAAATTGTCCACTTCATCCAGACAAGTCATAGAATAAAATTGACATTAATCTCTCAGAGTGAATACACTTGTAGCATGAGGATCAGTAACACTTTCTGTGGGGTGAATGCAGAAGTAGTTCCTTGTGAGCCCTCTGAAACTGCAGAGGGAAGGCACTGCAAAAGTAGAGCACATTACCATCTGAAAAATCAGGAGCTGAACAGATAAAATACTGGAGACAACAGAACTTCTGTGTATGCTGTAGTGCACTGGAATCTAGACTGAGCCTTGGCATTTGCAGAGATAATCACTGGAGCTGAGGCAGGGCTAAATGTTGAATTAATACACATGATAGGTCACCATCCTTTCGTCTTTCCTTCTTGGAGGAAGTAAATAAATCTGTCAGTTTAATCTAGCACATTAACCTTAATCCTACAATTTACTTACTAGGGGATTTGTATAATCTACCCGATAAATAAGGACAGCAATTATTCCTGCTACAGAGGGCTGTGAGAAATATTTGCAATGAAGCTTGAAGCTGGATTTAAAAACTGTTTTGGTTTTATTAGAAACACAAAACTCTGCCCAGGTTTCCTGGAAAATTCCACGGGGCCCAATGCAGGTGGGAGCTCATTTTTCTGTATGTGTGAGTGTTTGCTTAGCCAAAGTGTAGATCCAGGGTTGCACGTGGTCCTGAATATGGGACAGGAAGAACCTCTAGGAATACCCTTGCAGGAGCACACTGGAAGAACAGCCTTGTGCTTCACAGAGGTCCAGCCACTGCATGATCCCACCAATAAGTCTCATGGTGGAGAAAAGCAACATAGCCCCATTTATCCCCTATCTGCTAACAGGCCTTATTGCCTTCCCATACATCCCTGGATGCCCATCTGTTGTACCAAATCTATTTCTTTAACTTTTCTGTCGGGAGATGAACTTGCGACTGGAATGATCGTAAATCCAGTACAGACAATTAGCAGGACTAGAAGGGAAAGTCCCAGAGGACTTCAGCGACTCCCTTGTACAGAAAGCCCTGTTCCTCTCACACCATTCCTTCCCAGAAGACAAAAATGCTTTTCAGATTTTAACATGGTGCCATTTGAGGGCTTGGGACATCAAAAGCACCCTTTGCATTCCCCTGAACTTCTGTTTTCCTGGATTATATGGGAAGGACAAAGTCTCCGCTCTCTCCTGAACACTGGATATCACGAGCATTGACCAGCACTTGCCTTATTGCAAATACAACCAAGATTAACAATGGCAAATAAAGCAGTTCTACCTCCTGGAGAAGTTTGTTTGCTATTTCTCGTTGCCCAAGGCGTGTTGGTGGATATGAGAGACACACAGAGGTCAGGGTTTACACTTGACCCTCGTTGTCACTCTTTGTTGGTCTGATTTCACTGATGAAGGCTCCTTAAAGGCACTCACAGAGGAGCTTGGTTAGGAACTCAGGCTGAGGGGCTGTTGGACAATCCCACTGCTGCTGCTGCCCCAGGTGTCTGCCGTGGGTGCCCGTGCCTGGGGGGCTCCTGGCTGCCCACAGCCCAGCCCTGTGCTCAGAGGGCAGGGCACCCACACGGGCAGGGCTGGGCTGAGCTCGGGGTCACCGAGGCCGTGCTCCAACAGTGTAACACCACCCCTGCAGCAGGACAGCTGTCTGGGGGGTGAGGAACTGAGCTCCAGCAGCACCAGCCAGCTGCTCACAATGAGCAGGTTGGCCTGACTGACAGCCACGATGACACCATGTGCTCCATTCCTGTGGGGTGTGCAGGGTGGGGGCTTGGCTGGGTTTGAGATGATTCCATATGGACCAGGCTCCCGAGTGCTCCATTCCCATAGCTGTCTGTGAGGCTGACAGGGAGGGGTGTCAGCTTTGAGCTGGCCTTTACAGAGGCAGGAAACCCAGCCTAGCACAATCGGCTGGAACTAAACAGAAGAAATCTCAGCACAGAACAGAATCAAAAAGGTTTAAAGTCCTACATTCATTCACAGCAAGGAGATTGTGCAGCTGTGTCCAAGAGTGTGTGCAGCAGGGGAATCTTTTGAGGGACTGGCTGTGTTAGTGGGCTGTCATACAGCACCCTGTACCATAGGGCCTCTTGTAGGAAGGGTCTCCTAACCCTCTTCAGTTAATAATGGTTTCACATGTGTAAGTAGTGTGGTAACTCCCATACACAATCTTCTGCATCTAGAAATAGGGGCATCCACTCTTTTAATAACATCCCCTCAGGCTCTTTTTACTGTTGTTTAAAGACTTCAGTAGGTTCGTGAGCACCTTACAGACACTTCCTAATGACTCACACCGTGGAAAAAGCCCTGAGCCCAAACCCTGGTGTGGTGTGTGAAGCACAGAGGGGGGATAGCTGTCCTTGGATGGGTGCCAAGCTGCCGTGACACTGAGCTAAGGCACCCATTGCTCATCTCTCTTTTGAAGCAAAACCAACTGCACGAGTTACTGATCCATTTAGAACCCCTTTTAGGACTGTCATCAACAGTTATTTTCTCTTTGGCGTGGGCCGAGCAGAGGGCTGGGACGTTGGTTTCCTGCAGGACTGAGGCACTCAAGGTGATTGCTTCCACCTGGGCTCGATTGCCAACTGGGAACACCTGTGTTACTGTGGCCAACCCCAGGGCTCTGAGCAGGCACACCTGGGGCCTCCTCCTCTGCCACCCCACCCTGGAGCCCTATTTAAGCTCAGCTTGGGGGCTTGTGTTCTCTTCTGCGTTTCTTTGTGGCTGTGCTGGTTTCCTGCCCTGGCTCCTGCTGCTCCGGATGGCCCCTGAAGCTCTGCTGCAGGTACCTCTACTGCTTTTTTTTTGGCTGGAGAAGTTGTTACAGAGAGTGCTGTTTGTAGGCTTGTTTTCATGCAGTGCCTGAGAGTGCTCTCTGGTAGGAGCCCAGGCCAGCTCAGCCTGGGACTGTGGGTGGATGTGGGCACTGCCTCTGCCCCAGCCCTGCTCCCACCCCGAGGGTGAGGGTGTTGTTTGTCTGTGTTGGACTCATCCTCAGCACTTGGCTTGTCCCCCTGGGGGCCTTGCTGTGGCTGGAGCCTTGGATTAACACCTGGTTTTTCATGGGTCATCTTCCTCAGGGCAGCAGGTCCTGGTCTAGAAGTGTTCTGTGCTTGGTCTTTTGGGGGCAGGATGAAACATATAACACCCTCTTGTTTCTTGTGGGGAAGAGAGAAGAGTGTTTCTTGTTAATTGTGTCAATAGAAAATCAGAGTCTGTGGAGAGGCACAACAAAAAAAGGCATCATTCAGCATCTTCTCTGATTTATGGACTCTGTCTGAATGAACTGTTTAACAATAGTATTTGTTCCCATAATACCCTTTAAGTGCAGATGGCTGATTTATTTCCCTGCTGTCCCCCCCAGGATGCAGAGCCATGGCAGGGGGATTACTGCACTGGCTGGGTGGTTGGAGTCACTTGCACTTTGGCCTCTGGCTGCCACCTGAGGCATGTGGTAATCACCCAACAATGCACCACCTGTCAGCTCCCATTGCTGAGCTCTGTGTCCTGCTTAAACGCTGCCTTGTCAAGAGTCACTTTGAATTATTAGCAGGAAGGCCACCCAGGGCACACAGAGCCAGCAAGCAGGGAGGACAGAGCCCTGTTTTCACGGGGCACAGCGGTGCCATCGGTGTGTTGAGCAGTTCCTGGGCTCTGGGTGTGGTGCTGTACCAGGCTAAAGCTGGTAGGGACTGCAGAACCTACCTCTGGCCTGAGCAGCAGCAGCTCAGGGGCTGCAGGGCAGTGTGATGGAGAGATGGTTTCACAGGTCAAAGAATGACAAACTAATGGAATTCTGAAGCCAGATATGAAAAGTACCAAATAACCAGTCTAACTTTAGAAAAGCAGTTGGCTATTATTGCAATTCTCTGAAGCTCTTGACATAAAGGGATGTGCAAGGGACAGGTTTCAAAATGTTCTGGGCCAGGGAGGTGCCAGGGCCCTGTAATTATTCCTTGCAGTGGCCAGTGATTGTGGTCAGCTTCTGGAGTCACTGCACCTGTGCAGGCAGCTTACAAAGCCAGGGTAACTGAGGTTCCACTGTGCTCATGGATTTGGTGACAGAGCAGCGAGATAAAATCAGCTGTGAAATGTGAGTTTGGTGATATAAACCAGAGGCTTCACTGCAGAGGACAGTTGCTTTTTACTTTATTGCTTTGTTACTACTGATGAAGAGAAAAATGAGCAAGTCTGTTCAGCTGTTCTTCATTGTGGTGATTACAGACCTTTTTTAACCTGCTGCTTCTGATGGACTCCATCAAACTTCTGTGTTGTGATTTGGGGCAGAAGTATGTGTTTAATACTTTGAAAAAGTGGGTCCTTAATGCCCAGCTCTGAAGTGTTTCAGTTGGTGGCATCAGGGTTGTACTTGAGGAATCTTTATTTGAGGACATAAAGTGCAATGGCAGTGGGAGGGAGGAGATGTGTTGGCTTTCACATACAGAGACCACTAAAAAGCCAGTATGGAATTATTTCTTTTCATGTTTTGAATTGCAAGATACAAGAAAGATTGTGCACTAATGTAAAGAAGTATGTGTTCAAAAGTCCAAGAGGCTTTACTTGAATGATGTGACAGTGTATTTAAGATGCTTTTAAGTCCTGCACTTGTATGCTTTGTTTGGTAAAGTGTTCATTTTGAAGGTGAGCTGGTGTATTTAGAAGGGGAACAAATAACATTTTTTTTTTTTTTGCATTGTTCTCAGAAGTGAAAGGATTTTTCTCTCAGACTTTGATTCTTTCAACTTTCTCAGTGTGACCCATGAAAAATGAACCAACCTGGAATCTGGTAACAGTGCAATGTAGCTTCAGTTCCCTTCACTGCCTGTCAATTCGATAACATCATAGTTAATTGTCAGGAGATAGTTGCTCTGGCCTGGAGAAGACCTTACCAATACATTTTTGTACTAAGGATAGACCTGTAGTGTACAACTCTGTGCTTGTCTGGTTTGTCTGTCCCTGAGATGCCAAATTGCCTCAGGCAACTACTGTTTCCTTAATCTGCATTAAACAAAGAGGCTTTTGAGGCACATTTGCAAGTCTGAGACCTCACTTACCTGACCAAGTAAACAATGTCATATGTGCACTTTGCCCCCCTGGCAAAGGAGGGGAATATCCTATTGCTGTGTTAGAACCTCTCCAGCTCCTTCCTGTGGGATGTGAGGCTGCACAACCTTCCCTCTTAGGAAGGTCTCTTGTGCTGCACAGGCAGAGCTGCCCTCTGGCCCCTCGCCCTGCACAGCAACCACAGGTACCTTCTGATTCCCTGCCTTCCTGTTCTCTGAGGGTTGAATTTATTCAGCTGAAACTAAAACTTCCAGATTATCTTCTTAAATTGCACGCTTTAAAAAGCCTTTTGAGAGTGCTTTTTGTTCTGGTTTTGCACGGGGCACTGCAGAGTAAGATCCTAGTTCAAGATTTGGGATATTGTTGCCACTGTATTTCAGTATAAATGTCTAAGCCCCTCAGGAGAGGAAGGGGATAAATGCAAGATACTCCTACTTTTAGTACTTGGAGACATGTGACCTGTTTAGATCAAATGCCATAGTCCAGAACCAGGGATTTCCATGGAGAGGCATGGCTAAGGTGCAGTGGAATAAAATGTGTAACAGTAGATCCTTCTGTGAAAAGGCAGCGTTTCAGTTTGAGCTGAGGAAAATCCTTTCCATTGGGGTCACATTTCTGGGAGCATATACTCCACCTCTCCCCTGCACCTTTATTGTAGTGTCTAAATCTTTCTTCATAAAACCTTTCTTACACAGTGTAGTGTGTTGCTTAGGTAAGGAAGTGGGCTTACCTCTGCAGTTCTGGTCCATGAAGTCTTGCCACCTCTAGAAAACAAAATCCCTCCTAGGTTAGAGTCTGAACTGGTTAAAAAGGTGATTAGAAGTCATCCAAGCAACTGTGGTTCACAGTAAATGGAAATATTGCTTGCTGTCTTAATCACCTCAGGAAAAAAATTGACTCAGATAGTGAATTTGTTCTACAATGAACCCCTCACCCTCCTCTTTGAGAGTTACTTGAAGCAGCCTTTCATGTAGGGCTGTGTGCTCAGTGCCTGATTTTGTCTCACTGCTATTCCCCTCAGTTCACAACTGGTATTGGCAGTTCTGTGTGCACATCCACCCTGCAGCTTTGTTAAAGCTTTAATTTGCTCTGCAGTGCAATGTCTGACAGCTGTCTCTGGGGGGAAGCTGGGAAGCCCCTTCCTTCAGCAGTGGCTCTCACCTGAAAAGCCTCCCATGACTGCTCCAGGTCTCTGTGCTTGTGGCTCTTCCAGTTTGCTGTCCCTGACCTGGGGGACGTGTGGTTGCTGTAGGAAGGCAGCAACTTTCAGACCTTTCAAGACATGTTTTAATACTCAGGTGGTGAATTTTGTTCATTAACTTCCATGGAGAAGTTAAATGCCTTCAGGACTCGGGAGGCCCAGGTCAGTGCAGTGCAATAACAGAGCTGGGCTGCAGTCCTGCATGTGCAGCACACGTAAGGAGCCTTCAAGGGAATAGGGAGGTGTTTTTATGGACAAGATTCCAATTTTCATGGACTTGGAACCATGTATGTTCCAGATATACTCAGCAATTCTTACAGTGCTCCAAAGCCTGGTTTGCTTTATTGGTTTTTTTGGTTGTGGGTTTTTTTTTGTTTTTTTTTTTTTTTTTTTTTTTTGTGTGTGTGTGTTTTTTTTTTTTAATGGCAATTGAAACTTAATTTGGTGTTAGTGGTTGCAGAGATTTAGAGTTTTCCAGATTTTCAGAAAATGAGTGTCCATTTTTCTAGTAAGAAGCCTTCTGAGTCTCAGCTGAATTCCAGCTCCAGGGTATACTAATTTTTATGGTAGTCCTTCTCATAAAAATATTTAAAAAAAAAGGGTAAAAGAACATTTCTTCTATTCAAAAGAGTAATGATTGAGCTCTAGAAATCAAAGAAGTTGGCACCAACAATTCATAATATTTTGGGATTACTCCCTGAATACATTTATATTCTAATAAATGTATTTAGGTTTTTTTTCCATAAAGCCCATTACAGATCTGGAGCTGGTGGTGAAATAACACTTCACGTTGCACTATTCTCATGCAGCTACTAAAATTCTTGTTCATTTTAAGAGCTTAACACCTGCTCCACCTTCTGTGAGCTTCCAAGCTGGTTTGCCAGACACATGTGCTCAAGCAGAGGCAAGGGATACACTGAACTGACAGAGCTGGAAGTCCTCATGAAATATCTCCTTTTCTGTTGTTCTCCCTGTATAAATTGCTTGTCAAACAACTCCAGGTTTGTGGCAGCTTTGCTTTGTTTGTGCAGCTGGATAGATCACCACATGAAAAACAGGAAGGGTCTTTTGGAGGGGGGGCAAGGACCAAAGAAGGTTCAAAGATAATTTAGATCAGTACTTTTGAACTTAGATGTGTAAAATTGGGTTCCGTGTTTTAATCAGATTTGGTGAATACCTGCTGAATTTATCAGAAGTTGTCATTATTTAGTATATTTGAAAAATATTCCTGTGCTTTGGTTTTGATGTTTTGCTATAAGAATCTGGCCCTATATTCTTGGAGGCCCAGACCCATAAAGATGCACCTGTAAGGACACTCAAAGGCTTAACAGCCAGAAGGAGTGAATTGAAGCCTGGAGTACAGTGGCAAACTGGATTAGGGGCCTGTTGTGAAGAGGGGGTGGGCAGAGAACTTGGCAGTAGGACTGAAGTCACCTGTTTGACCTCCTGTGTCAGAGGGGGTGCCTTGATAAACAGCAGCAGCAGAGCACTGATGGAGTCCACTGAGTGCCCTGCCCAGAGCTGTGGCACACAGAGTGGCAGTGGGATGCTGGGCAGCTGGAATCCGGGAGCTGGTGCCACAGCAGCAGTTGGGTGCTACCTGGGGGGTGGGGGTGATGTTTGCTGCCATGAATTCACATCTCGCCTGACAACTGTCAACCAGCTGCACAAGGTGTTTTGACATTGATTTACTGAAGAAAAAGAATAATAAATGGAAACAGAGGAGTGTAAGGTAGAGGAACTTAACTGGCTAAAACACAGGATAAGCTAATGAGTCATACCAGTGATTTAAACAATATACCAGCACTTCTGGGAAAAGTCCAGAAGGCCTTCAGTAGTGATTGGAAAGGCTGAGTGTAGCAGGGAGAATGCTGAAACTGAAACCAGTACGCTGCTGGAAGCTCAACAAAGCAATATTTATTACAAAGAGGCAGCCAACAGCACGAGAAACTGAGAGACAGGAAAGAGAAGGGAAACAATTGCTATTAAAGAAAGTCAAGGTTTGGTTTTTTTTTTTTAAGCAGACTTTGGTAGAAGGGGATGCACAAAAAGGTGCTGTTAATTGTTTAGTTCTGATGGGTGTTCCTTGAAATGATGTGTAAGTGGCAACCAGGTAAAGCAACTTAAGGGCTGGTGACATCATGATTTGTTTGGGACATTGTGAAGTGCCAGGGAACTGAGCTTAAAGACTGAGATCTCCAGTTTGTTAACAATGGATAAATGATTCCGTGTCTGTACAATGCCAGAGTCCTCTGAAGAAATCTTAAACCAGGAGAGGTAGTTGCTCCCACTTGTTCAGCTTTGTTCTCACTCTGCTCAAAGAAAACTTCTCTGGTGCCGAGGGTGAGAATGGACACCCCGAGTGATGCCCATAAACTGCTTCACTGGAAGCATTTCTTACAAGGGGGTAACGTGGCAGGGACCCTCCACTCCCACTGCTGCCCTGGCTGCCTTAGACAGGACTGTTGAGGTTGTGCTGCCATGAAGTGGGGCATGAACACTTTGAGAGTGGCACAGAACTCACTCGTTATTTGAATAGTTATGAAAATTATTTGGTAGAATTATGGAGTCTCTTTTTTTTTTCTTATTGCATGTGGGATATTTCTATGCTGACACTCACTTCAGAACAGACCCATCTTAAAGATTCTTGGTAAAATGGACAGTTAAAAGCTTTTATTCATGCTCTGGGATTAATAATGGCTGTACTTCACCATGTGTGCTGTAATTCTTTTAATAGCTTCATTCCATTATCAACTATTTATTAAAAAGATTTCACCACAGATATGGGCTTTATGGAGATTACTGTGCACTATACTTAATTACCAGATGTTCAGTATGTTTACAGTATATCTGGTATTCAAGTAAACTTCTCCGTGTGAAAACCATCTAAAATGAACAGTTAAAATACCACTGTAAAGCTTTGTATTATAGTAACTTGAAATGGAAATTCCAGCTGGGCAGTGTTATGAAAGTAAAACTACAAAGAATTTCAGTCCTACTCCAAAACAACGTTATTAAACTCCAGTAAAAATGTTTTGCTGTCTGAATTTACCTTATGCATTCAGTCCATCAGATAAACCATCACCCATGTGTTTTTCACATTCCTTTAGTTAGTTTATTGCTGTCTTTCATCAGAACTACATAAACTCAACTTTATGCCTAAATTTGTAACCAAACTTCGGAGTTTAATGGTTGGAGAGTTGAAAATTAGGACATGCCAAAGCTCAGGACAAGTGTTTTACATTGTCCCAGTTCAGTCATGTAGCTTCCTTAAAATTATGTTTTCCAGGCAATTTTTTATAACTCATTAAGTCTGATCTTTTTAAATTCACCCCTTTTAGGAACATGTGACTAGCAAAGCTCTCCAAGCCTAAGACCAGTCTTTGGTAAGCTCACCTTACCACCTAAAAAGCAGGAAGATATTTTGTTCTTTGTGTCTCAAGAAGTCAGTTGATCTGGAATCTTGATTTCTTTTTCTAAATTTGAGCCTAATTTTATTCCTGTTTTATATCACTCAGTACTGAACTGACACTGTTTTTCATTTAAATGATCCTTCTCCTTCCCTATTATTGATTTTGAGCATTTGTAGTCTTTTAGACTCCCTGTTGAGTCTTATTTAATCCCAGGCTAAGCAAGTCAAGCTGTTTTCCAGTCTACTTTCTATTCCTCTGGTAGCATGTTTTTCATCTTTGTATGACCAGAACAGCACACAGATACTCTGCCCAAAGTCTCATGAGTGCCCTTTTAATAAATTTCATAATTCTTTTTCAGGGAAACATTAATGAATTCCAATATATCTTTCCATAGATGTATCGTATCAGCAGTTCATAGTCAACTTGTGGTCAATTAAAATAACCAGATGACTCTGTTCTCCTCATTTCTACTTTAGGGACCCCCAGTCTGAACCCCAAGTTCTCCCCCCTCCCCTCCGTGGCTGAGAGCACTCTGTATTTCTCTGCTGGCTGTTCTCTGATGCCACGGGGCACAGCTCAGTGTACTTGGGCTGCTCCTCTCCCAGATGTGCTGCTGGGTCACAGTTGTTAGCATGAAATCAAACCTTTCTGCCATTACCTTTCTGTCCAGCTTGCCCCATTTACCGAGGTGAAGTCTGGCTGATTTGGGGGAGATAACATCTGTTCCCCACGTGCTGGGCTGACTGAAATACCTGCAGGACTGGTGTTTGCCTCTGGTTATCTGCTGCAGCAGGGGCTGGGGACCCAATTCTCAATACAACCTCATTCTCTAACAACAGTGCTGTGTGTGCCTGCCTGAGCTCAGCTCTGCTCCTGCCTCTGCTTGCTTCTGGCAGCAGCAGGTCTGTCCTGTGGCTTCAGTAACACCTTTCACAGATCTCTTCCACTCTTGCTCTTAAACTTCTTGCTCTCTCCTGGCTTGCTCTTAAACTTCTTCCAAGCCCATCACATGGGAGCAGGGCTGTTTAAGCTCTCTTGACTTTCATTTCTGTGAACTTAGGCCTGGATCTGCTCTCAAAGGCACACAGGGAAGTTTTACTGTCGACTTTAAAGGGAACCAGGACCCAGGCTTTATTAAAAAGGGTATCACCACAGATACAGCATCTAAAGGGATTATCACTTAGTAAATGCAATTACATATTTCTCAGCATGTTGCCATTATTTGCCAGTGAAGTGTAATAGGTTTGATCCTTGTGGTGCCTTTCAACGCAACCACTACAAGTCTCACAATTGTCAAATCACCTGACGTAAAAAATGATGGAGAAATCAAGATACAGAGGCTCAGCTAAATTCTTAGCAGCTTGTTTCAAGGGTTTTAGCTTAAGGTCTTATATTTGCTTTGCAATGGTTGTGGAAGCAGTGTAAACACACTTTGGAGGAACCATTTGTCTGTATCCCAGAAGGATAACTTTTGTTTGCATGTGATTTGAGCCAAAAGAGTTATTTCAGTAGTGTAGCAATAAAGATGACCAAAAGTATCAAGTGTTCCCTCCAATTCTGGCCACTAATGAGTGCTTGGGACTCACCTGCTACTTTGGGCTGCTCAAGTAGCACAACCCAGGGTGCTCACTACCCTTTCTGATAATGAAAGTAGTGTAACCCGCACTCACAGAATTGTTCCTCTAAACTTTGAGACACAGTTTAACCCCAATTTAAAACATGCTGCAAGAAAGCAAATACAGGTGGTGGTGTTGCCAGCATTTGTACTCGTTCTGTTGTCAGCTGCTATTCCAACACAATACAAAGGTGATTTCTATGCCTGAAGAGTTAGGGAGTTATGATATTTTTTCCCCCTATTTTGGCAATTATGACACTGTCTAGAAAAAATTAGTTACATTTTTAATTAACAAGTGAAAGCATTCTCATGCTTACGTGTTCTGAAGAGAGTTGAAAAATTCAATATGAGGCTCAAAAAAAACCCAGAAAAAATATAAAATGGTTCTAAAATGACTTTTTTTGTTTGTTTTCTGGAAAGCCTCATTATTTCAAGTTACTCTGAGGATTGCGTAATGTCTAGGATGGCCAAGAGAGTGTTGTTTTCTGAAAGGCTGCAGGTGAGCTGCTTGCTGCTGAGAAATGAGGTAGTGGGCTGCTCCTGACAGGGGCCCAGGCAGGGTGGTGTGGACAGGGAATTATCAGGACACTGGCAGGAGCAGGAAGCTGAAGCAGTATGTGGAAGCTAAGCCAGGATGCTATAAGAAATTTAGAACTGCTGCTGGAGGGGAGGGATGGATATGTGCTGGAGAATGTGAAGAGGAAGAAGCAGCCCAGAGAACATGATGAGGCACAAAAGCAAATGAGAAGGGGAGCTGTGCTGGGGAGGAATGATGGAGGGGAGAGGAGCATGAAGGAGGTGAACTGGGCAGCTGCTCCTTGAGAGGAGCCAGGGGTGGAGTGGCAAACCCAGCACTGCCCCACTCTGCCCTGCAGGGCTGAAGTGCAGGGGAGTTCTGGTCACCCAAATCCCGGCAGGAGCTGTGGGAGGGGAGTGTCACAGCAATAATCCTCTCGCAGTTGGTCCTGTACAGCCCCTCTGTGCAGTGCCCTCTGAGCCCACACTGAGCTCAGTGTGCTGCCTGTTTTGCCCAGGGTGGGCAAATTTAAGCTTTTCTAGGCTAGAATGGCTGTAACCTTCTCATTTTCATTCCTGCCTTCTGGGATGCAGCGTCCTTGTCTCACTAAGGAGCAGTGGGAGATGTGTCCCTCTCTGCAGGAGCTGGGGGTGCCTGGTGACTTGTGCACAGCCAGGCTGCCCGTGGCACAAATGGCAGCAGAACAGGCCCTGCAGTGGTTTAGGCTCCACGAGGGAAGGGAGAGCCCTGACAGTTTTCTCCAAGGCTAATTCAGCCTCTGGTTTGGTTCCAAACTGTCAAGCCTGCACTTGTATCTCCGTTTCCCAGGCTTACAAGGGGGTACTGGCGTTGTATGGCTGCATGGAATACCAGTTCTCCGACATCAGTTGTTCCTTGTGGCCAGTTTTTTCCTACCTTTCTCTCTTCTTTTGTCTCCAGTGTGCTCTGGTTGTCCCTCAAGATCTGAGACTTCAGCTGTGGTGACATAGCCTCTAACAGGAACCATGAAGGTTTTGATTTAGGTTTGTCAGCATGTCTTTAACTGAACTGGATGTACCAAATGTGTTCATCTTGCCATGTCATACTTCCTGTCATACTTCTGTCCTGCAGTGTCTTGGAACAAGGTTGCCCACTTCCACACTGCTCTGGCATGGCATCAGGGCAAAACAGCTGAGACATATTTGCCTCTTTTTTTTTTTTCCCTTTCCACCACTCCTCAGTGCAAAGGAGCAATGAGAGCAGAAAGCAATCAGAACTGCTACAGATGAACAGGCAGGATACCAGCCTTTTCCCAGCCTTTTCCCATTGGCTTTTCACAAAGGAAGTCTTATTTTTCCATCGCTATTTCACTCCTTCAGAAGCAATAAGCAAACACGAATAGGGGCCACTGGATTTTATTGGCTGATGGTTTAGTGGGGTTTTTCTCTGGAACTTTTATCATCTCCCTGTGTTTCAAAGCCCCAGCTCTCCAGGATATCATCTTTAGGAACCCTGTATTCCGAGCCCACCTCTGCTTGCCTGTCAGTCAGGGGGCTGGAGGAGCTCCTGCCCTGTGCTCGGGGTGACAGCGCTCAGCCACAGAGCTGCCTTTGTTTTGTCTGAGTTTCCCGGGAAGTGTCTACAGCCGAAGCCCTGCCTTACATTTGCAAAAACACTGAAGAAGTCGTGTCTTGCTCTTATTTGCTGCCATCTGTTTATGTTTCCTGTCAAGCACCTTATGGAGTAACTTAAAAAAAAAGCCTTGAGCATTTGAGAGTACAAATGATAGGCATGAAACCCTGATCTCACTGGAATCAATGCAAAACCTCCTGCAGTTAGGCTCTTGCATCAAAAATGGGGTAACAATTAGGAACAACGGTATCCTCTTTACCACCTTACAGCTGTTCTTAACATCACCTCTCAAACTGCTGTCTAATGCAATTGAGGCTGATGCTTCCCACAATTAAACTGTGTTATTGTATTGGACTTCACAAAGCCTTCAGGACCCAGTTTGTGTCTTGGATTTCGATACTAAAAAAAACTATTTATATTTTTTTCCCTGTAGCCTGGAAAGAATAAAGCTTCCAGTTATCTTAATAGGCTTGCATATTGAGTAACTCAGCTATTTACATGACTTTTCTCCAAAAGGAAATTCTGTGAGCTCTGGAGCTACTTTTCCACCCTCTGTTTACAATAAATCTTCCAATTATTCAGTAACTTAGGTGTCATTCCCATAGGTATATAAAGTGCTCATAGTCTAAGGAAGTGTAACAAAGTAAATCTGAATAATCCAGTGACAGTGTGTCTCCTGAAATATTTTCCTTTTCGCTTTATGAGGCAAGATGAAAGAAATTTTATGCTGGTAGGTGCCCCGTAAACAGAATTGCTCAAGAACGTAGTTTAAATGCCTCAAATCAACACACACATTCAACATATCAGTCAAGTGTCAAAACAGCTTAATTGCTTTTTTCACAGCTTTGATCATACTTGTGTTCTATCGGACTGTTCACATTTTCTGTTATAATCACTTGTTATCTTTCCATACAGTTCTAACAAGTACCGTCTTCATCAAGATTGTTGTCGTTCAACTTCCCTATTTCATTTTTAATCTGCTAAATGAGCATTTCCTTTCTTTAGAAAAACAAATAAATCAAAAGGGTCAATTTGCTTTTGTGTCCCCCAACAAAGCTCTCTTTGTTTTATTTCTGCCCCGTCATTTATTATCCACAGCATGTTTGATATTTGTGATAACGAATTTTACACGGAATAAATTACAAGCGCATCCTGATGAATAAAGCCCCTGTTATTGTGCAGTTAGTAATGCTGGTTGCAAACTCTGTTAATGTCTTACAAATATTTTCAGTAATAACACGTCAGGCTTTATTTATATTTCCTAGGAGAAAGCTGTCTTTAAGGACTCAGCCGTTTATAAAGGGGCATGACTGGTGTCATCCAAAGAGATTTTCAAACTTAAATCCTCCTGCTCTGAATTAAAAGGTATGACACGATGCTTTATCCAGCTCGCCTCCTGTTTACAATATTTACATGAAACATGGCACATTGTTTAAAGCAAACACTGTAATTATGTGTGCTTCATCAGGTCAGAGCACGATAATGCATGGGCAGCGTTCAGGACCCAGTTTGCTCTCTAGATGCATTACAACCTATTTGGCGTGATTTTTCCCCAGTGTATATATTAATGGCCAATAATGGCCCCGATCCAGGAAAGCTTTTAAGCATGCACCTAACCTTAAGTAGGTGATGGGATCCCTGAAACTTGCTGTTCTTTGCTGGTTTGTGCTTTAAACAAACAAACACTTTGCTGCCCCAAACCTTCCCTTTCCTGACACATCCTCCTTGTTTGTAAGGATCAGTTCCAGCAGTGCTGCTCTCGTGTCCTGCTGAGCTGCCTTTGAGCAGATCCAGGGGAGGTTTGAGCCTCTCACAAGGACCAGGGGATGTGCATCTGAGGCTCCTTCTCCCCACAGGCTGAAAATAGCTTTTCCTTGAGCAGGCAGAGCCCAGCACACAGCCACCACCCCATCTCCCATGCTCGTCTGCCCTCTGCCCCTGACCCCGGAGCTCTCCCTGGCTCCTGTCTGTCCCGGGCACAGCTCCTCGCATTCCTGCTGCTCTCATGGACTGAGCAACTCCCCCTGCTCATCTTCCCACAGAGCCTGGCCCCAGCCATTGCCACGCTCCTGCCTGAGCTGTCCCACCACATCTGTGATCCCAGTGGGGCTGCAACCCTGCAGTGGCACTCAGACCTCCAATTCCTGCCGTTCATTCCCAGTGCCACAAGTTTCAGTGCACAGGCAGCAGCCATAGATGACCAGCAGATACAGAAATTCAGGTAAATACATGCAGTTATACATATAAAAAATCTATGGGTTGATTTATGAGGCGAAGTTGTCTACTTGCTATCTGAATGTGGCACTTGATACAGTCAAGAGCCCAAACTAGAAATTTAAATTAGAGTAAACTAGATCAGTGAGTAAAATAAATTCAAGATGCAATCCCTCAGTGAAGGCACTGCCACAATTGCTTACACTTGCACTGCTGCTTGTATTCTAGTTGGGCAAAAATTGTCAGTTAACCAAAGAGTCCCCAGCAAGTCTTGGTATCGTGTTCTTTTCATAGGAATATTCTCTAATTTCTGTCTGATGTGTGCCATATATTCAATTCCGTAACCCTTTTTCTAGCCTGAGGTTATGTTCTCAGGGTGCTGGACTCGATGATCCTTATGGATCTCCTCCAGTCTGAGGTTCTGACACATCCCTCTATGTTCTGTGTGTACTGTACACTGTCTGCTTTCCTGTTCAGTGCTTTACAATTTTTAAAAACTTGTTGTGGGCCTGATAATTTTCACCTTGCTTATTTTTCTTCCAAGTGGAGAACGGAGGTGTGATACCAGCGACCCTCTCGCTGCAGCAGAGGCAATATTTGCACCCTGAGATGGTCAAGATCTGCTGCCTCCCCCTGCTACAGCTGACAAGGATCAGCCACTGGGTGCTCACCGGACCCTTCCCACTCATTTTCTGAGTTTGTTCTCAATTTCCTCAAAGTTCAGAGGTCACAGCATTTTGGGGGGGGAACTTTTTATTTGTAACTCTGTCTGCATGGTTCTGTGTGATTCAAGTGCCCAGGGGACAAAGGAGAGCACGAGCCCGTTCTGTGCTGTGGCTTGGCTGCAGCGTGAGCCACACGCTGATCAGTGTGAGGGAATCACAGAGAGGACAGAAGAGGACAAGCCAGGCCGGATGAGTTCAGACACAAATTGCTCTTCTCCTCGCTGCACCTCTGCACTGCCAGGCAGTTTTACCCTGGCAGTGCACTGCCCTGCTGGAGCAGTCAGGGCAGGGCTGCAGAGGTCAGAGGCCAGCCAGGTCTGGGAGGTCAGCGTGAGCCCAGGCTCGGTTCAGCTGAGTTGGAGAATAGAGCCACCTTCCATGCTTTCCCCCGGGGGCCCACGGGAAGTACAGCTTCACAAATGGCACCTGAACATGATCCAGTCCTACAGCTGGGTGTTTACAGCAGTGCTGGAGACAGGCCTGGGGTTGTAGTGAAACTAAGGGCCCATTTCAGCATCCAGATGTGGCACACAAATGTGTGTGTGAGGCCTCACCCTTAGAAACCTTCCACGTGACAAGAGAGCAGCCCATCGTGCACTGTGGTTTGGGGTTTTTTTCTCTGAGTTCCCAGCAGAAAGGGAAGTGAACTTTATGGAATATTTATCTATTACATTTCCTTGATTTCATATTGGCAGGATGCCTCAATCACTCCCCAAATATTATAAATGTAGAGCTTGGATTCCTTCCGCTCCTGGGTCTGTAGGAAATAGGAAGGGCATTCTCTCTATGATCCTCTTTATTAGGATCTTAGAGAGAATGCCCTTCCTATCTGGAAGTTGTGTATCAGCCTAAGGTACTTGAAGTCTAAAGTCTGAATTGCTGCAAATACAAATTCTGTGTTCCTTAGGGTAGTGGCTGATTTTGTTGGGGTTTTTTGATTTTTCTTTTTTTAATTCCCTCTGAAAACACCTACAGCACTATATAATTTGAAGAGTTAGAGCAGTGGCAGAGGCAAGAACAGCTAGAGAGAGTTTACTTGAATGTTGCACGAGGTATTTGGCATTTCACAAACTGGACCTACACTTGACTTTTGGCTCTTTTGCTTGACTGTCTGGAATGAACAGTCCAGCTAAAACAAACAGGGAGGTTTTGTCTGCCTGATCTGGTTCCCTTAGGATTGAAGTGATATACTCAGCAGGATGATGTAAATGACAGTATGAGAATGTGACTGAGGCAACCTTTAGGAATTAAAATAATCTCTTTTATTGAATCCCAATTAATATAATCAGAGAAAAAACAACCCGATACACTTTCATATACAGAGGTGCTTTTCCAGATCTGAGGACCTCCAAGCCCATATACCTCAAGTACATAAAAGCACAGAATCTGTTAGGTTGGAAAAGATGGCTCACTGTCGGCTGTAAGTCATCCTGCAAGGTTACACAACCTCTCTACACGTGAGGACATGCTCTGATTTTGGAAGAAATCCCTTTGTCTTCGGCTCAGGCAGCCACGTGGAGGCAGCAGTGGAAATTGTGTCAGTCAGATGTGAACTGCAGGCCACAAAAGCAGGTGCCTCGGGCACGGAGCCTTTAGGTGCAGCCTTCTGGTGCTGGCAGCTCCTGGGAAGCAGAGGCAGTGCCAACAGAATCAGGCAGTGCACGAGACGATGATGTCAGTGGAACTAATCTAGTTCAGTCTATTTAATTATTGTGTTTAGCAGTCGGACAGCAAAGTATCAAAAACACAGATAAAGGCAGACCAACAACCAATTGAATTTTACCCGCTTTGGAGTATTTTCTTTAAACAAGTACCACTTTAGGTTCAGCAATTACAGTTGATATGTAGACCATATAAAATATCAGTATGCAGATGCAAGAAGTCAGAGCCCAGAGTAAATCTGGGTTCACAAAAGCCTTTGTTCCAAGTAGTGAACAGAAAAGCTGTTGAAAACAAAAAGGGCAAAAATCAACCATTTCTTGAGGATATCTACAATACCTAAGGGAAAGAGCTAAACATAGACTTGCAGCTTTAATTTTGCTTTTCTTATCTCTTGGCTGTCACAGCCCTATGATTTATATTAGTATATGATTGGCCTTTTAAAAATTCAAGCATAGTTAAAATGACTAGAAGTGATTTATAGTATCAGTCCAGAAGATTGTTGGTTGTTTTTTGTTTATCCACCTGTTTTCTGACTCCTTGAATAATTTCTCTTTCTTTTATTAAAAAAAAAAAAGCCAGCCTGCTGTTACTGAAACAAATAGGTACTGTAGGGCACTTGAGTCGCAGGCTTTGTTTTGCTGCCTGCATTAGGTGGGTTTAGGGGCCAGATGCACTGAACTTTGCAACAGACAGTGCTGGGACCATCTGTGCAGAGTTGGGGGGTGTCAAAGAAAGGCTGTTTGTGTAAGTCGTGGGAAACGTAGTGGCCTGCCTGCCAGTGTGCTACATGAATTGAACTAATTGAAGATTATACTCTAGAGCTTGCCGTAGCTCAGTGAGAGGATAATCCTTCATCAGCTGCAGTCGCAGCCAGTAATTGGTGCTTATTACAGGGAGGAGTTCCCCCGCAGTGCTGCAGAAACTGAGAGGCTTTAGTGTTTAATTACTGTCTTTCAATAGAGATGGGAGGAAGGGGGGGAGAAGGCCGGGGTAAGAAAGTCCGGGAATAAGGGGAGGGGCAGCAAGTGTAATGCAATTTCTGATAGTCTAGGCTAGACATTTAACAAGTGAGAGCGCCTTTTGTGTGAGAACACAACGTTCTGGCATGGCTAATGAACCTCTGTTGTTTGTAATTAACCCCCGCGTCACCACAACGTCTTTGTCTGAGATATTGTCTTAAACGGATTGTTTTCCACACCTCCGGCGCAGCTGAAAAGACTTTAAAGGTCTGACTTGCCACATTCACGACAACTTCACTTTTGAAAAGGTGTTTTGGTGCGGTGGGGTTTATTTTTTTAGTTTATTGCAGCCCTGGCTGAAGGTGACTCTCCCATTTGTCTCCGGCTCCATATTCATATTGGAGACTGATGAAGAAGAACATAAGGCCATACACATACATCTACATAGAGGCAGCTGAACGATCCTGGGCTTGTACAAGAGAAAATGTTAATTTAGCTAAAAAGAGATGCCACTAGGGTTTTGTTATTGGGTTTTGGACCTGATAAAAAAATTCTTGCTTAGGTCAAAATCGATGTGATGTGATAGACCTGAAGTCCTCATAGGTGCAATTTCTTCCTTTCCAGACAGTTTTCCTTTACCCCAACTCCTTCAATATTGGTGTTAAAGGAACGAGTGTTACTTGGGGAGCAAAGATGAGTCACTCTGTTGCATAATGAATGAGAGTCTCGCTGCCCGTTGCTGTGCTTTTAGAAAGTCGTTTTGCTGGGTACCAAACAGAACTGACCACCATCAGTCCTGAAAAGCTCTAGCTCCAGGAATGCTATTGCTGCTGCCTGAGCTGAGGAAGCAGAGTCTCTGAGCACTGTTCCAGGAATTGCCTCGCTCGTGCTCTCCAGAGCATGCAGAATGGGGCAGAGAAGAAGGCATCAGTCATTCTCAAATATGTCATAAGTGGGTTAAGAATTAAATACAGCTGTTAAGTAAAGGCAATATCCTAGGTAAAATATATACACCTTTCCAGAGATTACTTCTGACAATGTGTATTTAAATACATTTAAGTTTTAAACTTGCATTTTTTTAATTGTGTATTTCCTTTTACACACAGTCAAGTACTCGACTGTGTGTTAAGACCTATGGACTTCATTAGAATGTAAGTGTGTGTTCAAATTCATTAGATTTCTAGACTATTCATTATTTTCCTTGTGGCATCAGATAACTAGTAAATAGCTGGGAAAAGTCACTGTGCCATGAAAAGAAACCTCACCTTTATTTTATAAATAGCTGTCAGGAGGTTTGAAAGCTGTCAAAATAAGGAAATGGATCAAGAATTCACAGTACAAATTTTTGTATCAGAAGCAGAGATGTAACAAGTGACCTTTCTGAAAAGAAAAAAGCTCTTTATTTGTCTGTTGTTGCTGAACACAGGCAACAGTAATGACCTAAATGAGACCTGCTGAGTGCAAACAGAAAATAAATGCATGGTGGGTTTCTAGCAACGGCCACACTCTGATGTTTAATTGGGAATTGTTAAATGCAGAGAGTTACCGATCTATTTTAACAAAATAGCATTCACAGACTCTTACTCGTGTCAACCCTGGCACCTGTTGAGTAGCTCCTCCTGTCAGACAGCTGATTTGGCATCAACACTGAGTGAATATCAGGGCACAACTCTTTTTTGTTAAGTACAAATGTGCAACCCCACCCATGTTTGGTACACAAAGGTGGTATCAGGTGTATCTGGGAGATGCTGTTCCCTCAGGACAGTGAGGTGGAAGGGAAGGATGAGATCCCAGTATAGCAGGATCTGTTCATGTCCCATCTTTGCTGAAGGTGTAGGAGAAGGGCTGTAATAGCTGCAATTTCCAGCTGTCAGAAGGCTCTGTAGTGAAAATAATTACGTAGAGAGAAAGATCACCAGGAACGTGAGTTAGAACTGATGCTACGAGGAACTGGAAAAATTAAAACAATTCCTGGAGCAACCAGAATCTGTTTAGGCTGGAAAAGCAAGCATGCAGCTAAACCATAATATTGGGAATATTGGCTGGAAGGGATTAGCTGCCAGGGGTCTGGGCCCTGCTCACACCAAACAGGCTGAGTGAGGCTGATCACGAACCGTCCCAGGTTTGCTGGGAGGTCTGGCTGAGCAGCTGATGACTCAGGTCATCTCTCACTGCAGACAATCTTTTTGCCAGCCCATCTTCCATTTTTTCCTCATGCCAGCCAAGAGAATCTTGAAATGTATAGAGATACATGTCTGTGTGTATGTGATATTTATGTGTATAATAGATATCGCTTCAGTAACTTGAGTTTTGGAAACAATTTAATCTGATTACAGCAAAAATAAAGGATGGAAAAATTAGTCTATTCTCATACCTAAAAAGCATAAGTGGTCCTTCAGAAGTATCTACAGATAGATAAAATAAGTACCTTTACAAGCTATTTAGAGAGTGTTAACCTTTGAGAAAATAACTTTTTTTCAAACATATTTAACCTGCTTAACAGAGATTTGCTTTGTAATTTTTAAATACCTAAATGTTTTTGTTCAAAATCCAAGGAAACTTGTAATGGGGTAGGTATTGTATACTTGCAATGCCTTCTAAGGCTTCAAAGCTTTTTAGGCATTATAAGTTGCAAGATGAAAAGAAGCAATATTCTAGTTATGAATTATAAGTATAATAAGGAGCAGTAATGATTCTTCCCTTGCCTCAGGTAGGCCTGGGATGGGCCTTGTTGGAGCAGCAGTGGTTCATTAGATATGTGGCAATTGCACTATTAAGCTGAGTTACACTCAGGCAACAGCTAACATTAAATGAAGGGCATAATTACAGTTTGTTCCAGCAAAACTGCCTGGAACAGCCTGGAGCTCAGCAGATCAGCTCACAGACATGGAAGATGCATGTTTGTCCCAGCCCTTAAACTGAAGTGATTGAAGGCAGAAATGTCACCTCTTTAAGCAGTGTGTTTTTTTAGTTAGGATCTCTGGTTTACATGGTTGTAGAGGAAAAAAAACCTGAACTAGGTTTTGGGCTTGTTTCTGAACACACAGATAGTAATCAAAAAAGCATTGTAAGATTTTTTTTTTTTAATAAATACAATTATCACCCTGTTTTGAAGACTGACTGGCACTTGTGAGCACTTGCAGTTGGTAACCCAGACAGCTCTGAGGCTGCAAGGGGCCACTTCAGCAGGTCTGAAACGTGCACCCTACAATAATGTCTCATATCCAGGACATTAAATGTTTGGTGACTGGCCTTCTTGTCCTCCTCCCTCGTTGGGAACCTTCTGTGTGGCCCCAGATTACTCTCTCTGGACATTCCTTTGTTCCCTTGTCCATGTACCTCACAACTCCCTAGCTGAGAGTTGTGTTGAACAGGGCTGATGCTACATAGTTTTCTTTCATATTTTTTTTTCCTTTAAGACCTTAAACTGTCTGTTCTGCCTTCTTTCAGTGCCATAGAAACTGTGGTACCTGCTGGTTGTTGGTTTTTGTTGTTTTTTTTTTTTTAATTCCCTGTTTGCTTGCTCCCCTGCATTATATCCCACCAAACACGTGAGCTGGGCTTTACCACATCTGGCTACGAACTGCTGCTGCTTATGGGGGTTCCACAGGAGAGAAAACCCTTTGAACCTGGTTCAGTGGTTCATAAGAGGCATAAATGCTCTTCAGTAACCCTCAGATTCACTCCAAAGCTGCAAAAATGCAGTTTAAACTTCTACTGACAGCAAAGTTCTTCTGAGAGATTGTGCTACAGATGTAGGACTTTGGTGTGTGGAGCCCTTCTATGTCAAGGATTCCAACCCATGAGTAGAGGCCAAAATTTACTACTTACTCATGAGGATCTCTTACTGGTCATAAACTAATTTTCTACAAGAAGTTAGAAAACATAAACATAGCACTGCTGTTAATGAGATACTGATGTATGTGAGGGGGACTCTCCTGCTACCTGTAAGGCAGCAGTGCATGGGATCACTGTGCCCACATTTCTTAGCTGGTTTCAAAAGCTCCTTTCCTCCCAAAATAATTATTAAAATTGCAAGTAAGTCACTGCTTTCTAATAAATGTGTATTTTCTCAGCTATACGTATCTGAGATGTGTGTATGTATATCTCATTGTGACATAACATTTTAAATTAGTTCGGCTCATTTAATTCTATAAATTTTCCTGGGATATTGCCTTAATCTTCACGTCCCCTTTGGCTTACTGACCCCACAACCAGAGATTTCTGTTTACAGTGACTGCCCTGTTCAGCAGTGTTCAGCTGAGTTTTTGGCCTGATGGTATTTAACCAGGAAGGGTCACTAAATTACCTCTAGTAGTATCAAATATCAGCAGGAAAAAGAAAAGTTTGGATAACATTTCAGGCAACCACTGTTTAGAACTGAACTCTTAGTTCAAATTCATCCAAATGGCAGAGAGATGTTAATTCCAAGCAGGCTGAGCCCCCTGACCATGAAGATTGGTTGAGCATGGATTCAGACTTAGGTTGCAGACTTCAGCCCAGCAATACAAAGGAAAACTATACTGAACTTCAGAGGCTCAGAGTTTTGATCTCATTGTTTTGACTGGATAAAAGAATCAAGCATTTGGGATTATAGCACTTAACTCTTTTAAGATAGGTTAAGAATTTACAGCTTATTAACCAATTAAAATTTCTTTAAGCTTGGTGTCCTGGCATGGCTGGGCTACTCTAAATTCCTAAGGAGACTTAAGCATCTCTAGTGTCTTAGCATAGTTAAGATTTCTTTCCTCATTAGAAAGACTTAACTGTGCTAAGGTTCCTTCAACACTTAACAAAGCTGATATGCACTGTAGTTGTTCCTGATTTCCTTTTTGATTTCTAAACAAGCAAAACCAGTGCAAAGAATTGTGCAGTATGAATTGGAGAGATCAAGCTCTTAGCTGAGAAACTGCAGAAGTGCAGTTTGCCTCCAGGTGAGCTCAGGCATGGTGACTGGATGGCCAGGCACTTCATCAGGGACTGTGTTAGCAATCCCTTCCCTCCTCTTCCTCAGCTCCTGCTGCTTGCTGCCTGCACCAAACGGGTGTAGTGGGTCTGACCTGGTGTTGGGGGGTGCTGAGACAGTGTCTGGGGCCAAGGGCTGTCTGTGGAGCCCCTGGACGTGGGGGGCACACAGTGGGGCTGAGCTCAGCCCAGCAGGCAGCTCCTGCCCATCCCGTGTTGGAGTGAGTTCACTCAGGCCCCAGTTTTTTAAAGTAGCCCATACTGGGTTGATTTTCACGGGGGGGGGAAGTTTAATTTTATACAAAATTCTTCCTTCCTGCCAATTTCAGGGCAGTGCATCAGAGCAAGAGGGCTCTGCAGTGAAAATGTCTCTGACTTCGGTCTGTCTTCCCACCCCCAAGTGAAACAATGTTTTTCCCCTACCCTCATTCTTGGAAACAGTTCTATTTTTTTTAGCTGAAATTTTCCAACACATCTCAGCTTGAGACACAGACATTGTATGGAAAATTTCAGCCCAAGCATTTAATGTTTGGCAAAGTTATAAGCATCTGGGACTTAAAATGGGAAGAGTCTGATCTAGGATGTGCTTACAGCCTTCCTTCTAATGAACATTCTTGTACAGAGGCTATTAATAGACTTAAAAAGTGGTCTGAAATTCAGAATAGACTGAAAACAATGCTGGTGTCCTGTCTGAACTTTCTAGACTTCATAGAAAAGTACTTTGAAAAATCATTGGAAAGCAAAGTTGTGTGACTACAGTGGATATAAATCTAACTATAATTTTCTGGTAGGCTTAAGAGCTGAAACATTATCTTCAGCTTCAGTGGTGATATTACCAAAATGCAGTGTGGCTGCAGAAAAGGAAATTGAGAGTGATCTCCAGAGATAAAGGAATGTGCAAGATGGAGTAAAGTAATTTGCATAAAAATTGTTAGACTGGTATTTAATTGAATTATATTGAATCTTACACTTTATAGATAATGTCAGTTTGAGTTACTATTGTAGATTATTATAGACTAGTGTATTATTAAAAACAAATATGTTATTGAAACAAGTTCTGACAATGTTCTTACCTGCTAAAGTCACCTGTTTAAAGCACTTTGTCTTTCAAGGGCAGTGGAACACAATAGCACCAAACCCCCTTGTTAGACTGGTGGGTTCCATCAGTCTCATTATAGAACTCTCCCACAGCTGCCCAGAGTGGGGCTGCAGCACACACAGCCTTGTGCAGCAGGCCAGGGCTGGCGTAATTTGGTGAATATAGTTGATTGATGCTAATCATTATAGTGCAGTCAGTCCATTCCCTACACACACAATCCCCCTCGTTGTTCAGCCACTGAAATAATACTGCCAGGTTCAAAATACCATGTTTTTAAAGCTTAGTGCATGTGTGTTACGCTGTTCTGGCATGGTAAAGGGAAGAATGCTAAATAATCAAATACACAATAATCAAATATGTGTCCCTGTGTTCAGGCCATTCCTGTTTGTGCAGCTGAGTAACTCAAAACCTGAAAGTACATTATTTGCTACAGCAGGACAGAGACACGCTCTAGCAAATAAAACATACTGCTGACAACTCCTGTGATGACTGGCTTAAGCCATGGTGTGTAAGAAAAGCTAACTGCCATGTTAATACCTACAACTGTGCGTTATTTGCTGAAAAGTTAAGCCATGTCTCATTTTTTAATCTAGCTGCAGTGCAGTTCTTGCCATGCGATTTTCTGAGTAGGGACTCTCTCATTTTCCCCTTCATCGGTCATACCCTCAGGAGCTGCAAGTTGTACTTGAGTTGGACCTGTGCTAGATTAATACAGACACTTCAATATTTGTGCTGTACCACTGTTAGCCAGTGCTCACTGTATTATTGTCCTCTTGCATTAAAATAAACCAGCACTTTCTGTGTATGATTTTAATCATCCTCACGCTTGGTTTTAATCTTCTGGCTCCCCTTGATTCGCCATCAAGCACTGCTGAAAATCAAACAGATCTTTACTAATGCAGCAGTTAGAAAATCTGATGCTTTTGGCATCTCAGCACTCCCAGCACAGTGATGTGCCTGTGGGTCCCCATATCCTGGTCCTCTCCAGACACACAGCAGTGAAGTGGATCCTGTTATCCTCCAGGTACCCGACTGGTGAATCAAACCAAATGTACATTGTTACTGGGGGTTCTGACTTCTGTGGAAATCTAGTCTATGGTAACTTCTTTTTAACATTTCTATTTACTTGTTTGTAATTGCAGGTGGTTTTTAAAGACGAATTTGTCAGTTCTGATTTTGTCTCCAAGAATGTTGATAGACTGTGGGTTCTGTTGGAGTATTTTGCTGTGTGGGTCACCCATGTTGCCAACTCAGAGCAAGGACTCAAAAGGCTGCCCAGGAGGTTAATGATAAACCTCTCAAGATCTCAGATGGCTGTTATTTGCAGCAGTAGGTTTCAAAGTGGTGCAATCTTTTGGGGTTGAACGAAGGCAGTGCTGGAGAAGTCTGGACGGGCTGGAGCTGTGACCCCAACTCCAGTGGCCTCCACAGCCTGCCCCAGCCCCTCAGGGTGTGCGAGGTTTCCTCACAGGTGCAGAAATCCACCTGCTTGGCTCAGCTTGGCAATGGCCCTAGGAGAGGGGAGAAGTGTACCTATGGCTGCAGGAACTCAGGGAAGTGAGCAAATGCCATGAACAGTCTGCATTCTGTTCTGCCTCACCACTGTGGGGAGAGGGAACTTCCCTTTCCAAAAACCTTGGGTGAGGATTCTCTTACTCCTCCCGAAACAGCAAGGCAGAAACCCACAGTTTTCTGGGCCATTTTGCAGTGGCGGGTGACACCAGGTCAAGTTCAGAACAAAGACGTTGCCCTGATTGCTTCAGAAACCAGCAGCATTCTGCTTGCTGGGTCTCCTGGGAAATGCTGGCAGGTATGCAGGGAATTGTGGGCTCTGTGGACCAGAGATGGAAAACCTGAGACTGAGAACGACCTCACAACGTGGCACTGAGGGGAGCTCGGTGTTCTAGCTGGGGGTCAGAGAGCAACTCTTTTTATTTTAAGTGAACATATGATAAAATACTCTGCAGGACTGGGTTAAAAGGGGAAAAACTCTTGTGGCTTGATCCACGATGCTGGGTTTTGGGTTTGGTTTTTTTTGAAGAGAACATTTGAGACTTGTCTGTTGCCAACTGTAAAGTGTCTAAATCCTCGGAGTATACACATTTCCAGTTAGTATTTCTGGGATCAGCTCGATGAACAATTCCTGTTCCCTCTGAACTTGATTGCTGGTCCCATTCAAACGCTGCCTGAAATGTGTATAAACTTAGCTGCTCACCTACAGTCACTCTTGTGTTGCCAGGTGTTTAAAAAAGAACAACTGAGCAGCAAATAGGCCAGAACTGCAACACACGATTCTCCTGGTGCCAGCTCCTAATTGCAGGGGGAGGTGCTCGTGTCTGCTTTCACAGATTTCCTTTTAATCAAGAAAAACTACACATCTGTGAGAAACTAATCCTGTATGACACGAGGTGTCAGATCCCACTGCCATTATCTATTTTCACTTTAGATCTGTTGTTGGGTTATGAAGGTTTGGTTGTTTTTTTGTTTTTTGTTTGTTGTTTTTTTTTTGTTTGTTTGTTTTTTTTCTTTTTTAAATTTGAAGGAAAAAAAATTAATGAAAAATTATTATAAGCCAATACATTCACCCGTGTAGTTTTCCTTGCCGAAATTACTGATTTTCAATAGCAAGATTTCTTTAAGTATGGCAATGCAGTTTTGGCATGACACAATGTATAATTCTTATGTTTCTCCTTGTAAAATTCCGCTATGTTCATAATTTCCAGCTGATCCTCCAGAAAAATTGTGCTGTTGGCTCCTGTTTCACAAGTACAATGCAGCCCATGCCAATGGCTTGTGCTTATCTAGCTTGGTTACAAGTCTGGTTTTCCAGCCTTAGGAAACAACTGAAACAATATTGATGTGCTTGAAGGCTGCCAGTTTAACTGGCACCATGGTCAAGTTTGGAGGTTTTTTCTGGTTTATCTGCCCTTTATGTAACTTCATTAATAATAAGGGAAAAGACAATATGCTGGTTTAAGATTTTTTTTTTTCCCCATGTGATTTCGGAGAGGAAGATTTGGTGCTGTCAGTGTCATGAACTTGTTCAAATAATTTTTTAAGCAATGCTGTCCCATGAGCTACTGGGGGGAACTAAACACTCCAGCACTGTTTAGGACTCAAAAAATTCTTTGCTACCTCGAGGTGGTATTTTCTTTCTTACTAGAGCTTGAAAACATGTTCTGTGTGAGATCTAACTTTGAGATAAAGAAATGCAAACCACTAATATTCATCTTTCAACTAAAACCATACCAAACCTACGCTTACATTTGAAAAAAAAAAACTACAAAGAAATCCTCTATATGGGATATAAATATAAAAAAGGTCAGGCCTAAAGAAATTCTAAAAAGTGAGGAAATCATAACTAGAACTGAAATTGCATTTTACAATATAGTTTTCTATTTGCTGTGATACATGGACAAACATCCAGATCAGGTGTCAAAAAAGTAGCAAGTATGTGTGCTCACAGCTTAATGTTTTACTATGAAATTCCAACTACACACTTTGTGTATAAATAAATAATGATTCGACTAAACCAAGTTTGAAAGCTCAAAGCAATTCCTGCTAAAATAGATTGCACCTCACTACTGGAATGCTGTTAGCAGAATTTTGTTGTTTACCATATTAATTTCTTCAAACAAATTACTAATGCCCCATTTCTGCAGCCGTGAAAAGCCTTCCAGAGGCGTTATGTACATACCATTTTCAACAGGCAAAAAAAGGTGGAGACAAACTTTGAATAAACGACAGAAGATGCTGTGAATGTGACTTTAAAATGTCAGGCCTTTCCACGTCACCTGGCAGAGCAAACATTGTTGGTATCTAAAACAAGGCAGTGTGGAAATCATACTGATTTGATAATAATGCTTTCAAGTTTCTTGTTTGGCAAGATAAGTCCTAAATTATAACAACTGAGTATCTTAGGTTTTCATATTGATGTGCAAGTGGTGACTAATTCTCATCTTTTATTTATGCACATAACATGTACACATGCATCTAATCAGCTGAAAGTATCTTTAACCAGTATCTTTAGCACAAAACATTTCCAATTTATTGATGATGTCTACAAGATTTCAACTATACCCATGCTTTAAATTTTTTTTGTTTTTCAGTGTTTCCTGGTCAGAAGTGAAAGCTTTGCTTATACGGTTCTGCCCACGTGTAGACACCTAAATCCACTTGAACAATTTTCCTTGTGAATTGCGAATGAACTTTCCCCTGTACACTAAAAGATTTTACTCCCGGCATTTGGTCACTCCAAACTAAATAGTTAATAAATGAAGTAGGAAATAACAATCTGACTGAGAACAGAGACAGCAGTTTGATTAAAGGAGACAGGAGCTACATTTTGCCCAGACCATCAGGGTTTGAAACACTGCAGGGTGTTTTAAGGGTGTCATACCAGCAAGCTGCAACTGAGCCCCAATTTATGAACCATAACATCCACAGTCTTTTGAAGTTTCTTTTTCCTTTGATTTATGTTAACTAACTGGTTTCAGATAACTTCTCTAAGAAATTTAGCATGTATCAAAAATCACTAAAAAGATATAGATATTATTGTCTTAAATATTATTCCTTTTAGATTCTGAAATGAATGTTTTGAAAAATAATGTTTGTTTGGGGGTTTTGTTTGTTTGGGGGTTTTGTTTGTTTGGGGGTTTTGTTTGTTTGGGGGTTTTGTTTGTTTGGGGGTTTTGTTTGTTTGGGGGTTTTGTTTGTTTGGGGGTTTTGTTTGTTTGGGGGTTTTGTTTGTTTGGGGGTTTTGTTTGTTTGGGGGTTTTGTTTGTTTGGGGGTTTTGTTTGTTTGGGGGTTTTGTTTGTTTGGGGGTTTTGTTTGTTTTTAAACAATTGCTATATGGGTTTCATTCCAAGAGTAAAGATCCTGACTGAAGTTTTTTGCATATTAAGAGGGAGAGTATTGAGGATGTGTTGTATTGAAAATAAATGGCCAATCTCTTCACCTCTTTGGGACTGGATGCAAAAGGTGACTGAAATGCAAAATACCATTGCTCAGCATCTTTATACAGCTGTGAGTAATTTGATTAATCCTTTAATGATTCATTCAGCATGAGGTACCAAATAGTTTCTTGTCTTTTCTGTCTAATTCTGTTTCAAAGTCAGACCGGGGCTCCCCGATCAAACCCCTCCACTTCTCCACGCCAGGAGTGTATATTGGGATCCGTTCCTTATCCTGAAGCGGCTGTGCCTTGGAGGGGACACACTCAGGCAGGTGTAAATACCTGGAGTCTGCCAGGGAACGGCACCGAGGTACTCAGTGCCCGGGGAACGGCACCGAGGTACTCAGTGCCCGGGGAACGGCACCGAGGTACTCAGTGCCCGGGGAACGGCACCGAGGTACTCAGTGCCCGGAGCCAGGGCCGTGGCTCGTAAACCCCTCTGGGAGCGAGGGTGCCGCATAAATACACTGCCTCTCAGATGAGCTTTAATTCTGCAGTAGGAAAAGCATTACAGAGGCTTTCGTAGCCTCCTGAGCGTGCAGCAAAGCCGGAGAAGCCCCCGAGTGTCCCTTAGGGAGAGGACTAAGGAAGCCGCACGCCGGTGCCCGGGCACGGGAGGGAGCCCCGGGACGGGGAGGGAGCCCCGCTCCGCCCGCGGCACCGGCACGGCCGGGCCTGCGCCGGGACCTGCCTCCTCCCCCGGGCGGGACCCGCTCCCGGCCCCGCTCCCGGCCCGGCACCTGCGCCGGAACCTCCCGATCCCGGCCCGGCCCCGGGGCACAGGTGAGCGGGCAGGGCAGGGCGGCCCCGGGGCACAGGTGAGCGGGCAGGGCAGGGCGGCCCCGGGGCACAGGTGAGCGGGCAGGGCAGGGCGGCCCCGGGCATCCCCCGGCGCTCCCGGGCAGGGCAGGGCGACGAGGGGGGACCCGCGGGCGGGAGCGCGGTGTTTGTCCCGGGGGTGCCGGCGGAGGGCTGGGAGGGCCGCCCTGCCCGCTGGGGCTGCGCTGGAAGGAGCCCCCGAGCACACGAACCCCCCCGAACAGTGCGGGGCGGGCGGCAGGTGCGTGTCCCGCCCGCGGGCGCCGCCGGGCAGGGCGGCTGTGGGGCTCTGGGGCTGTGGGGCTCTGGGGCTGTGGGGCTCTGGGGCTGTGGGGCTCTGGGGCTGTGGAGCTGTGGGGCTCTGGGGCTGTGGGTGCCCCGCGCTCCGCCGAGGGACACGCTGCCCGGGAAGGGCGTGCGGAAGGCTTGGGAAATGTGTGCCGTGTGTGAGGGCGGGAAGGAGCTGTGTGTGATGGGCTCTGTGTGCGGGATGCGGGCTGACCGAGCCGCGGGGTGCAATAGGTGCGTGTAACATCCTGTACTAGGGAGTTAGCGAGTGGTGAGGTTGATCGGCAGCATCCTCTCCCTTCTTTGGGATGGCCTGGTTACCTACTCGAGCTTGTCATATGTTGGTCAGAAGTAGGACCTTCTTTCTGAGCTTTAACTTTGTGAGGGGGAGTGCAAAGGGAACACGGAGAGGAATTAATTGTCAATGACATTTAACTTTCACATTTTTCATAATCTCTCCCTCTTCAGGCAGCCCTTTGAATTAATAAATCTGAACACATTTGTAACGCCCAAGTAGCTGCCAGCAGTGTAGGAGTGATTCTTTTGAGTCATTCATACTTCTGTGTTTCTTCTTTTTTTTTTTTTTTTTCAAGTGGGATTTCACTTTGCATTTTGAAGGCTGATTTTGACCTGTGGTTCCTTGTCACAGAACAGGTTCAGTAATGCAAAATATTCCTTGGGTTCTGTGGGGCTCAGAGATGTCTCCCCCCAGCTCTTGGTGACACACCTGTTGCTGAACTGACCTCTGTGGTTTCTACCCCACTGTCTGAGCAGTCTTTATTTACCCATGTGTGATGGAGAAAGGGATGTAAAGTAAGGACAGCTTACTAGTTTGTAGAACTCAGTGAATTTCTGGGTATTTGACTCCTTCCTTCCATGGTGCAGAGTGCTGGTGAACCTCTGTTCATACTTACAGTAGTAGTAGCAATGTATATGCCGTGAAGAACTTTGAAATGGTTTCCTGGAGTGCTAAATATGTAATGGCTTTCAATGTGACTCTGAAGTAAGCTCAAACTGCTTTGCAGGTGTTGTCTGACTCTCATGATGAAACATTGCTAGTTCTGTTAGCTGGGATTTTCATTTGTGCATTGTCTGTGAGTTGCTCTCAGATAACCACGTCGCTGTCTGTAGTGCCTTTAATTTGAGTCGAGCGGCCCCTGCTCCAGCTGCCTCAGCAAAGCCCTCGTCAGCTCTCCTTTCACAAAACACAGGGCACAGGATGGCCTGAACGCTGTCCCTCTGCCTGCTGGGAGGAGCTGTAATGAAACCTCGCCTCCACGTAGGAATCCATGACAAAATGCCCCCCGAAAAGCACAGTGCAGGGCTGGTGCTTGAGACTGAGACCTGCAGTGGCTCAGGGGGTGCAGCCATGCAATGCCTCCCTCTCCCATTACAGCTTGGAGGAGAGGGCTGCCTGGTGGGAAATCTGTTTCAAAATATAAATATTTACCCAAAGTAAAGTTGTAAAATGAAATGACCTGAAAATAACTACTGGTTTTATGAAACGAACCTGCTCTGCTTTGACTAGACCTTCAGAGTTTTCATACTGAGAGTGTGCATGGGCTGATGTTTTATTTTAAATGCTCTGGTTTCCAGTATGCAAATAGTGTAAAATTCATAGAAGAACTGGAAATCGTCAGAATGATGCTGTGTTTCTCCATTCATAGGAAAAACCCACAGTCCAAACCCATATGATAATGTTGTATACCTTTGCCTTCTACACGATTAAGAGATGCCCTGGAAAATGCCTTTTTTCCGGTTAAGAGAATGCATGGGAAGGATGGGATTGAGAGAAAATTGCTTGCAGAACAGTTGGAGAGTAAAATGTAGACTAATCAGAGGGGGTATAGTTAACATATTCTGCATCAAAACTCTTAATTTATTTTTTTTTAAATGAATGTGGATCTTGAGGTAGATAAATAACTCCATGCCAAGTGCTCTGGTGGGCAGAGAGAAAGAAGAATAATCTACGTTTGTATAGAGTGCCATCAATTCATAGCATGAAAAGAGGACCTACAGCATTACTAGACAGTGAAATCAAAGTTTTCTATAATGAGTGTTGGAATATGTGTGATTTCTGGGCCCCAGTTCCTGTATGGATCTCTTCTATCTCGATAGGAAATCCTCCTGTGAACCTCGACAGAGAGCAGCGTGGTCCTGTTTTGGGCCTGTCTGGCTGTGTGGATCCACACGGATCTTCCTTGCTGGGCAAGTGTGGACAGGGGAAATGAGTGTTTCCCAAACTTTCTGTAGATGTGAGCACTGTTTGGACTTACCTTTTTACGCAGTTCCCAAGGAAACGTGTCGTGCTGTACTCCTGTGACTGCTGGCAGTAACTCAGTTCCTCGGGGTCCTGGGGGGAGGCCTGAAAGTCGGCTGTAATTGTCAGCTGTAATTGTCAGCTGCAGGTGTAAATACTGTCTGTATTGTCCAGGAGGGGCTGAGCTCTGCCAGCAGTTTAAGGCAGTGGTAGTTCCCTCGCTGGGGTAAATCCCTGCAGCAGGGAATTAGAGCTGCTTCTGACTCCCCTGGAGGAAATGAGCTGCTTCCAGCTGTAAATCAGGGTCATTTGGTTTTATTGTTTTGCTTGTTATTTTTTAATAGCTTAATATTTTAATTAAGTTTTCCCCTACCTGTTTATGACTCCCACCCTTTGAATCTTCCTGTTAGTTCACTGAGAGGTGCAGTTCAGGTATGAGAAACACTGGTTGGTCTGTCCTTTTTTTTTTTTTATTATTTTTTAAAGTCACTTGTGGTCAGATGGCAGCATTACCAGAACCTCCACTGTGGCTTATTACTATCATTCTACCAAATAACAGTTTGCTTTTCATAAATCAACTGATTCACAAGCCCATTATTTTGGCTTAACAGTGAAATTTGATGATACGAATGACTACTGGCATTAGGTTATTTCTGTTGTTGGGGTGAAGATCTGTACAGCTGAACAAGGCTGGAGGATGTGGGATTGTTTTTGTAAACAATTCTTAAAGTCTGCCAGTACTTCCAGTAAAATAAACCTTAGTTTTTTATCCAAGATACTTTAAAGTGATGAGGAAAGAGGGAATGCTAAAAGTTGTAACGTTGAAATTTCAAAATGCAAACAGCTAAGCTTGGTCTCATAGTTGTTTCTCCATTTATTCCTTCATTTTATTTGCTGATATTTCAACACAGTACACAGAAGCTTAGGAGGAAAAACTGTCAATGCTGAGTGTTGGTTGGCTTGTAAATAAAAGGAGTTCACCTAGTGCAGTGTGCTGGTGAGCACAGGCTGTGGGCTGGCAGAGCCACCTCTACTCCCTGGCAGCCTGGGACTCACACAGGCTCACAATAGGCATTAAAGATCCAGCTGCTGGTTTGCTGGCCTCTGTTTATTAGTCATATCTCCCTTTGTTTAGTTCCTAAAGAGAGTGCCTGTGTCTGCATTAAGAATGGAACTGAGCTTCTCTTGACAAATGACAAAAAGTGTTGATTTTTCTGCACGGATCTGTCTCTACCTTTGTTCAGAATGTGGCCAGATACCAGTTTCTGTGTAGGGACAAATGTAAAGAGCCCTGTTTACAATGGAAGTCGTTTCCCTAGAAGGCAGGCTGTCCCATGGAGCTCCTCTCAGTGGGGCAGGGGATGGTCAGGCTGTCTCTTGGTCACAGCTCCCTGGAGTTCTGTGCTCCCAGTTCCCCCTTGGCTCACAGTCAGTTCTGTTCTGGGCTGCTTTGGGTTTCCCTTGCTGAAGGCTCCTGCACTGCTCTGCTAATGTGACCTGGTGTAGCTGCTGAATCAAAACTGTCTTGGCTGGCTGAAATGTTTTCATAGGCTTTTTAAAAAGTCATTTTGCTGAGTCTTACCATTATGAATACTCAGTGTCCTTCTTTTGCCATACTTTGATAGTGAATGATATTTTAATGCATATTTAAGCCTGAATTCTGTCATGTGTTAATTTATCACTGCTTTGCTTGTGTGACAACAAGATTATCCTCCAAGTCAAATTTCAGCGTGGATAGGAATGTATTGACACTTTGCAGGAGCTAGTTCAGCAAGCCTTGGCTGCACATGTTGGGAATCTGAAGCCTGTATGTGGAAATGGTGCCACCTCATTGTTAGCTGTATGTGTAGAAACAAGCAAAAAATACTGCTTTGGCTTCCACATGGTACACTAGAAAAAGCTGTTCTTACATTCCAGGATTAAGTTATGAAAAATTATTTCAAACTTCTTGGAATTGTCACTCCAGTGAGTTTAAAACAGTTGCTTTCATTGTATGTCATGGTTCTACTACTCATTGCCCCTTTCTTCTCAACGGAGGTCAGTGGTGATGATTTCGGTGTTTTGACTCCCCTTGTTTGCTCTGTGTTCCCTTAAAATAAACTAAAGAAGTCGTTTCAGTTGGGATGTCATGTCTGGTGATGAATGGTTGCTTAACAATACACACTGACAGAGTTCTGCTGCAACCCGGCTCTCAGTTGTCTTATTTATATAACATTTTTCACGTTGGAGAAGCTAGACAGCCAGCAGAGGTTACAAAAACATTGCAGCTGAGTCATGTGCCGGGAGCGAAGGCTGCCCTCTGCTCGGGTAGCTTGGACACAGGCAGAGTTATCTGTACCCTACTGGTGATACTGGGCAGAAGCACACAGGGGTAAAGTGGGGGCACCCACTCCCTTCACAGCAGCTTTTCTGGTTGGGAACAGCTCAAGTGTTGCAAGGGATAGAGAAGCTGAGGGGGTGTTGGCTCCTTAGGATGCATGGGGAATACCGAAATGCAGCTCCTCTGGTTTTGTCCTCATTCTGTAACCTTTCAGAATTGTTAAAACGACTTATAAGATGCTGAAATAGCAGATAGCACAGTTATTTAATTTGCTGGCATGTAAGGGAAGTTAGAACTGTATTTCCTTTAGCTGGTCTCTACCCACAAGTTGTTAGAATAATTAATGAAATGGATATGCAAAAATTCCTGAGGGTGGCAGGACCTCTTTCAGGAGCACGTCCTGGGCACAGAACTTGTACTGGAGCTGTCCAGAATGGTGTCTGGGTGTAAACTGGTGTGTCCCTGCCCTGTGACAGTGAGGTGTGAAGGACAAAGGCAGGGAAATGAGACACTGAGTGGCCCCTAATAAATGTGGCACAGACTTCCATTACAAACTGCATAGGTTGCAATGCCAGCACTGTTTCTAAATGTCTTCTGTGGTATATTTTTTCAATATTTGGAAAAGCGAGGGACAGTTGAAATTCTTTTTTCCTCTTGAGTGAAAAACATGCTGAAATGCTATACCTTCCCTTTTAATTCCAGACACGTGATTCTCGTAATTAATTCACGTAATTCACTGGATTTAATGGCTTTACCTTCTGAGCTTTGTGTGTTGGTCATCCCCCTGCATCCAACTCTTTCTCTAGGAAATCTCTGTATATTAGTCCTAATTTTTTGCTTCTTCACAAGTGATATTTGCAATGTATTGTACTTCCCTTAAAATAAATGTAGGGAAAATAATGCTGTTGTTTCTCTAATTGGAATGGCATCATCTGTTATAAAACCAAATGCTTCCCTTTGTCATTTGACCTGTGTATTGTTCAAATTTAAAACTCTCTTGTTGTTGGCCTGAGATCAGTGCTGTTCATAGAATGTCGGAGGTGGAGGAGACAGAAAAAGGAATAATGTTGTTTTACACGGAGGAAGATGATAGCTCTTTGTAGGTTTTGCTAGAACATTTGATGCTTTTATGAGGTATAAAATAGGACATCAAGGGTTTTTGTTCCATTTGCCTCCCAGTCTTCTGGCACTCCCTGTTTGTGCCCAGTTCTAGTGGTGTGTGCTGCCTGCCCAGCAGTGATGCCTGAAGGAGTCCTGCAGTGTGCAGGGTGGCTTTCACTTGGTTGGTTAGTAGGTGTGGGGGAGGATGATGCTTTCAATCCTTCTCTTCCACTAGAAGGAAGTCACTTGTGCATCTCCCTTGGTACTCGGCTGTGGGTGGGAAACCCACAGATGGGCCTTCTGGGCAGGAGGGCAGTTGGGAAGGGTTAGTGGCTGTGGAGCAAGTGTGGTTATCCATTTTCAGTGACACCTACTGTGTGTTCCAGGGAGTTTGTCACACTGACTGGCACTGGGGGTGCTCACTTCTGTAGCACAGCCAAGCACACCCGATCATGGGAGCACTTCTTTGGAAATCCATCAGTGCTGGCTCATAGAACAAGGTCGCAGTCTTAAAAAAAATCCAATTGAGGCATTGTGACTGGGTAAAATAGCAGGAAACTATTGACTAACTCTGAAAAGCATCTAAAAGTGCCCGGTGCTGCAGCAGCTGTCAGGGTGAGTGCCCCAGCCCAGAGGTCATGGCAGGCGTGTTCCAGGGGGTCAGGGCTGGTTTGCAGTTGGTACTGTGGCCACACTCGCTGACTGGGAGGTTTGGGGAAGGGAGAGAGAAAAAGAAATATCTTTGCACTGTGTATTTATTTTTCATATAAAAAGAAATTATGTATAACAGATAGAAAGTACTTATGATGAATGTAGTTCTTAACTTAATCTTAGGAATCTGTTGATCAGTGTTCTTGAAAGTATTCTCCACGGGAGAGTATTAATCTAAATATCTCTGAAAGTAATTAAATCCAGACTCTCTAGCATATAAGGACTGCTTATTTCATTAGAAATGTAGAAAAATAGGAAGTCATTACTTTAAAAAGTCAGTTGTTGAATTTAACATGGCCTGCTTTGTATTTAGCATTGAATCTTGCTGTATTTATGTAAAGGGTTTAAAACAAAATTTATGGATTAGATGCAGATTTTCTAAGCAACGATTTTTTTCCTCAAGTCTAAAGCAATTTGCTTTGTTCTAATTTATTTTATTCATTTTGCTACAAAGCAGTTTGTGGCAGCACTTCAGTTACCAGACAATTTTTTTTCATGGATTTATCATTTTTTTCCATAAACACGTAGCTCTGGTTGTAGATGGGTACTGTGGTTTCTGTCTAGGAGAACTTGTTCCCTGCTGAAATACTGAGAAGTACATCTTTAAACATGACACAGAAAAGCTTTGCCGGTTAAAAGGCCTTAATGTAAGATTTTCTTGACTTTAAAAGTGGAGAGATTAATCAGTATTCACATTTATTCTTTATTTTAAATATAATCTATTTTTGATTGTCAAGGAGTTAAACCTGGTGCACCTTGAAATATTGGCATATGAAATCATTGTCCCGTTGCCGTTGCAGAAGGTTGTAGAACTATGGAAAGCACAGTCAAGGTATCACCTGAACTGTCACTCAAGTGTCACCCAGAGCAGGATCCGTGGTTAAGTTTGTCACTGTTTGTCTTGAAACACCTGCTGGTAAAAGGTCTGAGGCCTCCCAGCAGGAACTGGTGCTGCAGGTCCACAGGTCCTGAGGATCCTCAGCTCTGAACAGGGTCAGAACACGCTGTGATCTCATGGGATCTGTGTTGTCCTGCAGGTTCTACCCAAAGGAAAACTGAAACTGGAAAAAAGGATGGTTTGCACCTGTAAAATCTAACATGTGTCTGTACTGTGGAATTCTGAAGGGATTCCCTGCATGAAAATGCCCAGAAAAAGAGGCCTCATTGGAAAAGTCTTCTCACCAAAGAGAAATCACAGCTTTAAAACGAAAAACCGAAAACTTCAGGTTTTGATTATAACAGTAAGCTTACTTGCTCTAGGGTGCTGTTTTCCTAGCTGGATTACATCTCAGGAAGGCATCCAAAAGCAGATACTTTTCACAAAAAAGGACAAAAAAAAAGAAAAGCTTTACTGAAAACCTGGGTTATTGCTGAGGAACAGCTTCCATGAAAAAATTTTGACTAGGTCTATCTCAAAACTAGGAAAATATAAATTTATTCATTTTTATTCCCGAGGCATCCAGAATTAGGCATTTTGCTCTTTCTGCAATCACAACATACATACCTTGAGAGCAGTCAGTGTAATAGATTTCCTGTCCGGAGTCCAGTTGCTGTGTGTTACTCTTGGATCTGTTGGATAACACAAAGTGTGCTTAATAACAAAGCCTGCCAGTTCTCTTCCCTCTGCTCTTCCCCTCTCGGCAGATTACCAGATTTATGTTGGATTTCTTGGGTCTTTGTTAATTTCTTCTGCCAAAGAATGTGCTCTGATTGCACTGGCTGGAGAGAAGAGAAAGCTGAGGGATGAGTTTGGTGCTGCTCTTTGTGGTGAGCACTGCTGTGTCCCCTGCACCCACGCCAACACCAGCCCTGCTAGATGGGGGTGCTGCTCATGGAGCCAGGAGCTGGAAGGGACCACGAGGACCATCCAGTCCAACCTCTACCCCTGCCCAGGACACCCCAACAGTCCCACCCTGTCCCTGAGAGCGTTGTCCAAACCCTCCTGCAGCTCTGTCAGCCTTGGGGCCGTGCCCACTGCCCTGGGGAGCCTGGGCAGTGCCAACCACCCTCTGGGGGAAGGACCTTTTCCTGAGATCCAGTCTAAACCTCCAGTGTCCCAGAGACCTGGGATTGATGACATGGAACGTCAGGCTCCAACTGCAGCACCATCTCCTTCCTGTCTGCTTTTCTCAGTTGAACCCGAGCCAGGTGTGATGGTAACACACCGTCACCAATTCCCTTAGGACAGAACTGGGATATGCCCTTCCAGGGGAAGGCTGAGGTATCTCAGGGAGAGGTGGTGCAGCTGTGTCAGGAGCAGGGGAGTCTGAGCTAACGGGGCACTTACCATGCAGTTTTGAAGCTTGTTCTGGGCTCCCAAATGTATATGAAATCTTACATATAATTAAAAGAAATTGTTTAAAAACAAGTTTGTGGAGAGAAATGACACCTTGCAGTAGACCTGTTAATGAGACTGGAACAGCAAGGGGGATTGCAGATGCCCAACCTTCTCTGCAGGTGTCTAATAGATGTTCTGTGTGCCTGAGATGCTGTTCCCCTTTCCCAGTCATACCCAGTTGCCTGTAAGAGTCGTTCCTGATCTCCGGAAGTTTCTCTCCCGTGTTCCCAACCTGTGGTCACTGCCATGTTCCCGCTGTGGGGTGTGTGGGGTACAGCTCCAGCCAGGCCATGGATGTGGTGCAGGAGGCTCCCCCAGCCCCCCTTTGCCTCCTTGAGTAGAAACCTGTCCTTGTGAACTCGGCAGCAACAGCAAAGCCTGGACAAAGCTGCCCCTGGGCTCCGGCACCTCCGGAGGGCACTGCCAGCTGCGGGCACTCCTTTGTGCTGGCTCCAGAGGGGCCAGGGCCTGCCTGGGCAGCCACAGGGCAGCTGTGTCCCTGCCCCAGCCAGAGCCTGCCCGTCTGTTCTTCCTCTCACAAACACGAACGGGTGAACATGTTTTGTGTGATTTCAAATCCACTTAAAGTTCATGGGTTTGAAATCAAAACCAGAACTCAAACCTTACGAGGTTTGTGTTCTGTTAGGAGCTGGCCTTCGGCCAGGGCACGTCTGTTCCTTTAACTTTTTATCCCTGGAATCAAATACATGCCAGTTTGCTGTACCAGGTCACTCGTACTGCTTTATATTCCCTTCCTTGCATCTTTTACCTCTGTTCCATTGCCTGCATTTCTGGGTGTTAGGAAGTTGTTGTCATGGGTGTTTGCTCTTTGGTGAGCGCGGGACTGTGTCTTGCCTCTTTGCCTTGTGTTTCACTGTTTTCAGGGCTCAGTGTTGGCCTTCTGGCCTGTTCCTCGGGGCATTTCAGGCAGTAAACAAAGGATGAAACCCATTCTGTGCGAGGGCTCTATTTTGGATTGTCTAGCTTTGAACATGGACTGAAATAAAGCCCTGACTCCTGTGCCCTGCAGAGGTTTGCTTTCCCCACCCTGGGGAGGTGGCACAGTCACAACAGCTCTGCAGAGCACTGAGGAACAGGATCTTTCCTGCTGCAAATACGCGATTTTGGGGTTTTTTCCTTAAACCTTCTGCCTCCAGTGCAGATCCCTGTGCTGGTGTGTGTGATGGCAGGTGCATGGAATGCCATGCAGGACATAACAGCTTGCAAATTGACTGAAAAATCTTGTGCAGTGTTGTAGTTGATAGGTTAACTCAGTAGTAGTCTACTGATTCCATATTGACTTTTTTTCCTTTTGATAGTTGCAGCTATTAAAAAATTAAACTGGGGGAGTTTCTGTGTATCTATAAACACGAGATGCATGTGTTATTATTTCTTGTTATTGGCATATTGTAGTTAGGAGGCATTTTTAAGAGGTAATATGTTGTTTTAATAAATTATATCCATGCTTTCTTTTGGTGAGCAGGAAAGTGTTTATTTTTCAGTATTTTATACTGCGAGGTGATTATGGGAACCTGCTGTGATCGTAGCAGTTCATGTAAATATAATGTCTTTGATCACAATTATCTCTGAATCAGATGCAATTTTCTTGAGTTCATTTGTTTTTTACAGACATCTGATCAAAAGCTTACAAATAAGTTGGTCTGTCACTTGTGATGCCATCTGAAATAGAGATTATTTCAATTGCAGTGGGAATTCCATGGTGCATATATGTTCTCTGAGTCTGAGTGCAGGAGGTAGGATTTTTGACATCGATGCTTGTGATTATGAACTTTGAATATGCTTGCAGTGTATGTTTTGTATTTTAGCTATTGCTGTTTAAATGAATAAGCTTGCTGTAACTCACTGCAATGTCTCAGGAAGCACTGCCCAGCACATCTGTGGGAGTACTCTTTTTAAACCAGTGTATTGATATTAGTGATTTTGCTTTAGATTAAAAGAATTATGAAACTTTTAAGTTTTTATATGGAATCCTTGCATTGGATGTTCATTGTTGAAACCATTCCCTGTTTCTAAAAAGGGATCATAATACCCTATTTTACTTCAACTTAAGAAAATAGTGAAAAGCAGTTCCACTTCACTTAAAAAAAAAACAAACCAAACCCAAAACAAAGGGAGCTATTACTCTTACAAGGTTGATGATTGCAGCATTAGGTATTTCATTTGAATACTTTTCAAATAGATTTAAGCAAAACTGTGCCAATTTTGTATACAGTTGCTTAAGAGTTATATTGGCTACCATAAGCAGCAGCATCAAAGTATGTGAAGAGCTGAAATTTTAAACAATAGAAAAGGTTAATATTCAGACATCCATTAAAATTTCCACTGGGATTTTCAGTGGCTGTGTTACAGATGAAAAACATTTGGAGATGATCTTACCAACTTACATGGGTTTTCTCAAATTTCAGTGATTTAAGACAGTGAAATGGTGGTGGGAGGTGTAACCTAAAAAAATTACATGAACACCACTTTGGGGTTGATGGTTTTCTGCTTTAGCTGTTACGGATGCCCCCTTTTTCCTGTTCTCCTTCCCACTGGTGATGTATTGCCTGAGAGCTGTGATCACAAATTCCACCTTAACTTTTAGAGAAGGGTTAAGTCAGGTGTTAGGACTTGTAGATGTCTCTACCACCAAAGGCAGATTTCTCCCCATGCCTGCCCCCCCCCACCTCCTCTAATGTTTTAGACTTTTACCATGTTTCCTCTAAGGGCTTTGGATCAAAATTGGGATAGAGTTGCTGGGTTTAAATAGCAGATCTCTAATAAGAGCTATTGTTCACTCTCCTGCCAGCTGTTCTGTACCACAGTCTGGGCAGTGGATTGTAGTCAGTAGATGTTATAAATCATGTTATTTGTCCTTTGCCAACTTTGCCCCTTTCTCAAGAAAAGAAGCTGCCAGTCTGAATGTTAAAAGACCCTCTGTGAAGAGCAGAAAACTTATGATAGCCTGGAAAAGGGCAAGTGGGGGGAATCAGCAAAAGAATATATAAACTAGGGAGAGTGCACAACCACTGCTGTTTATTGTGAAGATGGCTCTTGGCTTGATGTGCATACATAAGAGTGATGGATATGGACCCGGGATGAAGTTCATCTCTTTAAATTATGATTAAACAAGCAATTTCAATCACAAATTATGTGTCACCCTGTCTATAATCTGCCCATTCACTTTACAAAGTAAAGGAGGCAGCTGATTAAATTTAGCTGGCGTGGTTTTTTGCTTGCTGTCTAGACAATTGGCCTGGTTCCCATTGCTCTGGTCTCTGTTCTCTCTTGGTTGAAGGCCCACTAGGCCACTTAACCATTCCTGTCCTTTGGACAGTGTGTTCCGAGGCTGACAAAGAGCATGTGGGGCTGGGCTTTCCTTCCTCCTGGGTCATTAGCAGAGAACGTGGGACCAGCAAAGATGCACACCCGGAGGGTGTCCTGTTCCAGTGAGATGGATCAGCTCTGGAGCCAGCTCTTCCTGCCCTGCTGCCCCTGGAGCTTCGATCCCACCTGTCAGCTGCTGGCACTGCAGCAGCAGTGTATGGATTCCATGGGGTCTCCTTCCAGCTGGACTCTGTACCTACATTAGAGGGCAGTGAAACAGGCAAACAAACCCAGACACTGCTCCCCACCCCTTGCCATCGGCACCAAACCCATTCTACAGGTGGTTCTCACCTTGAGTGCCTGTCCCCAGGTTCTCTGGGGGTATTGCCCTCTGCATGTACAGACCCAAGGGTACAGGTGTTTCTTACTGGGGCCTACTGCAGCAATATCCTTCCACTCCAAGCTAGTGTTACTGCCCCAGTGCATCTGCTGTGCTGTGCACTGTTCTGTTGTGCTGATCGTTGTTACTCCAGGTTAGACCTGCAGAGGGAGGGATTAACTGGGGGGGTAAAGCAGAGCTGGGTTTGGAGTGAACTCAGAGTATGAGCTGATCATTTAACACAAAAAGCACTTGGAAATTTGGGCTGCTCTTACATGCAGGGGATTGGCCTTGTGGTTGGTGCAAACCAGTTGAGATTTGCCTCAGTCAACAGGGGTTGGTCAGCACAGTGCTGAGCCCCAGGGTGTCCCCTGCCTGCAGGTGGGAATTCTGCTCCTGGCATTTCCCTAGTACCACTACAGCTCCCTGCACTAAGGGAAGTTCAGTCCAGCCAGCAGGCAGGACTTTCTTTGTAGAATGGATACGGGAGGCACTGGAAATTGAATTTGCACAAGGTACCAGGAGGATTCAGATGAAGCTGAGCTTTGTGTCCAGGCCATCCACAATCAAAGATCTAATTTTGCCTCTGGAAACCTAGGCATCCTAGTGGATGCCTATTTTTACCTATATTACTGGTTTCCATTGTGATTTTTTTTTTGTTTTCCTTTAGAAGTCCCCAGTAGCCCAAAGTGTGGTGTGATCTTTGCCCTGGTAACCTGGTGTGGGTTCTGACACGACACTGTGCAAGGTTCACCTCTCATGCGAGCAGTTGTGTGCTGAGCATCCACACAGTCAGTCGGTGAGAGGTTTAAAACTGCAGGGATTTGTTAAAGAATCTGTAGCAGCCAGTGGTTTCATCCTGTCTGGGTCCATTTTCCTGATTGCAGGGGGTGTGAAGGTTTTCTGTGGGTTTGTTCTGGTTTGCTGTGTTTCGCTCACAGGCTCAGTACAGGCTGTGTGTGTTTAACCTTCTGTACCTGCTGCACAGGTGTGCAGATCCCATGTGGTGTGTGTTTAACCTTCTGTACCTGCTGCACAGGTGTGCAGATCCCATGTGGTGTGTGTTTAACCTTCTGTACCTGCTGCACAGGTGTGCAGATCCCATGTGGTGTGTGTTTAACCTTCTGTACCTGCTGCACAGGTGTGCAGATCCCATGTGGTGTGTGTTTAACCTTCTGTACCTGCTGCACAGGTGTGCAGATCCCATGTGCTGTGTGTTTAACCTTCTGTACCTGCTGCACAGGTGTGCAGATCCCATGTGCTGTGTGTTTAACCTTCTGTACCTGCTGCACAGGTGTGCAGATCCCATGTGCTGTGTGTTTAACCTTCTGTACCTGCTGCACAGGTGTGCAGATCCCATGTGGTGTGTGTTTCACCCTCTGTACCTGCTGCACAGGTGTGCAGATCCCATGTGGTGTGTGTTTAACCTTCTGTACCTGCTGCACAGGTGTGCAGATCCCATGTGGTGTGTGTTTAACCTTCTGTACCTGCTGCACAGGTGTGCAGATCCCATGTGCTGTTTCACCCTCTGTACCTGCTGCACAGGTGTGCAGATCCCATGTGCTGTTTCACCCTCTGTACCTGCTGCACCGTCTGTCCTGAGCACGGCAATGTGAAATGGCACTCAGGAAACTCAACTCAGAGGTGCTCCCCCCCTCTGCCCCCTGTTGTTGATTCTCCTGTGCTCCTACTGATCCTGCTGGCAGAGCTGTGTTTGCCCCAGCTCAGGCTGGTGTTCCACTTGGCCTCACCTCCCAGTGAGCTCGTACCAGAGCTCCTCTGAACACCACGGGTTGAAGTTCTTGGTGATTTGATGGCCTTTTGTGTCTCTTTCCTTACTGTCACTCAGATTTCTAGTGTTTGGCCTCACAAATGCTTTGCAGAAATACTTTGCACCTCCCCGAAAACTCTACCTTTTTGTCTTCAGTTAAGTTTTTAATTGTTTTTAATGCAAGCATCATAGTTGGTTTTTTTTTTCTTTCCTCTCTTCAGAAATGAAAAGTGAATATTTTTCAGGTGCACTTTGCCCTTCTTACATAAAGGAATTAGCCTCTGCTTTGCCCTTTTTTGGTTTCTGAGTTGGACACAAGCTTGTGCAGAGGTAGTTCTTTGACTCTTGTTAATAAATAGAAGACATTGTGTGGCTTCTGGATATTTTGTGTGAATTACATAGGTTTAATTTCTTACCATGGAAAGGAAACACTGAATAGTTAGCTTCTAATTCCAAACAAGGATTAATGCAGCAAGGAAGACAATATCCTCTTTAAAATCTATTTTTGTCTTTCCCTCCAATTTTGCTATACAGCTTCCAGACCTTCCCCCAGACCCATCCTGCCTGGCTTCCTGTTGCAAACGTGAGGAAACACTTGCACATATCCCTACAAAGAAGCTTTACGTATTTTGTTGGCCATTGCACTTCATTTTCATAGCATTATTTGCAGGTTAGACCCTCCTGGAGAAAAAATAAAATAGTTTTGCTACAGCAAAATGAGATTTTTAAATTAATTGGGACTTTTTTGGCTTAGAGGGTAACACAGGCATGCTTCCAGTGAGGATAATGTTTAAAACTGTGTATCATGAGCTAGAAGGAAAAAAAGGAAGGCTACTTTTGAACCAAACTTCATATTGTGTTGTGTGAGAGATTCCACATGTTGTTACTTCATACAAATGTTTTCTCACAAGAAAGAGAACAAAGTATGAAATTCAAAAGAACGTAACAATAAAACATATGGATTAAAAAAAAAATCTGTCAGCTTAAATGAGCAATATCATTCTTTAGCTTGCCTCCAGTGGGTCTGAGATGTTTGTAGGCTGTTTTAAAATATGAGGAGTTCATTCTAGGACAAAGAACATTTTCTGGTTTTTTTACGTCTTCCTCTGTAAATCATTGGGGGGGGGAGAGAGAAAAAGGGTGGAATTATGCTCTGGACGCTCATGCCTTTGCATTTTTGGCATTATGCCTTCTTACTGTTTTATTGTCTATTTTGGCTGAACTTGAAGTTCCAACCATGCTCCCTGCCAAAAAGGGGAAAAAAAAAAGTCAGGTCCTTTAAGGATACTGAAAAATGAAGCCAGTTTTTGAATCCGCCACGTCCTGTAAGCAAATAAAAATGAATCTCTATGGAGCTCAGACGTTACTTCCTGTTCTCCTTTGGATTCCAAGCAGGAATGGAGCAATTTTTCTCTGCATCCAAAAAAAAAAAAAAAGGAGAGGGGAAGGGGGAGTAGAGGGTTTAAAAGCAACACAGGAGAAGTCTTCGAGAGGCTTCTATGTGGCTGACTTTTAAAATGTGTGTAAAACATTTCACACTGTAAGGACGAGCTGTCTGCACTTGGAACACGGGGCAGGAGCCTCCTTCCCTCCCTCCCTCCTGCCCCGGTGCTCCTGTGCTGAGACAATGGTCATGTGAAAAACACACAGGATTTCTGGTTGTGGTTCCTTTTCTGCTGGTTCTGTAGCCATTGCTTACTGAGCTTGCAAATGTTTCAGTCTCGATAGCATTTACTGATTTCTGAAGGCATGTGACAGTGATCAAGATGATCCTACTTGTGGCTTCCTGAGGAGACCAAAATGAGAGGAGAAGCAGGAGGGGGGAAGGAGAGAGAGAGGGAGAGATGCCCTTTCCAGATGAGCTAATTAGGATTTTGGAATGGTAATCTGTGTATTGTGATAACTGTTCCATCAGCAGAGATATCCATTTTTAGGTGCTGCAGTTGCCCAACTTCTGAATGACTGAAGAAAATATCCCAATGTAAGATAAACTGCTAGCACAAAGTAGACTTCTGGATTTTTGCCACTGTGAAATTAGGAGTAACTGTAACCCAAGCAGACCAGCCAAGCTTGAAATTCACTGTGGACAAATGTTCTTTGTGCATAATTCTAGAGGAAACTATTTTTGGTAGTGAATGAATATATGTAATCATTAACACATGATGGGGCCGCTGTAAAGGCATCAGGCTGCAGCGTGAATGCTTCCAGCACCCAAGAGGTGCTGCTGTATTTTACTTCATAAACTCCCTGAAATGTTCTATTACTTTTTTTCCCTTGTTTCTTAAGCTTACATCAATAAAGAAACTTTAAATTAAAATTATTTTTAGGAGAAAAGGCTTGATTTCTTTTCTTCAAAAGAGGCAAAATTATGTAGCTCAAAAAAAGTTAGTTATGCTGTTGCAAGGAACTAGAGAAAGAACACAAAGGAGGTTCTCCCGAGATCCCTGAACATCCTCTTGGAGGAGGGTTTCAGTGTGTGTATATTTACTTGTGCTTGTCTGGGAAAGGTAAATTATCTGAGAGGCACTGGATTCCTGGATAATAGTAGAAGTTATTACTGGTTTTGCAGACAGCTAAGCCTTAGAGATACCATTATGCTTCTTGCCAGTGTTTAAAGGGTTCACTTGCTTTCTTATCTCTGCCCAGAGTGGGACACAGGAGACCTGTCAGCATCATGGCCCTGATGACAGCAGTTCCCTGAGAGCAGCCTTTAGCACTGCCCTGTCTGTTCCCGGGCTGAGTTTGTGGCCCGAGTGTCAGCGAGGGTTTAGAAGGGATGGCACAAACACAAGTCCTGAGTCTCTGCCCAGAAGGTGCCAGGGGGCACGGCCCGAGGCCTGTCCTGCCCTGTGCACAGCCAAAGGGTGCCCTGCTCCCTGGCACTGCCGGGGCTGCAGGGCAGCACTGGGGTGTTCTCCTCCTCTGGCTGGGACATCGGTGTCCCTGGGGAACATCTGCAGGGGAAGGGACTGCCCTGGGGCAGCACTGGGGTGCTCTGCTCCTCTGACTGGGGCATTGGTGTCCCTGGGGAACATCTGCAGGGGCAGGGGCTGCAGGGCAGCACTGGGGTACTCTCCTCCTTTACCTTGGGTATTGGTGTCCCTGGGGAACATCTGCAGGGGCAGGGGCTGCAGGGCAGCACTGGGGTGTTCTCCTCCTCTGGCTGGGGCATTGGTGTCCCTGGGGAACATCTGCAGGGGCAGGGGCTGCAGGGCAGCACTGGGGTACTCTCCTCCTTTACCTTGGGTATTGGTGTCCCTGGGGAACATCTACAGGGGAAGGGACTGCCCTGGGGCAGCACTGGGGTGTTCTCCTCCTCTGACTGGGACATCGGTGTCCCTGGGGAACATCTGCAGGGGAAGGGACTGCCCTGGGGCAGCACTGGGGTGCTCTGCTCCTCTGACTGGGACATCGGTGTCCCTGGGGAACATCTGCAGGGGCAGGGGCTGTAGGGCAGCACTGGGGTGCTCTCCTCCTCCTGTGCCTTGAGTATTGGTGTCCCTGGGGAACATCTGCAGGGGCAGGGGCTGTAGGGCAGCACTGGGGTGCTCTCCTCCTCCTCTGGCTGGGGCATTGGTGTCCCTGGGGAACATCTGCAGGGGCTGTAGGGCAGCACTGGGGTGCTCTCCTCCTCCTGTGCCTTGAGTATTGGTGTCCCTGGGGAACGTCTGCAGGGGCAGGGGCTGCCCTGGGGAGCTGAGCTGTCTCGTGGAGCAGAGGGAGGTGCAGGACATGGTCACCCCTGCCCCGTGCTCACCTTGCTGGTGGGTCCAGAGGCAGTGCCAGTAGCGTGGGGAGGGAAGTGCCATGGAAGTCGGTGGGAGTTGGATCTTACTGAAATGGATGGTCTGTGGGCCTTCATTGTTGGCCTAGACCTGTGTTCCTTTCCCTTTGACAGGGAATAAGGAAGTTGTTAACTTTCTAATGGATATGGACTTTTTTTTTTCTTTTTCCTTTTCTTTTTTTTTTTTAAGGCTGAACTCCGAAGGGTTATGCAAACAGTAACTAGTGGGAACGAGATTTACTTCTAGGTGGAGTATTAAATATGAGCTTTACATCTGGAAACATTTACTGGATCAGACCCTATCTGGGATTGCGAGTCAACCAAGGAGCACAACGGGAAACAAAGAAAATGGCACCAGTAACTCAGAATACTTAATTTAGAATTATTCATTTTCTAAATATCGTTCATGCAGGTTCATATTTATGATTTGCATAAAATGCATATTTTCCCAAATTAGGGTTGGCATAACAATGTTTTCACCTGTAATGTTCGTTTTAGCTGTTCCGTTGTCTACAACTTGACTTTAATATTTAGAACCATTTTGGCCAAGGATTGCTGACTGCTTTCATAAATGCATAAACCCAGAGTTTTAACATGTTCCATGCACCACAGAAATTTTTGCAGTAGTTCTCCCTCTTACTTTAAAGCTCAGACTTTCAGACTACAGATCGTGGTGCTGTTGTGTTAGACTTGAGACTTACTTTTGTAATTGCAGAGAGAAACTTTGAAGCTAACAGTATCCCAGACTTTTGCTTTAATTGGATTTCCTGAGGAGATGAGAATTACTCAGTGTGCCATGTCTGTCTTTCGTGTCTTCTATACACCTGCAGGCTGCACAGTGCTGAGCTGCATTTCCATGTGTATCTCCCAAGGATAAATGCTCCTGGCTGGAACAGGATGGTGCCAGGTTCCATTCCAGTTCACGTGCTTACAGCTGGGTTCCATAAGCTGTGATGTTCAGAGGACAAGTTTTACTGGAATTTCTTAAATTTGCATCCTCTGAGATTGTAAGAGTATTCCTGAGGGATATTAGACGAAGTAAAAAAAAGACTAATTCTGCTTTCTTGAAAATATAGGATGCTCTTAACATTAACTAAAATTTTTGGTTTTGTATACTGCCACACATCATCTGTCTGATTGCATAATTATTAGAAATAATAACATTAGAAAAACTAGGAATCAATAGCGACAATAAAAGAATTATTTTCTAACTCTGCTGTTAATTTCTGTCATCCCTCTGCCAAATTCCTTGTTTTAACCCAAAGAATTTGGGTTAAATTGTAGCCTCCTCAGGGATGATGCAGTTGAGTTGGAATGAGCCTTCCTTTGGAGGACTGGATATTCCTTGAGGAACGAGGTATGCCTGGCACATCCAAAGGTGGTCTGCTAAGGGCCCACCCGTGGTCCTGGAGGCCGTACATCCTCCCCCAGGAGGGTTTGCATTGTCCTGCTCGTGGCCATGGAGGTGATTAAATCCTGTTTTGCAGAGACAGGTGTCACTGTAGTGCTGTTGTGGGATATGGAGTCTGGAGAGATTTAAAAAAAGGAGCAAATAGCTGTATCAGTGAACAAAAAGGGAAAGGAGAAAATGGTGCAGGATTCAGGGACAGCCCTAAGTCACTGCAGCAGATCCTGTGGAAAGAGATCTTTTGGAAGAACTGTGGCCCTGCTGAGAATGGGTAGTTGATGGCCAGCTGGGGAAAGGTAGAGCCTGCTTCAGACCCACTGATGACTTGTGGCTTCAGCCAATTCCTACACCTTTCAACAAAAACATCCTAGTCTTATGGGTGTCACCAGTGCAAGCTCCCTGCTTCCACGGGAAGAGGGGTGTGCCTTAACCCCACCAGTGCAGCCAGACTCCCTGCTCTTGGGTACTGCTGGCTTGGACTCACATCTGAGAAGATTAATTCTGTACTTAAAATACTGTGACTCTTACAAGAAGTGTGTGGTGCAACCCAAGAAACAAATATTGTGCGAGGTGCTGGGCTTTGCTCACACCTAGCAGGGTGAGTGACTGCAATTCCAGGCATCTCAATCCCCAGCTTTCCCTGCTCTCAGCCTGGTGTGGAGGGAAGGCAGCAGCAGTGAAGCTGTGCTGGGACATGGAGAACTCAGGCACTGAATTTAGTGAGTGTATTTTGTTCTGTTTCAGCTATGAGTAGAGACACGGTGTGTCGTATTCTCTCTGTGCTGGATGCTTTGACTGAACAAACTGAAATGTTTGGTGGCTTGTTGTTTATTATCTCTTGCATTTCAGATTTCTTTTAAAGGTTGGCTGATGCAGTTCTGCTGCTGCTGCATACCTGCTGGAACAGTAGTGCAGGGCTTCAATGGAATTTTTGCTGTGCTTATACAGCAGGTTTGCCATGGCAGCTGTTCTGCTGAGGCACAAATTGAGGGAAGGCAATTTTGTTTATTTACATAGAGGCTGCAGGCAGTGGTGGAAGCTGCTGTGCAGGGACAGTTGAACGTACAGGATGCAGTGAACTGGGAGTTGCAGGAATTTCCCCAGTGGCTCTGAAGGAATTTCAGTGGAGGTTCCTACTCTGGCAGCAGCGTGTACGAGTTGGCTGCATTGGCACAATGAATGTCTAATTCCATCTTGCACTCTCAAGTGCTCCTTGTTTTGCAGAATTATTGACATCATTAGTAAGGTAATTAATGCAATCTCTTACTAAGAGGTGATCTCCCTTATATTCAGTTCTGATATCTCCTACTACCTAGGTGGGGATAGAGAGAAACAAGCAATGGAGTTGTTCAGGGGAGCTGCAGCTCTCCTGTTAGGGCCATTTTGTTGAAACAGTAAGTGGATACGTTCATGTGTGAAGGATTTTAATGGCCTGGATTTTGCATTATTACAGCTCCAAATCTGCAGTGGAATCCTGGCTGGTGCCTTTGGGAAGGGTGTGAGTGGTGAGGTTCAGTGTTCTGTTTCTCTTGTACCCCGGTGGGAATGTGATACTCTCATAAATCAGGTTAACTACATCAAGGGGTTTGGCATTAACTATGATGTCATAGCGTCTCCAAAGTGCTAAACTAGAACAAATCATGCACAAATCCTTATCACAAATCCTACTTAATCCCTTTTATATTGCTCGTTATAAGCAAACGTATCACCATACCCACAGATTACACAGGGTGTGTTATTATGTGTATTCCCCCATGGAGAAGGCTCAGTCAGCGGGGGATTCCCTGTGGCCTTTGCCACAGGTATTGCCCATTAAAACTTGGTGACCATGACATGAAGAACCACCCAACATTTACCTAAGTAAAAACTGACAATTTGCTTTGATGTTCGTGACCATTTATATTAGTTTTCTGAATATGGCTGTAAAATCACTGTTCTGATGATGAAAACGCCAATGAGCTGAAGCAGTAATTTCATTAGTATTTGGATTGGCCTGCATTTTGTGCAAAAGTTTTTGTCTGAAGTGTTTGAGATCACTAAGAAGTCTTTACTCATGTGTTAAATTGCTTTACTACTTAATTGAAATTTGGCATAAAATCAAAAGATTAGAGAATATGGTGTACCTGAGGTGAACGATCATCACAAACGGTATAAAAGCATAATCAAGATCAACAGTTAACAAAACTCAGACCCCAGAAACCCAAGACTAAACAAAGGAGAAGAGCTGTGAATTTTCTTCTTTAGTGATTTTTGGATTGGTAAACCAAAATTGCCAACATATCCTTTGGATATTTTGCCTTCCATTTCTGTACAAAATTACACAGTAGTTGTAATGGAATGGCTTCTTGGGCTTGTATATTTAATCTTATTTCCCTAAGTATAATGGGTGCTAACTCCTGGTGTGCAATAACTTTGCAAACCTGCAAAAACTCAGTCCACACAGTATGAATTTTGGGAGCTAACTTTTTTGCAGCTTGTGTGTGTTTGTCTCAGACTGTGAGCTGCACTCCAGTTTAAAACCAGGTGTAGTCTACAGGATGCTGGGTTTATTTAACGCAGCAACAATGCTGGAATCTGCTGGAAATCACTGCATATTTTGTAACATTTTTTTCCCTTTTAAAATGTTGAAGTTGGCTAAAGTACTCGCTAACAGTCTGATGCTTACATTGGTCATGAATGTTTAATGTGCTCAACACAAACATTTGTGTGTAGTGTACTCAAACTAAATGACTGATGTTACCTCACTCACTGTGTCCCTTGGTCCTGCCCTGTGCTCGGTGAGGGAATTGCTTGGGACTTGTCTCACTTTCAGCTGGGACATGAAGAGGGTGGATATTCACATGACCACTCAAAATTGCTGATACTGGCCCAGAGAACCTGCAGCACAGTTAGATTTGCTTTGTTCCATTTTATGCAGAGACATGGCTAAGTTAGAATATTAACATACGCTGCTGAGAAATGAGGAAACTGGTGATTTTTTTTTTTTTTCAATTCTTCAGTTAAAAGCAGAGTTGTTCCCTGCAACCCTGCCAGTTTAAGATCAGAGAGCAGTATTTTGACAGATGCTCTTTCGTGTTTGCTATGTCAGTAGCAGGCTTTTGTGACCCTCTTGTCCAAGAAAGCAGAAAATCAGCATGGAATTCCAGTGGCTGAATTGCTTTCTGTAGTTGCAGCCAAATGGTTTATTTGCTTCACGTTTTGCCCAGTTGCAGTTGTGTGGATGTAAGTGCCCCTCTTCCCCCCATGCCCCCCATGTGTTATTTTAATGATGTTGCAAGGCTGTCCTTTCCACATGGATGTATGTCAGTCGTGTGGCATGTTGGGAGCTGACAGAAGCAGTCAGCTGATCCCTTCGTGTTACTCTGAAATAAACCATTCACGTGAGAATTGTCTCAATTTCCCCTAAAAATAACCTTTAAAGCTTGCACATGAGGCAGCAAGCAGTATCAGCTTATCTGTCATCCTGAATGAAAATCTGGCCCAGCACCTCTGTTTACCTGCTGTAATTTCCTGAAGACATTTTCTGTGTCCTTTGCCGTTTCTTTTCCCCGTGTGTGTGGTGAGATGCCTCTGTCTCTTTGCTTTCCAGGATCAGTCCCCAGGTGCCTGTGTTTCCTCCTCTGCCTCTCTGCTTATTGGTTGATCCTTGTGCTCTCTGGCTTTCCTACTCAGAAGACTCCCAGCAGCTGGATGAATGTACGTGGTTTTCTCTTAGCATCTGCTCTCATTACTCTCTGTGCTGCTCAATCCACTGCATAAACAAAGCTATTTCTTCCTCGCTGTAATGGTCAAGAACCATAGTGCTCTTTGCCAGGGATCTACTCAGTTTGCCACCTTTCCCTTTGCACTTCTTGAAGGCAAATGTCTTTTCTTCTTCTAGAAGTACAAAGAGAGATTAATTTCTCTTAACAGAATCCTCACTTAAGAGACTTGTATGTAAAGGCAGGCTCTGTGCTTGTAGGCAAAGGCAGATTTTGTTTCAAAATCACAGAAATAACAGGCCAAGTAAATGCATGTAATCATTTAGTGCTGCAGCAAAGAAGTTATAAAGGCAGATACAAAGCACAGGGCTGTTGTGTCCACCCATATCCGAATCTGTGTGGAACCCAAAGGACCCGAAGCAAAATTTGCTCTTTTTCCCTCCCTTCCCCTTTTTTTTTTTGTTTTTGAAGAAGTGAACTTGCTAAGACTCATTGAAAGAGTAGGTAAATTGTGTGTTACATCCTGAATTCACCGTGACTGAAGCAATAAGGGGAGTTAGTGGAGGCAGATAGACAGGAAAATTAGAAAAGCTCTAATGGCTTTCAGATCCCATGTAACTTGTGGCTCACTGAGAAGGTCAGTCTCTGTGCAGACCTGCTGGAGAGGAGAGAGGAGGGCGTCTGAAAGGCTGTGAAATGTCCCATTATGCTTCTCTGAATTAGAGCAGTATCACAAAACATGAGCCAGACTTGTGTGGTGGAAGGATTCTCGTTAAGGTAAATTACAATCTTTGTCCAATCTGGGGTCAGACTGCACCAGTGGGTGCCCTCTGCAGTAGATCCATGGACACTCAGCAAAGCTCTCCGTGTGCTCGTGCACTCTGTGCATCTCTGTGGCCACAGGTTTGCTTTAACTGAACAACTGGTTTTCAAAGCATCTTTGAGCTAATTGCCATCAAACTGTCTGTGTGACAGTGATTATTGTCACTGCCTTAAATGCATCTGAAAAATAGGATTCTTTGGGTTTATGATGTTATTAACTGGTGTGAAAATTGCTTTGGACTGTGCCGTGTTCTCCCCTCTGGGTAACTGGCAGTCTGTTGTTCCTGCTGCAGAGCAGGTTTGGTGTCTGTGGTTGATGTCAGCCCCACTCAGGGCTGTCTGTCTGTACAGCTGCAGATGGACGTGCACAGTGTCTGCCCCAGCCCTGGAGCTGCAGGAGCTGCAGTGGCTCTTGGTGGCCCTGGATGGGGCGAGTGCCAGAGCTCTGGGGAGTGGTGGGAGCTCAAGTGGCCTCTGGTAAGTCACAGGGTCAGCAGAGCTTGGGGGAACCACAGCTGAGCTTGGACCACCATCAGGGCTCTTTACTTTGTTGGACCTTTCCATTGTCCATGGCTGCAAATGGACTCAAGGTGATGTACTGGCTGTTGGCATCCTGTACACATAGGGGGATACGTGCAGTGCATTCATTTTGTAATGATTTATAAGCCTCAATTAAAAACCATTGGAAGTGTGAAGCCATCTTAGTATTATTATCATAGCCAGTGATTCTTATTTCATCTTCAGTACGTTCACTATTTTTAGTAAAGCTGCTTTCAAAGAACACATTTGTTCTCTTGCAGTGTGGTGGTTTGGGCCAGGCTCAGGTGTGGAGTGGGCAGGTGCAGTGCCACTGAACTGGGGTCTGTACCTGGCCTCCCCCCTTCGAGGAGCTGTCACTCCACTGGGAATGGAGTCTCTGTTCCCCCCTCTGTGTCTGGAAGAATGGCACTGAAACAGCACTTACTGAATCATATTATGGAAGTAGTAGTTGAAAAGCCTATTGATGCTGTATTTTACTGCTGCATAGGAAAGCTGGGAATATTGTTTTGATCCCGGAGTGATTAACGTGTCCAGACATGCTGCAGGGAGTTACCAGCTCTTCCTAACCAGGCAGAGACCAAGCAGAGCAAAAGCACATCTTTACAGCTGTGGGATAAGTTACTATTTTACGATGGAAGAAATATTTTTTCTGTAGATACTCTGTTGATTAATTACATAATTCTGATTTTTTTAGATAAGATCACACAAATAAACACTTTTCACAAAATTAGAGTACAAAGACTTACAGCAAAGAATATTGGAGAAACTTTTATTTCCTTAACTTACAGCATCACAATGTTGGGATCTGGGGGAGGAGGGAGAAGAGATGGTTGGAACATCTCAAATACTTGTGAAAAAAAAAATTAAAAATGACTTATTAGTTTGGTTTCCTTCATGCTGAAAACAATCCCATTCCACGTGCTGATTTTTGTAAAGCATATTTTCTTGTCATTTCCATACTAGGCCTGTTACATTTTTAGGGTCTCTGCTTCTGTCTACAGTAGGTCCTGGAGTTGACTACTTCCAGCTGTTGCTTCTCCTTGAGGTATTTGCTGGCTTGTTGCAGCTGGTCACTGTGTGAATTGGGTTTTTTGTTTTGGGTTGGGTTTGGAGGTTTTTTTTTTTCCCCCCCTTCTCCATATTTTTGTGCAGTTTTACAGCATGTCTGGCACCCAGATTTTGGATTCATACTTTTCTTTTGTCCTCAGCAGACAGTATTTTTCCATGTGTGAAAGAACACTTCTGGTACTTCAGATGCATGAATATAATTTGCTGCAGCCTTCTTGCATATACAACAAAGATTCCTGATTTCAAAGTTTGTCCTTAATCAAAGTCTGGCACGGCAGAATTTCTTGTTTCTCAGAAATTGGGTGTGTTGTCCTTTCAGAGGCACTGTCAGAATCTCACCTGGCAGTATCCCTGAGGGCATTTTCCAAGGTATCTTTTACATGTTTCAATTTTTAGTCTTTAAATTACTCTGAATCTGTTTGTGGCATCCATCCCACATTGAGGAAAATCCCTCTAGAATGGTCAAAAATCTCTCATGTGCAAGGGTGGTATTTCTTTTCATCACTGTCAGAAGTAACTGGTATATTGGCTACTTTAAGGCTCATTTAAAATCAATATAAATTTTCCAGAGAAAAATGTTTCTCTGCCTTGTGTTTTAAGCCGGAATGATTTTTGGTTTGTTTTATTTTTGATTGGTTCTGTCAATGGAATTGCTCTTCTCTAAACTTTCCATTGATCTTTTTATTCTTTTTTACTGTGTATCATCCTACTGTCATGAACTGCAGTAGCAGCTCCTAACTTAAAATAACTACACATAGAGAAGTACTGGTAAAAAAACACTTGTTCATGCACAGTCTTTTCTGGGGGAGAGTTGGGAAGAGGATTTGGTGTGGCAATGCCTCTGGTCTTCTCCAAGTGTATAAATATCTGACAGGAGGTGGAAGTGAGGGAGCCAGGCTCTTCTTGGTGGTGTCCAGTGGCAGACAGGCAGTAGGCACAAAATGAAATGCATGGAATTCCATCTAAACACAAGAAAAGAGTTCTTGTGAGGGTGGTCCAAAACCAGAACAGGCTGCCCAGAGAGGTTGTGGAGAGTCAAGACCTTGGAGCACGTGCAGATACAGATGCACGTCTTGCTCTGCCACATCTGCTGGCAGTGCAGCACTCTTGGCTGCCTTCTAATGCCCCTTGGTACTTGCACTGCTTTTCCAGGCATTTCTAACTGTGGCACTGACTGATTCCAAATGTTGAGTTTGGGAACTGCAGAAAAGCTGTATAAAATGTGATCTTACCAAAGACATCATTCTGTGGTGTTCCAGTGGCTCGGGAGGGGAGTCAGTCTTGTTCCTAACAGGTACCTGAGCTGAAACAGGGATGGCTTTGTGAGCTTGACAAGGCCTCTTCTGCCGAGGAGGCTGCTGGCATCCTTGGTGTGCAGAGAATGTTCTCTTCCTTAGGGCAGGACAAATACCCTCACAATAACGGGCTGGTTTTTGTTCCAGCTGTGAGCTTTGTGTCAAAGCTGTGAGCTGTAACCCAGCACATTCAGTATCTTCCTGTTTCTTTCCCTGCATTTATGATAAGCTCAGCCTGGTCCCACTGCTGTGTGCTTTCTTGCTAGAGGTGTGAAGGAAAAGAAAAAGAGGTGAATTCGGTCTTGTTGCATTTTTCCTGTTATAAAGAGTGGTGTTTTCTGGGTTGGTTAATGAACTGTGCATCGTTTTTGCTGTGTTAGCATCCCAGGTCACTTTGATCTCAGAACGGTGCCAAGTGGGTTTAAGGGGGTGTTAAATAGGAATGGTAAATAAAGCCTACATTTGGGTCAAAATTCATCATCACAGATACCTATCATTTCACTACCAATGCAGCCTTGTTACTGCAATCCATTGGGAGCACATTCCTGCCTAACCTAAACAAATCTGCTTTATCTTAGCAGCGTTTTGGTAACAGATGTAGCCCAGAGACTGAACTTTGCAGATTGTGTATTGGAATCGAGATGTTTTAGCTTAATTCAGTAAATGTTAACAACAGCTAACTAATTGCACAAAAATCATATCCCCAAATTGCAAGGAAATAATTACTATTTATGGTTGTACTTTTTTGTCTTTTTCAGCCTGGAGCATCTTGGGGTGGTTATTTTGCAAGGGAAGGTGATGCCATTTGACTTGAAAACCTGAAGTCCAGTTCTCCTAAATCTTGCCGTAGATGGTTGGGAAAAAAAGCAGTAGATGTATTTGAAGGCAGAAATTGTTGTCAGAGACTCAAGTGATAACTATTTTTTCACAACTGCAGCCTTTGAATAAACATTAAACAAAGATGTTGAAAAAGTTGAAAATTCATGTTAGAATTGCTCCAGGCTGATGTAAATTATATATCCAGCACTTAAGCACTTACCCTGTTCTCGTTGACCTCGATAGCAATTACAGAGGTTGTATTTCTCTATAGGGAGCTGAAGTCTGAACAATTTATCCACATTTCTAGAAGCAAGGAGGCAAGGCCCCTGCACACACAGCACCCCGAGACCTGCTTTTTAGAGCAAAACTTCCTGTGGCCCTTGCAGATGAACCCAGTTTTCATTTCTACAGAGCTCTTCCCAGTCTGCTGGAAGAAAATGCCGAGGCCAGGGTACACTTCTTTGGTTTGTCTCTTGCTGCCACGGCTGAACATAAGGAATGTGAATCCTGCTGCAGGCTCCCAGTTTGGCTCTAGAGATTGCAGAGAGGCTTGGGGTTGGTGTGTTTGGTTTTAAGTTAGTGTAGCACTGTGCTGTGTTGTGTACACTGCTCTTCAGTGTACTCTAGGATCCACTCTGTGGTGTTGAACATGCTTTTTAGTGTACAGATGGTTTTAGCATCATAAACTGGCACCAGTGCTCAAACCCAGTGATGAAATAGGCCAGGTAAATTACTTTTTAAGTTAGACACTATCTTGCAGTATTACGATAATATCGACTCTTTTTCTGTCTTGCCCTTTCACTTTTGCCTATATCACATTTTAAGTAATTTATTGTCTTTTTCACACTGCAAATATGGTGTGAGGAGATGGTGACATGTTTTACCTGCAGTTCGGATGAAGAACAGCCTAATGCATGCAAAAATCACATTATTTAATTATTCATTTTTAATTGAAGTTTTTCTTCTTCTAGAAGAAACAGTTAATTCCCACACCCAGGTAGTTCAGACCCTCTTCCTTTCCCGGGACTCCTCATGAAAAGCCAGTTGTGGTGATTACTTTCACAGAGGCTGCAAGGATTCAGCCACCAACTCCCTCAGAGATCTCCATTCAAATTGACACAGCTTGTGGAGCAGTAGCAGCTCAGAGTGGAGTTCTGCTGATACCCTGGAGCCATGTGGATCCTGGTTCCATTAGCATTCCCATGCTTTATTCATGACGTAGACATGTCTTAGTTTGTTAAGGAGTATCAGATGGATATCAGAAGGGTTTTTCTGCCATTACAGAGTGATTTCGCTTGTCAGGTTAAACTATAATAGCTAAGAACTTTGGGGTCTTAATTTCTTTCATGTTGACTTACCTAGGAAATAACATTTATTTTCTTTAATTAACAAGAGGTGAAATGTAAGCTAGCACTTCCTAATTAACTGTGCTGAAGAATGACTGCAAGTGGCAAAATGAGAGGTTCTTAGTGAGTTTTAGGAGGGTGAAAATGTATTCCACAACTCCTGTTCTGTATGGTATAGCATCCAAAAGGGAGGAATTCATCTGCTGCATGTCAGTGGTTCACACCGAAAAGAACTCATCCTGCAAATATTTCAGTAGTTTGTACAAAGTTAATACAGGGCATGTATTTTTTATGACTTATAATAGTACAAATGTTTACCGAGGGTTTCATTCAGATGTAGTATCGTTTTAGCATAAACTGTTAAGCTCTTCTTGTATAAGATCAATATTTAAGAATTGGATTTAGAGATTTAATTTTACAAGATACATAGCTCCTATGTATATACAGCTTTATATACCAAATATAAAATTATTTTGGTATATATTTTTCACCTCTAAGTTGGGTACAAGTTCATTGTCCCTTGGAAGAAAAAGCGACACCTTTATTTGGGCTCACAGTACTTTTCATAGGTGAGATCTAAGTGCTCATTGCCAACTCAGGTGTGTTCTCTGTAACCAGAATGTTTTGATTTAGAGCTTGAGTTCAGTAAAATAACACAAGTTTGGGCAAAGGTAGAAATCCTAAGTATTGACCTCCCAGAGTGAGTTTGAGCAGTCTGACCTGATCTGTAAGTGTTGGTGGTGCACAGGAGAACAGCTTTGGATTTGAAGGTTTATCACCACAGGGAAATTTTGTGGCAATACGTTTTGATCTCCTAGATCAGGATTAAATTATAATACATACCAGGCTGTTTCAAGTTCTGAATTGTCAGTTTTAGGGATGCTTTTCTTTTTAAATAACTGCTTCAAACATATCTTTATTTTAAAATACCTTAAACCTTGTATCATTTGCTCTGATGTTCACTTAGACTTAAAGTATGGTTTTGTGCAACAAATGCTCATTAAATGTTTAGCCTTACTTGGTAATGCATAACAAGAAATTATGTTTAGGTTAAATGTTCGTAAAACTTCAAATGTTCATAGTCCAAGAACCCCAAATTTATGATAGCTTTGCAAGCATGTTTTCCTTGTTTTATTTCTGTGGGATTACTTTCCCTCCCGTGGCAGATGGGTGCACTGGCTAGGAATTCTTTACCAAGTGGCAATGAAGTTTTATCTCTTTTTTTCCCTTTTCTTAATGCCTCATTTAACAGAACTATTTCTCATGCAGTGTAATATAAATTTTAATGTAATATAAAAATTCTGTCTTTCATGTGGTTCATTTGCCTTGTAAAGAAGACATAAAGCATCTTTTTCACAAACTGCATTTTTCTCAGAACTTTTTAGCCATGTTTTTCTCCTAGTTCATTTTTTTCCATGAGTATCCCTTTCTAAAATTGTTTCTGAACAACAAACCAAACAAATTTGATTATCATCCTAGAATATACGCAGAGGTTGTTTTTCAGACCCTCATATACTTTTTTTTATTCTTCATTTTTAAAGTAAATAAAAAAGGCAAAATATTTTTAATGTTAAACCAGAAGAAAGCATACATAAATTGGTTAAACTTTACTCCCATTTTGTTACAAGAACTGGTCAGTGTTTCATATTCCTAGAGCTCTGTAAAGAGCAATATTAGTAAAAATATCTTTCCCATAGTTTTTACTATACAGTTTTTCAAGAAAGGGTGGGTCTGGTGTTCAGCAGGTCAGGTGTCTCAGAATGGCTGTAGGTTTTGCCGTGTCCTTGGGGAATTAGGGTGGTGAGAACTGTCCTGGTAAGAGCAGCCCCCCGATTGCTGCTGTGAGGTTTTGGGCTCTGCAGGGTGGGTGCCTCCCTGTGCAGCTGGGAGTGGTGACCGTGCCCTCCTAGAGCAGGTGCCCTCCTAGAGCAGGTGCCCTCCTAGAGCAGGTGCCCTCCACAGGCAGAGCAGAGGCTGCCTCTGGAAGGGCTGGCTGCACACAGGTGGAGTGACTTGCTTGGAATAGGTGCCTAACTATGCAGGAGGGTTTATATGCCCAGCTTTTTGGCTCGTCCAAGTAATGAGGTGAATCCTACTTTGATAATTTTTAGGTTCTGGCTCTGGGTTATGCTCCCACTTTAAGAAGATGTTAATCTCAGTGAAATTGCTTTTACTTGTGTTATATAATCCAAACCCAGTGTTTCCTCTTTTCCTCTGTATTCTCCTATTTTTCCTGGTTTATACTTAGGCATTTTCCCCAGCTGAAAGAATACCAGCAATGCAAAATGCAGGTTTTTCTTGTCCTTGAAATCTGCATATGTGTGCTTATCAGGAGGTTTCCTGGGGAGGGAATTCTGGGTGCTTGGGCAGCCAGCTCAGTGCTGTGTATTCAGCCTTGAAGTGCAGACATCCCATTGCGTTCCAAACTGTACTGCCAGCCATGGAGTTTGGAGTCCTGTCCCCCCTGGGGTGTGGATCTGTGCTGGCTGGGAGGGTTCCTGGCAGTGCTGAGGGGATCTTGCACTGACTCCATCAGCAGGGGGATGGTGGTGTTCTTATCCCGAGGGAACACCAGACACCGCTTCCAAAGGCAGGGTGGGTGCTGGCTTGATGCATAAGGGATCCCCTGGATAATGAAGTTGATAGTATGTGGCTTTTTATTACTTGAGCTGAGTAAATCAGGGAGTGCCGTGCCCCCCCTGAGCTCAGGGGGTTTGGACTATTTGGGATTCTAGCTCAGTAACCAGAGTATCGACAAAGGCTGAAAATACACCACACATCTGTTAGCAATTGCCTGATTTTGATGGTGTATTTCCTGAAGAGTTATGGTAATGGCAGGAATTGTGAGAAGGTTAAAAGATGGTTGAAATTTCCAGCTAGCCTTCTCCTACTGTGTTTTCTTTTAGACTCATGCAATTGCTTCCATTAAGGTCAGCTGTTTTAAAGTAGCTACAGGAACAGAGTTTTGAGTTACAAGAGTCTTTTGTGATGCCTCTAAATGTCAATAACTCGCTTAGCATTAGATGATCAACATATATGAAGATTGCCAGGCTAGGTAACTAGCAGACAGAAATGGATTAGCTTTTGTGACTGCAGAACAAATAATGTAACACCAACACACAATTAATTGCACATTTCAGCACAATAAATTTGAAGGGATGTAGCTAATAGATTGCAGGACTGGTCGTTGGCTTAATGAGCATGTCAGGAGTGCTGACACCTAGAGACCAGTGAACTGGTAAATTGAAGATGATCTGCTTTTTCTCAGTCTCTGATCATTTACTCAGCCACACGCACGTTACTGGGCCGTTGCTGCTGTTTGCAGGTTCTGCCTTTCTAGGACAGGTGCTGGTTTTCAGTTGTTTGCCCTTTAACAAGTCTGAAGAAAGGCCTGGTAAATGCATCTGGTGGAGTTCTTCAGGCAGTTGGTGAGATCTGGTTCTAAGTTACTACGACAGTAGCTGTGATGTCGATCCTGTCGCTTGCTGAGGGATTCTCCCCTGTCTACTCTGTCATACTGGCAGGCTAAAAGAACTTGAAGATCCATTTTCTTGTAGCCAGTGCGAAAAGTTAAAAAAAAATAATAATAGAGAGAATAGAATGTTCATCTAAGTAGGAAAGCTGTAAACTTACCCTATTTTTCCTTTTCTGTGCTTTCTCAGAAGTCTTTGCCGGTGGTTTTTGCCAGTGTGTTCCCTTGCTTCCTCCCCCTCCCCTTTCACTCTTGTATAACCTTCCCCTTCCTGAGGAACTTTATATTTTCTTTTTCAGCACATTCATAATCGTTTCCTTGTCTCATTCCTGTCTCTTTGCTTACATTCTTTCCTTGCTCCTGAAGCGCTTAAACTCATTCTCTTATCAAAATTAGCTCCCTATTTTTTTCCTGTCTCAAGTGAACTCCAAGCCTTTTGTTCTGTCTGTCAGCTGAAACCCATGTGCTCACCCATGGCCAGTGGTGGCGAGTCTTGGGCTAGTTGAGGGAGTTAGCAAAGGGCAAAAGCTGCAGCTTCATTGTTGGAGGAGAAGGAATGTGAGAGAGGCCTCCTTGATGTTCTTTGTTCAGTCTGGTGCTGTGGACTTCATATTTTGACGTCTTTCTGTCTCATCTGTGGAAAAGTTACCATGAGCTGTATCTTGGCATGCCAGGGAACCGCACAGAAAATAATTCAGCAATTACCAAAACCACTGTATCGTGATAGAGACCTAAGTGAATAGAATAAAAAGATTTTTCTAGATAAATGATAGAGATCTGTGACTGCTTTCTCAGAATATGTATTGTATAAACTCCTGTGATACTTAATCAGTAAAAATGGCAACATCTGTGATAACATCTTCCCAACTGTGGTGCTGCAAAGCATACCAGACTAACTCCTGGAAAAGCAGGAGCTGATTTTAAAATAAAGATCAAAGGAACTATGTTGTGTAATGGCAGAAGATCTATTGAAATTTGCTGTAGCATAAATTCATAGGTTTTAATGTGAATGAAATTGTAGACTCAGATTGAAGTAATGAAGTAGGATGCATATTCTAGTCACAAAAACTGTGCCTGCCTTAAAATAATAGATGTCAAAACCAAAGGGTGTGTTCGTGATTACAGCAAGTGCATTACCTGCCTTGCCTTGTAGTTGTTAAAACTTCCTAAAGGACCTTCCTCAACACAAGCACAAAGGAGATAGCTGACCTCTGTTGAGAAAGAGCACTAAGAAACACCAGCATCTGCTCCTTTACCCTTCAGTACAGTCCTTTGGATTACCAGAATTTTTAACCAAGAATTCTTATTTATGGGTGACTTCTTGCATGCTGTTTTGAAAGCATTGTCCCTGGTGGTTAGGAAGTTCCAGCTAGTTACGTTTTTTCCACTCATTCTTGGCTGTAACCTTTGATAAAGCTCTGTGTGTGTGACCACCAAATATGGTGCACCTTCCTCACAATGATTCCCATTACTGCGAAGGTAAGGTCTTGCGGTAGCCCGTTAACAATGGTTTATGTCCATTTTCGCCTGCTTTTTAACATATTTCTGCACTGAGTGACTTCCATTAGCATCTCTCAGAGTTTGGTTAAAGGTCTTTGTTCAGCGTGTTAAGTTCAGTATATGTTGTACTGTGGCCTTGTGTGTGTGAGAGGGTTGGTGGATAGGAACAGATTTACAGGAGCTCTGGCAGGGCTGATTGCTGTTTGAAGGGCACAGCCACCCGTGTGGCAGCACCTCGGTGCTGCTCCTCTTGTCGCTCCGTCAGGTTCACAGGCTGCTTTCCGATGCTTTTCAAGGGTAATGCGGGAACCTCTGGAGGCGTTACGGCCCTGCCGACACGGCCCTTCCAGCCCCTGCAGCGCCTCAGCCCCCCGGACGCCTCCGCCATCTTCCCCTCGGGGGCCGGGCGCCATCTTCCCCCCGGATGCCTCCGCCATCTTCCCCGAGGGGGCGGGCCGCCATCTTCCCCGAGGGGGCCGGGCGCCATCTTCCCCTCGGGGGCCGGCCGCCATCTTCCCCTCGGGGGCCGGCCGCCATCTTCCCCTCGGGGGCCGGCCGCCATCTTCCCCTCGGGGGCCGGCCGCCATCTTCCCCTCGGGGGCCGGCCGCCATCTTCCCCTCGGGGACATCGAGGAGAACTCGACAGCCCGAGCTGTGCGGTACATCTTCTGCACCTTCCTTCTAAAATGTGCTCACGGGCAAGGCAGGGCAGCTTGCAAACTGCATCCCAGATTCAGTATTATTTAGAGACAACACAAAACCGAGAGGTTTTTTCCGTACAGAACCACAAAACTGCAGGGGTCTCCTGGTGTCTGTGGTCGTTCATTCACCTGCCCAAGACTCTGGGTGAAGGCATTGCCTTGGCCCCAGTTCAGGTGGCTGCACGCAAAAACTTAATGATGAAAAAGCAAATACAGGAGGAAGTTCTTCAAATCTGAAAGTCCCCATCCTTTCCTCTGCACTGTGGAGGCTGTAGCAGAAGTGTTTCACTGGAGAGTTGTTAAAGGAGCTGGGCACTGACGGCCTGCACACTGTTCTCCCACTTCAGAGGGTATGTTCACACTGGTTTCTGGAGATTATGGAGGAGGGAAAAGTGCTGCATGACAGACAGTTATGGCCTTTTCAGTACTAGGGGAGATAAGGGGAGTCAGAAAAATCATTTAACGTCAAACTCTGCCGTTACTGTGTCTGCTGCACAGTTTGTGATGTTGTAAATCATGAAGCAGAAAGAAAAAATCTGACAGCTCTAGAGGAGATTGCATGCACTTAGTCTGGCCTGTGCTTCATTTTTTAGAGGTGATTCTCTGCCTCATTCTGGTTGCTCCTGTGAAAGACGATTTTTAATTTTTTTGACTGTGTCAGCACTGTCAGTTCACAAACTAATCTAGCAGTAAATCAAGATGCTCTGTATTTGAGTGTTCTGCTGTCTCAGAGCCAAGAAGACTTCTCTCTGTATGTTGCTTCACTTGATCCTACAAAGAACATCCCTGCTATTACTGGAGTGACTCCAGTCAAAAGGAGTAGCACTGTCTTTGTGCAGACTGGCTTTGATCAGGACTGTGGCCTGTTCAGAAAACAGAGGTTAGTGCCAACTCAGCTGAGCTCTGCTGATTTGCAGGTGATGGGAGAAGGGTCATGCCAAGCAGGTGACTAGCGCAGCTGGATTTTGTGTCTGCTAGGAACAAAATATGGTCAGCTAAATGCACGTGCAAGTGACCCAGAGCACACGGAGCTGGTTGTTTCTCATTGTGAGCTCAGGTGCAGGTGGTGTGCAGGAGGTCTGTGTCTCATGGCAGTGCTGGATGCAGCCAGCAGGGCTGAGGCCGCAGGCCGTGGTAGTTGTTTCCCCAGGAAAAAGGAGAGTGTGTGTCTGTGTGTACAGGTACCCATGAGCCAGAGTGCATTTGGGTCATGGAACGGGTTTGAAAAGCTAAACATCCATAAGGCTTAAAAGGTGCAGAAAGAAAAAAATAAATCTCAGTATCTCTCACTGAGCTTGTGTTTGCTTATCCAAAGGTGCACAGTAAATAAAACAGGGATCAGAGTTTGAAGCCCAGAGACCTGTGCTGTGAGCTTGTCCTGCAGAAGGCAGATGGGAACAGCTCTGTGAGCACGTGGCACTGAGAGCTGCACACTGAGGCCAGTTCACTTCGTGCCACGGCAGCTGGGAGAGCAGAGTTAGAGCTGATACCTCTGCCACAGAACAGGCACAGCTGGCATTTAGTCCCAGTGATTCTACCTTGGATACACTGGATAACTAAATTCTATAGAAGATGTGAAGAAAACCTAGGTGGGAAACACTCGCTATCCACTTTTTATTTTGGAAGTGACATACATATATGTCTGATACAATTTGTGAATGTGCATGGCCCTGTAAAAATAGAAAAATAAATGTTGGCTTTCTAGTATTCCATATTGATTTGGGAAGTTTGAAATGTTAATGTTTCTAAGTTGATTTAAGGTATGTATTTGAGAATTCCTGGCCATGTTGACAACCTCTCCATGCAGTAGTGGTGCTGGGAGCTGTTTTGCAAATGTTTCTAACCCATTTAATGCTAAATAGCACCCAGTTTGTTAACAGAGAATTTTGTAGCTGTATAAATATACTTTGTTGTGTGCAACCTGATGCAGTTCATAAAATATTTTTAACTCCAGATAAAGACACAATATACAAAGATTAAATAACAAACGTTAAAACTGAGAATGATATAAATGTAGATCTTTGCTTATCCTAGGCTGGAGCATTCTGAACTAGAAGTTCAGAATGAAAGGAGAAATTATAATGTTACAGAAGTAGAATGTGGTTAATAGATCTAAGGCCAGGCAACTAAACTAACTAAATTAGGGTATTTAATATCCTGTCTTGGCATAATTCCAATTGTGTTATGTATTTTGGTGCAAATTGCTCATACATGTTCACTCTAAGCCTATTCCCTGCTGTTTTGGAATATTGTCCTCCTCTCATTGAACTGAGGTTCCATGTGAGCACACAAAGCTCAGAAGGACAGCTGTAATGATATTGCTATGATTTCATTGACAGCACAGCTATCAAACACTGCTGCCCAAGGCTGGAATTTGCAACTAAATCTGCGAATTAGGTGAAGAGCTAAAATAGCAGTAGGTGCCTGTCTGCATCCTTAGGCACCTAAGTACCTTTCAAACAGCCCCAAAGCCACTCTTCTTTTGTAGAACAGCAGTGATAATCATTCCTCACTTTGCAGTTATCCTGGGAACACTGAGACACTGAGGTGTCTCAATTCCACCACAGAAGGGGCAGCAAACGAGAGGATCCTTCCTGTGCCTGTCCCTTTTCCTCCTTGTTAAGGCAGCCTGGTGTGTGACACGGGCAGAGCAGCACTTTGGCTTGTTTAGAGCATAATCCATGGAGCAAGCCGTGGTGCCAGGATTCAGGGAAGGCTGTGGAAGGAGCACGCTGTATTTGGCATTGCATGTTTTAAATGGTCACTCTGTCTTACTGTCTTATAAGCCCCCATTTCTACCTGAGTTGGGGTGGAAAACTTGCAAATGCAATGACCGCCCTCAAAGCAGCTGTGGATAGGAGTGGGTTTGTCTTGTGTGGACGGTCAGGGGGGGTTCCTGGTGCTCTGTGATTCCATGGCACTGACCTGGGTTCCCCTTCTGTCCCATCCCTGCTCCCCTGTGCAGGGATGCAGGGTCTGTGTTTAGAACTGCTTGCAGTGGGGAGCTGGGAGGAATAGCTGCTTTTCACTTGACTCTGCTTCTGGCATGGATCTTTTCCCCACAACTCCTGAGCCTCTGTGAAAGAAATATGGCTTAAAGCAAAACTAAATGCACAACCTAAGTGTAGTAATGAACAAAAAGTGAGAATATTATAAAAAGACATCCTGAAGGATTTATAAATGTTTCCTGTCTGCGGCTCATATGGGAACATTGACTACCTAAAGCAAAATGACTTAGACTGTAGATTTTTATACTGACTGTATGAAATTAATGGTTTAAGGAGAAATTAAACCAAATTCTCCTTGTTACTGTTATAGCCCTACGAGTACTATTTTGAAGATAGTATTTGCCTCAGATTAATTCTGACATAATTAGTCTGTGTCTGGAAACAGAACATTTTTAATAGACAGCACAGCTGAAAAACAGTTGTTTTAACTATAGGAAACTTTTTTTTCCTCCCTGGTCACAGGGTCTTTTCTCAAAGAAGTTATTGTGGTGATGCTACCTTGAGTTTTCTCTATTTCATCAAAGTGTTTGAAGATGGTCATTAGGTCACTGGCTATTTTTTATATACAGAAGGAACCAGTACAGATTCAGATAATCTTATGGAAGAACTAGTAATTATTTTAATTACAGCAGCTATGTTGTAAGTTGCAATAAAGAAGTAGTGCACATTCCCTTGCAGATTTACATGCCCACATCTGCATTGTAGGACATACTTTTCTGCACATGAGTAGTTTGTTATTACCTTTAATAAAAAAAATTCATGATTTGTAAAAGCTGATTTTAAACTTCAAAGTAGGAATTAATTTTTTTCAAAAGTTAGCCAGCAGCAGCTCCAGAGTTGAAAGAAATAAAAGACTTTTAGCTGGCAAAGTCCAGATGAATCTTAGTAGAAAAAGGATACTATGTGAAAAAGTCCCTAAGATGCCTGTTGTCTCTTAATATTCCCAGGCAGAAAAGTATTTCCCAAAGGTTTGCAGGTTTGAAAGCTATTTGTGTTTGGCATCTTCGGTGTCGATGATGAACATGGAAAGTGGGATGGGTTCCTGCACGACGGGCTCTCCCTTTGAAATATGAGATGGCAAATCATTTCTTTAAACCCACTGGTTGGCAAAGCCTGGGAAATAAATGTAACAGTGCATGGAAAAAATGCAATCTAGAAGTTCTCCAAGTAGGCTCCTCAGCGGAGAGCTGGGATAGAGGGGAAGGGAGGTGCAATGATAATAAGAAGTACAGAAATGAATTAGTGGTGTACAGAAGGGGAACTGGAAGGGTTTCCCCCCGTCTTCAGTATAAGAATTTGGCAACATTCACGGTGCAATAAAACGTTGCAAACAAAACATAATTTTCTTCCTTTAAAACATATTCTGCAGTTAAACCAAAGACGTTTTTGAATTCAGGTGCACAGAGATCTGTTGAAACACAGAATGAAGTTGTGAAAATCCTGGTGGTTCACTGGTATGCAATGGCATCCCTCAGTTTTCTGCAGCTCAGGATGTGTCTCGTAGTGCTTCAGCTATGTAGTCTGCTACGAAGTTGTTACGGAGTTACTTAGCAAAACCAACTGTATGGGATGCAGCTCCGGGGATTCCAGTGAGGAAGTGCCTCTCCTGGGTGCGTCTCCTCACTTGCTACATTGGGCACAGTTGTTATAATCCCTCTTTCTCCCCAGAGAGGATTTTCCCTTGCATATACACATGTGTGTGTACATAAGTAAAATCAGGATTGATATCTTAAATGTCAAGTGACAGTGTATATCCACTCAGTTCAAGCTGTAACTACTTACAGCAGTCATTAAAAATCAGTGTTTATAAAGAGCATTACCTGCCTGTAACAAAATTGCTTGGGGAGATTTACAGGGTGATGTCTGGTGGGTGACAGATCAGGGCAGCACTGAGACATGATTTTGAAATATGTGCTTGTCTCTCTGGGTATCCTTAAAGAGAATAAAGGAATTTCCTTTTTAAGGAAAAAGGAAAAAGAAAAGAAAAATTGTAGCTTGCAGGGAATTCAGAGTAGGAAAATTTTAAATCTGTCAGCAGTGGTGGTGTTTGGAGGTTTCACGAGCAATGCACGAAATAATGTTCACTGAGCTGGAGAACAGCAGTATCTGGTAAAGAACCTTTCGAGGTTTCAGTGCCCAGCATTCCTTTTCCAAGCACAGTTCTTAACACTGTGTCGGGGCTCGAGGGTTGTTGGCAAAGCGTTTTTCCATCCTTCACTTGCAGAGTACAGCATCACAGAAAGCAGGATTCAAAGAGCCCCCCAGATGTTCTGTTGGCCCCTCCTTTGCCTGGAGAAAGGATAAACTGTACTTACTTCATTCCCAACAGATGCCTGTCGAACCCGTTCATAAAACTCTAATGAGCGAGATCCCACAGTCTCCCTGGAAAATCCATGGCAGTGCTTCATGCTATTAATCCTTCCTTTTCTCTTCCCCCTGCCCAAGTAGCCTAACTCTCCCCACATTGTTCATGTTATGTGATGATCTGGAATGCAATTCTGTTTGCTTTTAGAAAACTGCATGAGCAACTTGGCTGTGGATGACGTTCAGTTCCCTTGGCAGTCTCACACTCGAATCCTGCACTAGGAAATTCTTGCCAGTTCTTTGTGATTTTCGTGTCTGTCTCATGATACTCGGTGTTTTTCCTGAAGCTGCAGTTACTGAGCCACAGATCTTCACTTTTATTACAGAAGGAAAAAAAGAATCAAATGTCCCTGCTCAGGAAAATGCTTGCAAAGACTTATTAAAAAAAAAACCAAAGGAGTTGTCAACCAGTGTTTTCAAGTCTGCTTTGTAAATTTGTAGGCTTTTTAAATATTTGGGCTTCAAAGTATTAGAGATTTTGATCCCAAAAGTGCATGAAGGTCAGGCAACTTGTCTGGGTCTGAGCAAGCACAGCACAATCAGCCCAGAGAAGTGAATTCTAAACCTTGGTAGTCTAAAAATGCAAAAATATTTTTCTGTTGCTTTCAAAATCAGCATAGAGTTGAATACTACACTGCCCTGTAGAGCCCAAGGTGAACTGTACTTTATGAAACCGTGGTATTTGCAGTCACAGCATCATACTAATACCAAACCGTGCTAAGGAGTGTAGTGTTTGCCTTGAAAGAATTGAAGGTTGAAGTGGTTCAGAAAGTTTGGTAAACAGGGAACTGCATTCCTATAAAAAGGAAAATACTGAGATAAAGTGTTCAGATGGGGCAGCTCATTTTCAGGAGGAATGTGGGAGGGATATTCATTCCTGCTTTGTCACATTTACATATTTATTTTTCAAAATGAGCGTTACTTCATTTTCGTATTACTTTTTTCACATAGATGTTACTTGTTATGACAAATAAAGTAACCTCATACATGTAACCAATACTAGGTTATAAGGATCTGTGTCTTAAAAAAATGCTTAGGATTTTATAGATCTGCAGTCAAGTGGAGTGACTTGTTTCAGAAGAGTTTTACAAAGTTCTTCAGAAAATAGCATTAAAGAAGGGATTGAGGGGGAGAGAAATGCCAACTGTCCCTCAGTTTGTATGTTATTAACACATACCAGATGTCTCTCTTACAGGATAGATTACGAGTTGTGACTGAATGAATTTTAGTAAAAAACCTGTAACTTTTCAAGTCAGTCAAATATTAAATGCTCTGAGTATTTTTTTCTCTGTATCGCTTGTAAGTTTGCTACGATGTTCAAAATAGGTTTGGGTTTTTTCTCCTCCTCTTGCCCCACACCAAAATCCATCTGGTGTTTGTTGGCTTTCTGCAGATGATGGCTGGACTTAGTGGCTTTGACCCTGGTTCATTTTGATTAAGCTTGTTAGTATTTTATGGTTTTAGTATCTGTTTTACAACATTTTCATTACTGTGTATTTTATTAAGGTTCAAGTGGTTTGTATTTTTATGGTTGCATCTGGTCTGCATAAACTCTGCTCCAGTTTAAAAAGCTGCTTGTCTCCATCCTGGGCATGGGGAATTCTGAGGAATAGTAGGATGTGTGTGTGTCAGTCAAAGGTTGGCACCTAGAAAACTCTTGCTTCTGACTAGCTAATTTGACTTTGGGCAGCAATAATCTTACTGCCCAAAATATGGAAAAGGCTGTCTGTCTGTCTTCATGCCTTTGTGTTTGGTTACACGTGGATGTTTCATATTTCCACACTTCAGTATTTTGCAATGTTTGCCTTGAAAACAAGAGCAGTTATTCTTGAGAGGTGGTTCAGGATGCCATTGGGGCAAGCTACAGGATCCAAACACACTGCTGGATCCTTACATTTTTTAGTCAGTGTTTAAGAAGAAATCCTGCCTATATCAGAGTCAAGGAATCTTGAGTTTAATTACCCATTAAGTTGATAAGTTGTTTTTCTCTTGATAATCATACAAGTTGCTGATTTGCTTTGGCGTTCAACTGGCTGCATGTTGTATAAGCTTCTCCTGCCTATACTGCTTGTTTAATAATGTTTAAACAGGGGAAAAAAGGATGCTTGCCTATTTTAGTCCCATAGGTTATTATATTTCTGAAAGGCAAAATAGGAGGACTTCAAATGTAAATTTAAATAATACTGTATTGAATAACTAGTCTCTGAGACTGTAAATGCACTGACAGTGTATCCCAAGTCCTTCTTGGTTTTATCGTATCCTTTTTCAAGTGTTTGTTCTAGAGCCCTGAAAATTTGAGGGAGTCCTTACCTGACTTTATTTAGAGGCATCTGTTTGTAAACATTTGCTGCAGGACTGAAATACTTCTGGTCCTTCCCAATTTCTCCTACCGGATGAATTCTGTTAATGACTTGATTTGTCCCAGTATGCCCTAGGTATATAAACACACATGAACACAAATATTTTTGTGCACACAGATGAGCACACAAAGTTTTGCAAACAGTAAGATGGGAGTAAAACGTATTTGTTGGTGCTGATAAAGAAGTTGGACTAATAGGACTCTGGTGGGTTTTAATTTCCACTTTTAGTTCTTCAGATCAGTCAGTGATTTGAAGGTGGTGTGTACCAGCAAAATCTGTCAGCCTCACAACTCAGGAAAGGACAAAATGCCTGGTTAATTCCCTGGTGTGTCTGTGCTCTGTGCAGGGTTGGGGACCTCAGCTTTCCTGTGCTTAGCCAGAGCGGTGACCTGGGTGGGACTAGTTTGACCCCGTGGAACTGCAGGAGTATTGCCACAGCACAAAGCACAGCAGTTGGCTTATGTGCACCTGTGCTCTGAAAAGAGTAAGTTTATGTCTGCAAGGTTTTGGTCTCGTTGCTGCAGGACAGCCCTGCCAATGAAAAAGCAAAATGAAGGTTAAATCAACACCTGCTCCTTGCAGAGTCCTGTCAGTGCCATCCAGCTGGAGCTGGGTGGAGTTCCATTCCCCACCACTCTCGAGTGTTTTACACACAGTGGACAGCCCCTGTCCAAGCCATGGACTGCCAGGTTCTCCACGAGAATGTTGTGGAAAATGCCGTCAGAGGCTTTATTAAAGTCCACGTAGACACGTTACAGTCCTTTGCTCATCCATAAGGGTGGCAGCCTGCTTCAGGATTTCCAGCCTGCCTGGACTCCTCTGCCCTTCAGGAATGCCTTCCCGGGGAGTCTGCCAGCCTGTGTCCTACTGTTCTGTTGTGCTGCCCCGGGAATGTTCCCAGGGAAGGCGGGACCTGTCCCTGGGGAGCGGCTGCGGGACACCCGCGCGGGGAGCCGGGCCCGCAGGGGGCGCCAGAGCGCAGCGGCGGGCGGGGCGAGACGGGAGAGCGGGAGGGGACAGGGGAGAGACGGGAGAGCGGGGGGGGACAGACAGGGGAGAGACGGGAGAGCGGGGGGGACGCAGGGAATACGGGAGCGGGGGGAAAGACAGGGGAGAGACGAGAGGGGTCAGGGGGGGGACCGACAGGGGAGAGACGGAGAAGCGGGGGGGACAGAACAGGGGAGAACAGGGGGGAAAAAACGGGAGAGGGCGGGGGGACGGGAGAGACGGGAGCGGGGGGGGACGACAGGGGAGAGACGGGAGAGCGGGGGGGGACAGACAGGGGACAGACAGGGGAGAGACGGGAGAGCGGGGGGGGACAGGGGGGAGACGGGAGAGCGGGGGGGAGACAGGGGAGAGACGGGGGGGAGACAGAGGGGAGACGGGGGAGACAGGGGGGAGACGGGAGAGACAGGGGGGAGACGGGGGACAGGTGTGAGACAGGGGGGAGACAGGTGGGAGACAGAGGTGACAGAGGTGAGATAGGTGAGAGACAGGTGTGAGACAGGTGGTACAGATGTGAGACAGGGGAGCCAGGTGGTACAGGTGTGAGACAGGTGGGACAGATGTGAGCCAGGTGGTACAGATGTGAGACAGGTGTGAGCCAGGTGGTACAGATGTGAGCCAGGTGGTACAGATGTGAGACAGGGGAGCCAGGTGGTACAGATGTGAGACAGGTGAGACAGGGGAGCTGGGTGGTACAACTGTGAGGCTGGTGTGAGAGAGGGGACTCACAGGTGACCCAGGGGTGATCCCTGCGTGAGCTGCGGGGAGGGATGGCCCGGAGCCTGCCTATCCCGCCTTCCAGAAACAGCCTGGGGCTGCAAAAGGCCGGGCTGCACGACTGCAAGCACCAGGCTCTGCGGGATCTTTAGGGAAAGGTTATGTCCGAGTATATTTAGTGTTTGAAACTTCCAACGTTTCCGTAGCTGCATAGTATGAAGAATTCTGATGTCTTGCTGAAGAAATTCGCTGTAGCAAAGTGGAAAAGTATTAATTTTAATTGTGGTTTGTCCAGTAAATAAACCCTTTAAGCTGGTTCTCTCTGCAGAGATCTTAGTTAACATCTTGTCACTCAGTATGAGAAATTGCAAATAACTCACATGCTGTGAATGTATTTGGTATTGCCTTTTCTTTGGTGATGTGTGTGTTAGGGGGGTGGGTGTTCCCAGCAGAGGAACAAGGAGGAGTGAGTTTAGGAGGTTCAATTTTCATCTTTATCTTAACATCTGCTTTGGTACCATCTGCACTTTAGGGAGCATATCCAGCACTGTCCTTGCTCCATGTGCCTTGTGGTGGTGTTCTGTGTACTTTTCATGGGGGGGTGGTGTTATTTATACGGTGATTTATGATGTTGCCAGACATCCATTCTGAAGTTTCATTTAAAAATTTGTTTGTGGGCAGAATTTGGGTCATAGACAAAACCTTAGCAGTGACCCATCGAAGATGGAGGTGAGGGGGAATGTTATTACTTCTATGATTGTTTTCTCTTTGAATTTCTTGTTTTTAATTTGATGTGGGTCTTTTAGAAACAAACTGAATGCATGTTAGTGCAAAGAACTCTTACAGAGGTGAACTGAAGACTTGGGGCTTGGTTTAAACCTCGATCTGCACTGTCCAGCCTTCTCCAACGGGCTGGTGGGTTTCTGTATTGCTCTCTGCAAAGGAAACAGAGGAGGAAAGGTATCTCAGTGTGCCTGTATATCTATGGATATCTGTAGAGCTCTGCAGGTTGTTTATGGATAATTGACTGATATGGCACAAGCTTATGCCCTGGTCAGTTTTGGCTTACTGAGAGTTCAGTTTGATGAGGTTTTAGAAGCTTATCCTGATGTATTTGTGGGGTAAATAGATTGAGACAGGTACCAAACCCCCTCTGGTTCACTTAACAGACACTTGGCTTTGGCACGTGTTATATTAACACTTGCATTGATTGTGCCATCGTTATTCTAGAGATTTGAAAATGCAAGGTTTTCTTTTTCACGGGGCAAACCACATAGAACATACTTGTTCACAACTTCAGTCAGTTCTGAAGACATGGAATGGAATTGCTTGATTTTAATGACCCCGGAGTCAATTTAAAAATGTGATTATCCTGTGCTTCAGACAGATTCTGTTGTTAAAGCAACATCCCTTGGTAATTCCAAGCTTTCCCTGCAGTTGGGTGGCCATGTTGTGGCCGTGGTGACAGTCAGGGCCAGGCCTTGCCCTGACAGCAGGCATAGCACAAGCTCACCCTGCAGTGCAGTGCGGAGGAGCAGCACAAATCTGGGCTTCTTGCAGTCAGATGGTTTTGAAATACAGTCCATTAGTTTATTGTCCATATGGAACCGGCACTCTGGAAATGCAGAAGCAAAGAAACGAGTGGCAGCTGAGAAATTCCACTGACCCAGTTAAGTGTAATTACAAGGTTAGAACTGGGGCCAGAAGGGTTGAGCTCTGCCTGTAACGTCTCAGTGCTCAGCCCCGTCTGAACGGCATTACCTCATCTCACATCCATCCGGGAGCAGAGCTCCAAATCCCACAAGAACAGAGCCAAGTTATCCAAGGTCATCGTACGAACAGAATGTGGGGAATTCTCTTCCTGATCTCAGTTACCAGGCCATGCTGACTAGCCTGGGATGCAGCCTCACATCTGTGAGGGTCACTTTGGTTTGGGTGAAATCCGTTTGTCAGATGGTTCCTTGGCACTGCCTTTCCCACGTGTTCCATGTGTCAGGTGGGAGGGAGGGACAGGAGTGTCAGCAAGAAGGGAAGGATAAATATGCTGCAGTGCCTTGTAGAATACTGGCTTTCTGTGAGCACATGGCATCAGTTGGAACAAATGACATGCTGCTTCCAGTGATGTCATCCACAGAGTCTCAATTGCTGGTAATGCTTCTAGCCCCAAGAAATGCCTTTTCTCTTGAGTTCTTCTCAGGAAAGGGATCAGCTTTTACATTGCATGCAGCAGACTCAATCTCTATTTATTCGGTCATTTTGAAATTTTTGTGATAAAAAAACAGGTAGAAAAAAACCCCCAAGACATTGTATAGAAGTATTAGTAATTCAGAAGTATTTGAAGGTTTGGATTTTTCTTGGAGTGAGCCCCAGCAGTGTTTTTTTGTTTTTTTCATGTGCAAGTTTTTATAATGCTGTAAATAGTGACAGGGATAATGGGCTAAGTTACAGTCGAAAAATTCAAACTGGGACTGTTGTTTGGGTTTTTTAAAATCCATATTAATTTTTGTATATATAGACGTAAATATTAAGGCCACGAAATGAGGCAGAGAAATAATGTATTGAGTAAAATACGAGTGTGCAAACACAGATTTTTAGTATAGGTAACAGGTGACAACATGAGTAGAAAAATAAACCATGGAGTTTTAGAGTGCTAGCTAAAACATTTGCTTGATCTTTCTTCGATATTTTTTAGATCTTGAAATAATGCTCGTTGCCATTAACAAAACGTCATAGTTGTGAGATCAGGGTTTGGAAGAGTCTTTGTTTCATTTCAGACTTTTCTGAAAATGGTATTACATTCTGTTGTTTATTTTGTTTCCCCAGTCTCTGGCACAAGGGCTGTGTCATTTGAATGAGTTTGTCCAGCAAAGGCTTTGATTGTCACGGTGTGGATTAACAGTGGCAATTTCTTGCTCTGTGCAGTGGAGAAGTGTTGCTGAATTTCACTGATTATTTAGATGGAAATTAAAAAATAAGATTTCCTATGAAGAGTGCTGATAACACTCCAAGGACCTTTTTCCCAGAAGCTACCACAACTCTTTGGTTATTTAATATTAATAAGTAGAGTTGGGTGAGTTTTTTCTCAAATTGCACCCTGTAATTTTTAAGGGCTCAGTCAATGATCTTATTGATTTTTTTTTTAAATTTTTTTTAATATAACACTCTGGTAGATTTTTCTAAAACTTGCTGTTATTTTATAAATGTAACTGTGGAAATATTGAAAGCATTGTGAAAAGTTTTAACTACACTTCTCATGTCACTTATATATCTACTGAACATTCTCAGTAGCTTCTTCTTTCCTTGAGTGAGCTTAAATTACATTTTCATTATTTTTATCAAAATAAAATGAAGAAATAAAGTCATTTATTTCTTTGTGTTTATCTCGAAGGTAATCAATGATAAAAATACATAAGCAATACAAAAACTGCTTTTAATTCTGCAGGTGTTGTGAAGTGTATTTCTGAAATTGCTCTAGTAGATGTTGCTTTTTGGATTACTCTCTGTAGGTGTGGATTATGTGGCATTTGTCTCAAACGTTCTGCTTGCAGAGTGCAGAGAAGCCTCCCAGCTCTCAGCTTTCCGTAGCCAGAGCAGCGGAGTGCTGGAGGAAGCCCGGCCCGATTATCAGCCCGGTGCCGTTAGATCGCGGTACAGCCCGGCTCGGGGGTCAGGAGGGAAACCCGTTTGCTGGAAGGCACAGTACGGGAGAGCTGTTACGTTCTTAGCAGAAAACAGTCTCCTCGTGTGTCCTAAAGAATGAAGAGGGAGAGCATTATCTTGCAAATCAGTGTAAGGGACAGATCGTGGAACTGAATCCCTGCCTGCAGATCCTGCTCTCCGCGGGGGGTGCTCCTGCAGGACCCTGGTTTCCCGGGGCACTGGTGGCACTCGCTCACCGTGGTGTCCCAGGCACTGGGAATTGCTGCTGGCAGGGCTGGAGCCTGGCAGAGCTGCCTGTCTGCCCGGGACTGTCTGCACTGCTTTATTGATTTATTGGATTTTATGTATATAACGTTTTCGTATGGAACAGCGGCTGATAAGAGATCACAACTTCCTTTCCTGGCTGTTGCAATTTCTTCCTGACAATTCCTCCAAGGTTGCAACTTCAGGAATTTCACACAGCTGCCCCCACAGAAGGGGGGAGAAAGGGGAGGAGAAAGAATACTGAAATGTTTTATCCTCCCTCAGTGGAATATGGAATTTCCTGCATTGTTTTCTGGGTGTCCAGGGTCTGGAATAGGCAAAACTCCCATATAGTTCACTAACACATTTTGCACAAATATATTTGTGACAGAGTTTTAAAACATCATCTTTTTTTTTTTCTGCTTATCATTGCTCCCTGAAGTGTTTTTCTTTTCCCTCAGCTCTGTTCCTCATCTCAAATAATACTGATCTCCTACCTGTCTTGTCCTTCCCATTGGTTTCAAACTGACTCAGATACTTGGCAGTATTTTCCAAAGCAAGCAGCCAGTTACCATGTGCATGAATCTTTATTTATATGCACTATTTGGGAGTCAGTGCTGCCTAACTTTTAGGTAGGATTCTCCTCCTCCCTGCCAGTCTCTTAGGAGGTGCTGCAGAAGGATCACTCAGCCTTATTGCTGAGTAACAGAGGCACCCAAGTGCAACTGGCACTTCAGTCCAACGGAGAAGCCCTTCCTGGGGTGACACTGCTGGATGTGTCACGTTGGTTTGTCACAGAAAGTGGCCGTGTAGCTGTAAAGAGGTGAAATGGAGCTTATTTGGTCTGTCGGTGGTAGCTTGGTTTTATAGCCCTGCCTAGAAAGAAAGTTAGGCGTAACAGAATTGTCTGTGGCTCTGGCAGGTTTGTGCCCTTCCTAAACCTCCAGTTCCCTGCTGTTACTTGTTGCTGTAGTGTCTCTGTCTCTGGTCCTTTGCAGTTCCACACTTGGCAGGCACTGAGGCCTGGGCAGCAAAGTGGGTAACCTGGTTCTGTTCCTGGCATTGTTTTACCTGGGTGGGGAAAGAAACATCAAGTCACTTCCCTCTGCTTCCTTTCCTCCTTCCTTGTGATGCACAGAGTGATAATGACTTCCTTATACCAAGTCTGGGAATGAAATACCTGTATGTAAAGATTTCTTTATTAAAGAATTTGTACTCTTGAAAACAAAATACTTCAAAACACACAAAACCCACTCTTTGTAAAACCTTGTTTAAGCAAAAGGACACAGGGAGGGATCAGCATTCTGTATCTCTCTGGATCTTGGTAGATCTCAGAAACGTGGACACGGGCTGTCTGCTGGCAGAAGAGACAGGCAAAAGCATAAATACTAACTTGACTTACATTGCTGAAGTGGCTCATGCCTGTGGACATGACTCCTAAACAGGAATCAGAAGTCTTGCCAAAATTAGGGGGTGTCTCAATGCAATATTCAGTCAGTCCTTTCATGCTTTAATAGCAACATTGCAAAATCTCCTCTGGTCTCTCCTGGATTCCTCCAGGTTGCAGAGATCAGCCTGCTGTGGGACAGAGGACCTGCGCTGTGTTCTGCACTTGCTTAAGGCAGGCTCAGTAAAGCTCTGGGCTGGGCTCACTGTTTCCAGGCAGCAGCAGTTCACAGCCCTCTGTCCTCACCTCTTACCTTGCTCTCAAGGCCGTGTTACAGTCACATATAGGGAGATAATTGCCAGTTCACTTGGCAGATTCACGTTGGCAAGCAAGGTCCATAGTGTTCCAATGAGAAAGGAGGTGCGAAGCTGGCACACCAACACCTCTGATCAGAAGAAACAAGTAAGACAGATGAAGTTTCCATGCAAATAATGCAATGTTACCCACTTGACAGAAGTACTGAGGGCAAGATGCTGATATTGATACCTCCCACATCCTCTTTAGAGGGAAATTTTTTTAACACCTACAATAGTTAATTAACTATTTTAAAAGTACCTCTGGAAATATTAAATAGTTGGGTTTTGTGTGTTGAGGGGGTGGTGGTTGTGGGTTGTTTGTGAGGGGGAGTTGGTGGAAGTTTGCCTTCACAGAGATAGCCACTGCCTTCTCCTTACGGAGGAACAGAAGTTGTAGTTGTATCAGACCCTGAGTGACAGCCCTCCCAGGGGCAGGGACAGGCACTCTGGGATGAGGGCTTTGCCATGACAGAACATAGCTTCTGCTTTATGGCAGGGGCCTGGGGCAGAAAAATGCCATGAGATGGAAAGATTTTATCGATGTTGGTTGGAAATAACCTGTATGACTACCTATGATTTTATTGCTTGTGGGTAATATGGAAAGCCTGGTCTCCTGCCAGGAAAACTTGCATGGCACCACACAGTGTCTTTTCCTCCCAAAGCCTCATTTCTAGAGAAGTAGTATTTAATGCTGTCCTGTGACTCAGCTGGATGGGTCTGAGATTCTTCTAGAAAAGGCAGTGGGGCCTGAGGTTTGTCCTCTGCCCGTTACCTCTTCTTAGAAGTGTAATTCATGAAGTCTTACTCCTGCTGGGTTCTGGTGCTCTGGGTTATTAAAACACATCCCTTTTCCTAGAAGAGGTGTGATATGAACACAGCTGATCTCTGTGGGCTCACCCTGTCTCTCATGCTAAGGTACCAACCGAGCAGAGAAAACAAACAAAGTTTTTAATGTGTCCTTATGGAAACACAAATGGATTTTTCCCCCTGTTTTAATTTGGTGCTGATCCAGAGAGACAGTATATGATAGTTTAACAGAAAAGAAAAAAATCAGCAATTTTACTGCAATTTTAATTTTAAATTTTAAAAATTTTCATTTTGCTTTTAAGTAAAGTGAGTTAATCTGATCTGCCTCAGACAGTAAACTGCTTTCTGCTCTATTAGTATGGATTAAATACAAACTAAATGCCGTTAAATGTGTCAGAGTGGAGCAGAGGAGAAAAACTGTAATTTTCAGCTTTGTTATCAGTCCTCCTGACTTGCCTAAATTTTACTGCCTTCTGATCATGTAAATGTGTGATTGTCTGTACCAAATGTGTGGTACTCTGTACCACAAAATACTATTGGGACACAACTCAGCAGCTGTGAGTTTGAAAACAGGAGAAGCATTTTTGGGTTTGCTGAGTTTTCCTCATGTGTAGCAGGTTTGCAGTATGTCTGAGGTGCAGAGTGATGATCCAGGAGGCAAACCAGCCTTTCCTGGCAGGCTTTGACAACTTACTGAAGAGAAAAGGTATTGCTTGATTTTCTTATTCAAGTTGTGCATTGGCTACAGGCTGTTCCAGTAGCACAGTGCAGGACCCTAGGGATGCCTTCCCAAAGATTTTTCCAGTGGCTCTGTGACTGTTGTAGACAGATTTGACATGGATTTGACATAGATTGCTGTGCTCGTTTCAAACGTGCACAAGGATACTGTAAGGATACAGAACATGCAGTAGTAGTTCTAGGAGTGCTCAGAAAAGCTGTTGCCAGTGTCTCTGGAAGGCTGCAGGGTATCCCTCGTGCTGACATGGCACTGAAGGGCCCCACTGCTTTGTCCTGCCCCTGCAGTACCAGGACTGCTGGAAATGCCCCTTGGCCTGCCCTGGCTGGGCCAGGCTCCAGCTGAAATGCCAGCAGGGATTTCTCACTGCCCCCCCGGCATCCGGCAGGACTGGAGTGCTCTGCATTACCCAGCTATGAGGTTTCCAGGTGGAAAGCTGTACCCTAACACCACCTTATGGGGCATCTCCCAGGAGGAAAACAGTGTATCCAGTGTTATATCCTTAACAGTCTGTAGCCATGACAGTGCAGCACCTTGTGATTACCTGAGGCCCAGCTCTGCATTTTAGGAAGTAGCTTCCCCTGAAGTGATTTGTTTAACAGTTTTCTGATGTGCTGGCTGCTTTCCTTGGTGTATCTGTCCATGTTCTTCCTCTGCAGCATGAGTTACTGTTCCATTTGTGCTCCATATCCTCTTCTCTTATTATTTTTCAGTACTAGGTGATCATATGTTTGAAGAATTGGTTTCCTCATTAAAGAACTCAATTTTGTCTTGATGACTATCAATTTTCTTTTTTTTTTCCCTTAACTGGAATTTTTTTTCAAGAAGCTTCTCACCTGTTCTATTTTCTTCATTTCCTTATAGAAATTACCTCTTTCAGGAGGTTTTCTGTTGTCCTCTGTGGCAACAGTGCTGCAGTTTGCCTTTGCTTACAGTGATGTCCCTGAAGTGATCAATCCCTGAAACTTCTTGTGTTCACATTGATGGTGAAACATTGTCTATGTAGGTTGACTTGTCAGGAGGTGACACGAAGGGAAAAGTGCTTGTTGTTTGTTTATGATCAGTCTGTACCCCGTTTCTGTTGTGCCTAAGGAACTTTGGTTTTTAGGACAATAATTTAATTGAAGGTAGCATTTTGATATCCTGGAAGTCCACAGAAGTAACAACCACTTCAGTAGCTGACAGTTTTGGAGAGAAGTCTCCAGGGAAGAACAGTTCAGCTGAATGAAAAAAAAAAAGGCAGTTATTTTTAAAGAACGGTATCAAAACCCACAAAGCCTACATATGCAATTTGAGTGAAGCTGGTATAGAAGATATTAATGAGTTTTAACTTCTTGATAATTCTAATGAGCCTGCTTTGTTCTGTCAGGGGTCTTAGGAATGCAAGTGTTGGATTTCTTCAAGGATGAACTTTACATGTACTTTGGTTTGTAGACAAATTAGTTTACTTCTGAGAGTGAAAAAATAACTGGCCTGGGGACATGTGTATTATTTCCCTGTTCTAAGAGGGAAATTTCAGTTAGCCACAGTTGGTATCTTTACATTCCTGAACTGTAAAGAAACCCAGATGCACTAGGAAAAGAGGAAAAAAAAAACCTACAGAAGGAAAGTAAGTACCTAGAAACATTAACAGCCATACCTTACAATCCTGGCTCCTGCTCTGCCTGGATATTAGTACCCAACATAGCCCTTATTCCTGAGAGGTGCTTTTTATCCTGTTTTTCAAAAGTCCCTATAATGTGAATACCCAGCCATGTCCTCCTTCGTGCTTAGGAGGCTTTCCCAAGGCCCAGCCAGCCCAGCATTGCCTTCCTGGCAATGAATGCCATTAACCCAGCCGGGCAGAGCCCTGCTGTGCCCTGCCCCGTGGCACGGCAGAGTGGGGGGATCGCACCTGAACACCCGTCTCCAAATGTGGATGCAGTTGTAAGGATGCCTCTGGGATCTTTTCTCCGGAATACAGATGCCCAGGTCCCTGAAGGTCACGTCCTCAGCCCTGCTCTGTCAGGTGCCCGTGGTTCCCTCCATCCCCTGGAGGGCCTGGTTTGTCCCAGCCCGTGCATGGCCAGGCCCAGCTGGATGCAGTTGCTGGGTGGCAGAACCCTCCTGCCCTGGTGAGGACAAAGTGAGCTCCAGTGAACTTGGTGCTCTCAGGAGCAGAGCAGCAGCTGACAGTGTGCTCACCTAACTGTGTCCATGTTGGAGGTGATGAGTAACATTTCCCACAGACAGAGCACAGTTAGGAGACAAACGCTCTCCTTCCTCCCAAGGCAGAGGCAGGAGAGCAGTAAAGGTGTTCCATCTCTGAAAACAGATGTGTTACTGAAATGCTGCAAGCTAAACAAGGAATAATTAAGGTTAACGTGCTGCTGGTTGAGTTCTTAAATCCACATATGAGAGCAATGTCTTAGACAGAAGGATCGGATTTAAGGTCAGTTGTTACTTGCTAAACTGGCCTGACTGAATGGAAAACGATTTGGTTGCTTGTTTTTTGAGGTGGCAGGTGTTTATATCAATCCCTTCTCTGCCATTTTGGTTTTGCTTTCAGTGCAGGTCTTTTAAAACACACATTCTTGTCTGTGTAAATACTGAAACCTTCTAATAGAATTGTGAGTGCTTAAATACCTGAAACCTTGGCACCATATGTTAACTGCCTTTTCTAGAAGAATCTCATCCAGTTACCGGGATTTAATCTTGAAGCAAATAACTGATACATGTCAAGTATTTTATCTTGTAGTTTCCTTTAAGCTTGGAGCCTTATCTAGCTGAAGTCTCTCCCTTATTTCTAGCAAAATACTGTTTCACTATATGAATTTTACCTTTCTGCCCTCTGTTTAGCATAGGGAGAGATTTAAATATGCAATATTTTTTTGTTTTCAGTTCAACTTTTAAATGAATTCATGGAATACAAATAATAGATATTTTTATTACAATACAGTAATATGGGAAAAAATGAAAAATATATATGGGGGGAATCTACCACTAGAGAGAGCTTACTGAGAGTTCTGAAAAAGGTGGTGTGTGTTTGTAAATAAAAACACAATTTAAAGTTGGAACAGTGTATATATGTGTTAGCTGGGTGGTGATAACTAAGAAATTTTGACATACAGAGTTTTGTGGAAGCAGAAAAGAAACCACAAGCTGCTAGTAAAAAAAAGTTACTATTTTTAAATCTGTATTTGATCTATAGATTGCAAAGACCCTTAGGTACCTGAGTTCTCAATTAATTTCCCAGGCAGAATTATAATCTGGTTTATGCTGACTTTATGCTATATAATAAAGGCCAAATTAAATAGTGGGTGGGCTTGGAGTAACCTGGTCTAGTGGAAGGTGTCTCACGACAGACATGTGGAATGAGATGAGCTTTAAGGTCCCTTCCACCCCAAACCATTCTGTGATTCTCTGCTATATTGAGAATATAAATGTATAGCCAGTGTCTGGACTCCTGTGGTGAATACATTGTGCTCTGTTTCCATTGAGGGGATAAGGGACAGTACTTACCCAATCTTTCCAGGTAAGAGCCAAAGCTGACATACCTGCCAGTCAGCTGGAATGCTTTTCTTCCTTCCTACTGCCCACGAAGACAAGAGGAAAAGCAAAGTGGAAATGAGAAGCAGAAGATGGGCTGTAACCTTCAGGAGCTCCCAAGGACTGGTTTTACCTGGGCTGTGTGGGTGGAGAACAGCAGCTGTGCTCCTTAACTGATGCTGGCTTTGGTAGTGGGAACGGCCAAGGAGAAATGGAAGGAGGACAAGGAATTAGGGGGATTTCAGACTGGAGAAGTGCATGATAATAGTGTGTAAAATGGCCATCTCCACATAACTTGTCACATCTTAGGAGTCCTGGTACACCTTCCCCTGCTTTAAGAGGCACTGTAAGTATGAATGTGTATTATCTAATTAAACGTTCATCAAAGGTTTTATCAGAATCAGTTTACTTATGTGCCTCCCAAATTAAAACCAAACAGCTAATTCAAAATCCTCTCTAATTTGAAGTCCTTAAAAACACTCAACGTAATTTTTTTATTATTAAAAAACAACAAATAAATACTTTGCTAGTCATTTCATGTCAGCCAATCTCATGTGAGGACAAAAGCTGTTATTTCTGTGAGGTCACTGGGAAAGAGGGGTTATGAGTGCAGTAAACTAGACATCAGCATCACATAGTGGCTATTGGGTAGACAGAAGGCCTATTTAGGTGGCAAGCAAAGGATAGGGAAAAGGAAGGCATTCAGGGATTCTGAGGGCAAAATTGATGACCAGGCCACTAAATAGCTAAACTGTCTAACTCCTGAACAATTACAGTGATTCAGGAAGCTCGGGAGGTTTGGGCTTTGCTTTGGAGGAAGCAGAAGTCAGGAGAGGATGAACAGATTTCACTCAAGGGGAAGAAGTTGAGTATCTGTCCAACAAGTTTTTGTTCATGTTCCTGACAGTAGTTTGGGGGTTTGCTTTGCTGATAACTAATACCAAAGTGATCTTCTCACAGATCTGTAAATAAACAGTATACCAGCATTAGAGGAGGAGTGGCAACAGAACCATGTGTGCCTATTATGTCAGAGGGTTTATTTGGGTGTAAAATTTCATTGCAGTGGATTTGCCCCTTGCACCACTACAGAAGGGGTAAGGGGTAGGAGGAAGCTGAGCAAGATTTGAAAGGATACAAACAGTCTGAGGAAAAAAATTCCAAACATTTAGGCTCTTAAACCTTGACTGTAGCTTACTCTATATGACAGCTTATCGGTGTACAGTGAGGTCCTGCACCTCGATTAAATATATCTGTGTATCTACCAGGATAGTAAAAGCCACAAAACAATAAAACATTTCTGCACAAAGATGATTTTTTCCCCCTTTTTGAATATTAAACTTGGTAGGTCAGATGAGCTTTGTAGCTAAATTATTGGCTTCTGTTCCTTTCACACCCTGACTCTTCTTCCAGAGGCACTGTTGCAGTGCTCCAGACTCCTAAAGGCACAGGCTGACGTTTGCTTTCTGCTTTACTCTACTCCATTCCATGAGAAGGACTTTTCCTTTTCATGGTGAGGGTTTCAAGGTTTCATTTCCATTCTTACTTGTCAGCAGGAACTTGTGTTAGAATCAGATCCTTTGGACTAGAAATACTAAAGTGCTGCACTAGTGTTGGCTGATAATTTTTGTGGCCTTCACTTTAAACCAACTTCTGAGTTGTTGAATCATTCTAACTTCACTTCTTTTGCACTAACTGTTGCACTGACATGTTGAAGTAATATAATTGTAGTGTTGGGAAACGCTGGTCTCAGTTTCTGACTAACTGCTTTTGGTTTGGTCTAGGTCTTCTGAGGCCTTGTCCACAAAAGGGTATTTGTCAGAACTGCTATTCCAGTGTGATTATATGGCAGTACCAAACAAACAGTGTCATGCTCTGGGTGTTCACTCTTGCATTAATGGGGACTTTTTTTTAGTATAGCTTAGTTTACTTACTTGATATAATTTGAACTAAAGCAAGACTATTCGAACAGGCATTTGCAGGAATTCTATTAACATAGTTCAAAACACACCTTAAGTGATGGGTAGGACTGGGAGCATAGGCAAGCCTGCTTTCCTCCTGGTCCCCAGGAACAGAAACAGGATATCCAGTGACTTCAGTAGGAGCTGGATTAGGTTTTACATGGTTATTTACTGGGAGTATGTGGGCATCCCATTTTAGTTATGTTTCTGTCATGTAAATCTAACATGGAAGTACATGGATTGAAAAAACCATCACAGCTGATTGTCTCAAGCTCTGATTTTTCTGAATGCTGTTACTCATTTTCTGTGACTTTACTGAGTGTGGATTGTAATGTAGCAGTGGAGAAGGTACACCAAGACAGGAGGGGGGGGTGTGTGTGTGAGGACGTGCTGTCACCTACATCTGTAAGAGTTAGAGCTGCTGTCTGTGTTACATGGGCTGTTTTCCTGTGCCTCCTGTAAATATCCACTATATTTACAGCCTTAAACTGCCAGGGGGACTTGGCTTTGTGGGGAAGAAATGATTCCATCCGTAGGAGACACACTTGCCTCTTCGGTCCCTTTTGTTAGTGGGAACCTGTAGGAATTCGATGGAGATGTGGCAATTACAGGAGTGCTTACACCGTCTAATGGAGCTGAATAATTTGAGTTTCATTATGGGTCAAATGATAGTCATCTGTGGTAAGCCCTGGAGAGCCAGGGAAGGGAAGTGGGTAAGGAGGACCCACTTGATGTCAGCATTCCTTCAAGTGTTCAGCCAAGTGAACAGGCAAACTGGAAAAGACAATGTCTAACTTTTATTACATTGGCCTGAATGTAGTGTATATGTGTATTCCTTTGATTTATGCTTCTCTTTGTATCTCGTGCAATATCTCATGCTTTTATAATTCAGAACTAGTAAACCAAAGGAATTAGTTGTTTGGATAAGAGGGGAAATGGCATGGAGTAGATGTGCCTGTTGGGAGAACAGGGCAGGCTGAGAGCAGGTGATGTGGCTTCAAGCCTTCCTTTTAGAAGTCACTACTTTTTCTATCTTGTTTTTAGTAGGTTGGGGGAGTGTCAAAATAACTATTTGTTTAAGACTTTTAGTGAATGGATTGTGTACATCCTGTTTCTTCTGCACAAGCATTTGGATTGCAAAAATCCTCACAAAAATGGATGTTGGCAGCCTCAAAGCAGCTGGGCAGATAGAACTGTGGTATTAAGCTGAGAGTTCCACACTTCCAGGTGGGTCGAGAGATGGCTGCCACGGGTCAGGTTTAATAGATGTAAAGCTAATACATTAACAGAATGGCAGATCTTGTGTTACTCAGATTTTAAATGGTTTAAGACTAGAACTGAGGCTCCCTGGCACAACTGGAGTCCATGCAATCTCTTTCCTAAACAGTGCTGCAAAACGTGATCCTGCCCAAGTCCAAGCTGTGGGCTCGAAGGCCATCTGGCCTGTCTGTGGAACTCAGTGGAGCTCTTGTGCTCACCGCTGTGCCCAGTTCAGATCTGAAGGGCAGCCTGGTGTCCCTCACCCAGCTGCCCCTGTTGGCACAGCCCTGAGTCTGCTCCTCAGTGAATTCTAAAGCCAGGGGAAGGGGGGATTGGGGAGGGGCTGTTCCTCCTGTGACAGGTAACTTGTGCTGGGCTAATTGCTGTCTAATTTACTAACTGCAAATCTTACATTTAAGAAAAAAAGCAACACTGTTAAAAGTATTTCCATATAGTCCTACTTATCTTTTTAGTGATAAAAGAAAGGGTTTAGAAGTTCAGAAAACTCTGCATCTTTGATCCATGCCTGGCAAGTGTCCCAGCAGGGCTAGTGCCATCAGCAAGCAGTGGTCCTACCTCTCTGTAATGAGGAGTCTGCAGCAGGTGTGTTATCTGACCAAACCACGGGCCTTGGCTGTCCCTGCCCCGTTTATTTGCAAAGTATTACAGAGTGCATAGGGCAGAAAACGAGTGTTGCTTATTTGCTTTGCTAAGTGTGGTGGGTTTTTTGCTGTGTCTGTAAGCACCCTAAATGGTTACTTTGCTGTTGTGCTACATTCATACAGCCCGGGTCAGGCTGACTCCCATGGCAAGGGACCTGTGGGGAAAAGAAGTTTGCAGGACTGTTAATTAAATCTGTATTCCCAGGGCATCTGTTGTGCTGGTGGTGTTTCTCTCTCTTCAAATTCAGAAATTTGATTATTGCAGAAGGCTTGTAATGTTCCCTGTGTGTTTGCCTTAGTTTTCATTTAGTCCAGGTCACTTTATGCAGCTGGTGTGGCTGTGTGAGCACATCTCACGTACACTAACTTCTGAACATGAGCATTTGTTAGTTCAGACCCTGTATAAAAGGTTTCCTTTTATCTTAACTGGATTCTTGGTGGTTTTCAATAGTCAGTGCAGATGCTTGAGTGAAACAAGTCTGTAACAGGGAGTCCTGCTCAACAGTTCTTCAGTTAATGTAAAAGTGCCTTTGGTGTTGTGCAAAGCAATCAAAGCAGACACAGGCTGCATCCCATCCCCTGTTTGGGCTGTGCCGTGTATCCAGGAGGATGTGCTCAGGTGAACACCCCTGGGCTGCTTTCACACTCTGGCTGGGGGGATGTCTGCAGGTTCCAGCTGCTGCCTGCCCCTGGCAGTGCCTGCAGGGGGGTGCTGCAGAGTGGAGACACAGCCCTGGGGGCTGTCGGAAGATGAGATGGCTCCTGGCGGTGTTGAGTGCTAACTTTATGTGTGTGCTGGTGACCACACCTTCCCAGGGGCACAGTCACTCCCACGGCTAAAGGGAAGGGTTTCTGGAGACAACCTCTAAAGTTGCAAGAATCATTTGTTCAGGGACAGGTTCATTCTTGTTGGACAGATTTTTTTTTTTCCAGTACTTGGCTTGAAGAGCAAGAGGATCTGAGAGGTTCAGTATTTAGAAAAACAAAAATTTGGTTTCTTCCCAGATAAATCTTAATGGTCCTGTGGAGATGCAAATAGCAATGGGTTTGTTAGAGCTGCAAGTAGGAATGCCGATGAGACAATACCTTCCATGTGAATATAGGAACAGGATCATTGGTAGGAAAAAAAAGGCATAGCTTTGTTTTCCATTTTGCATGGATATAATAATAAAACACAGGCAAAAAATTCAAGGTAGTTTTAAGAATTAAGACTTTGATTAAAGATGCCTTTTAACCTATTGTGAATTTATTCAGTGGCTTTTACCCAAGACTAAATGCACTTGGGGCCAGACAATTGTACAGAAAGGACTGAAACCTGGGTTGAGAGATGGAAAGGAAAGAATCCCTTTTGCTGCTCTTGTGCAAAGGGACTGGGGGCAGCTGAGACACGGGGCCATGATTTCCTAAAGAGCAGCTGGATCAAATACAAACCTGCATTTTAGCTGGGAAGACATAAATTTAAACCTGGAAATCCATGGAAAAGCCTAGAAAAGGAGCCACATGACTGGGATCCATTCTATGCAGGAAGTAGGTGTCAAATGTGGGACTGAAATGGCAGTTTGTGGCGTCACTGGAGGAGAAGGATGTTGATGCAGGTGAACTCGGTGCACTGGCCATGAGCATTCCGGGTGATCCAGGGCAGGCATTCAGTGAGGGACTGTATCAGGAGTGTGGAACTCAAGGGAGGCTGCAGGGAAGGCATGGAAAGCTACAACTGGAGAACAGAAATGGGACAATAGATGGGATTGCTGAGGTGTGAAGAAGGAAGCCAAGGATGTTGTTCACTGCTATCAGAAGAGAGATTTTGATGCAGAAGCACAGGCAGAACCATCTTTTTAGATGTTTAAGTGAAAAATCTCTCAGATACTAAATTAGCAATTTTTAAATTATAGGAACAGCTTTTTATTGGCTTTACTCTACTTGAAATCAAACTGCAATAGCAGTTACAGAAACCAGTGTAGGATATCTTTCCATATAGATACTAGCTCCTCAAATCGCCTTCACCTTTCAGCTGAAGTGCAGAGACTCTTTACCTCTTTGGCTCCAATTAGTTTAGTTTATAAAGCAACTTCTGAGGCATAAGCAGTAAAGGTTTCTCTCAAATTAATACATTTCTTCTTTTTACTAGTCCTTTAATATTTATTTAAAGAGCTATAGGCAGTACTTTTCTTGCCTTAAATACAATTTATTGACTAGCTTGAAGAAAAAGTACAACTTGTCCCATGAAATGTGTTATTTGCCAGTTGCTGTATCATTAAATACTCTGGCTTGTTTCATGGTACTCTCAGCTGCTGAGCTTTTGAAAGATAACATGAAACATAACAGGAAGCAAGAATTTGCCCTTTTTCCCCCCCCCCATCAGAAATGGAGTCTGTACTTCTACTGCTCTAGTAAAGCAGTGTTTGTATGGGGATATTTATAATTAAACCTGTACAAAAGTCTATCCAGCTCCTTGTCCACATGCAGTCTGTGGACTTGAATAATTCCTCAGTGAAGTACCATATTTAAGGACAAGAGAAAATGAGTTGTGATTTTGTAATACCTCATCAAGTGGACTATGTTTTTCAAAACCAGAATGTCTTTCCTTTATTCCATGACTTCTTTGACTCTCTTTAGTACAGGAAATGAAAAGGTATTGATCTGGTTCAGTTGTCAAAGTTGTAGGGCTCATGGTGTGCCTTCTGCACTCGTGTTTACTGGTGACAGTGAGGCTGTTGTGTTCGTGCTGAACTCCAGGAGGGTGGTGAACGCTGCAGGGTGAATTGGCTGCCTCCAGCACTCTGCTTTAACTGTGAGACAAGAGCTGAGATGTTCTCCTCAGCCTCAGCTGTGTGCATTCAGGGGAGAATGAAAAATCCAGACATATAAATAACTAAATGAGCAGAAAAGAAGGTGCTTTGGGGACTGTTGATACTAAGATGTAAGCGTAGCTTGTTGAAATTCTACTCCTAGACTTGAGCCTCTAAATAATACCACAGAGGAACTTTACATCCTGAGTGTTCTTTGTGGAATTGACCTAAGTTATTCACAGAGATGTGAGGAAAACATCATACTAAAGGTATGATAATGAAGGGTGAAAGAAAAATTTGTGCAGTTCTCTTCTTACATTCCTATAGGCGTATATGATTCTTTAATACTTTGAGGAAATTAGAATGAATTTCTCAGCCAGAAAATTGCTTCCAATATGGGATAGCATTTAAAATGCATACTGTAACTGAGGTGGAGTTCCTTATACATATTCTGCCTGACAGGGTTTGAACAAATGTATCAAAGCAGAATAAAACCACTCACCTTTGAAAAGACAAAGGAAAAGCTTTTTCACTCCTGACCCTCCTTTGAGAGAGTTCCTCGTGTTACTGAGGAGGTGACACTGAAGGGGACCGGAGTGCGCAGAGTTGTGGTTATTTTCACCTGAGCACACACTTTGCTGGGATACGTTGTCCCTCCTCCTGGAGAGCTGCATTCTGGCAAAATAGAACACCCTACCTTTTGGAAATACATCAGTGGTTTGATGCCCAAACTTGCTTGGGAAGAGTTTCTGCAAAGGACACTTGGTTCCCCTGTTCCCGTGGGACACATGTGTGGCTGTTGTTGGGAGCTGGGACAGAACGGCTGCAGAGGGAAGGCTCGTGTTCAGGTGCCTGTTGGTGCAGCATGTGTGGGGTGTGGGAAAGCAGCACGGAAATTTTAAGTTAAACTAAGAGCTATGGGGTTTCAAACTTTCCTTCCCTTTCAAAGGCTGCAGCTGTAAATGTGTGTATTAATTAGGCTGGTCTGCAGTTTGGTTCAGGCTCTGGGTCACATTTGTGCTGAGAGCAGACTGAAATTTGGGTCAGTGGGAAGTCAATTGACCTCTGTCTATTTACACACTTTTTCTTCCAAATTGAAAATTGTACAGTTGCAGTTTTCAGAGATATCCAGTCAGTTCTTTCTGGTAGCTATTGCCAGGTGAGAGACACTAAGTGAAGCCACTGTTTGAGAGAAAGGGTTTTTTAATAAGTGGTTTGTACCCACTGGAACCTGGTGGCTAGAAGTTCTCAGGCTGTTTGGGATGAAGTTGCAGTATTACGTGGTATCCCCATGAGCAAACAGGAATTCATGCTTTTAGTCCTGTTCACTTAGAGTTTAGAGGCAGGATGTGTTGTCACTGCAGAACTGACCAGGTGAAGTTGTGAAGCTGAATCTGTAGAGGGGTAGAGCTTTTGCAGTTTGATTTAGTTTTGTGCAAGAAAAATGTGCCTGCCCAGAGTCCTGGGCTGAGATTCAGAAAGGAACTGCAACACGTAGCTTTTGCAAGAAGCCGTTGAGCAGAGGGAGAGGACAAGTGCGCTCCTTCCTTTTTAATGCTCCCTTTGGGAAGCAAACCAGGAAGACAATCCTATGTCAACCTTTGCAGTAGTCCAGCTCATTGTGAAGCACGGGTTTAGCTCCAAATTTTAATTTGGATCAGATTTATCTGTATTTTATATTTTTTTAAGCATTTGTGATGATTTATTCTGTGCTGCAATTTGCATCTGCTTTCAGATGGCAAAGGAAAAACTTAGTGTACAGCATCTGGAGGTCCATTTGAAAAAGGAATGTCCTTACCAGTGTAATTACTGGTGCAGCATGTGGGACTAATTCATCTTCTCTCATTGTTAGTCCCAGTCCTAACAGCGCCTTTGTCACTGAACAGCTGACGAGTCCAGAGCTGCTCTGGCAGTGCAGGGCTGTGTGTCACTCCAGCTTATTTTACATTAATTTCCACGCTTCTCTCACAGGAGTTCCAGGATGGAACTTCTGCCCAGGGTGAAACAGGAGCTCTGCTAACTGATCTCTTCCAGGGTTAGTTGGCTCTCTGTGCTTATGTTGGCACTGCTTGGGTTTAAGGCTTCCAATTAGAAAACTGTCTTTCTGCCTGAAAAAGCGAAGTTCATTTTGAGGTTAATTGAAGTCTGTATTGCTAAGACAGATATTTCACCTATTGTTACATTCAACTGTTCCAGCTCGTGTTTGGTCTGAGTACTGTGCACAACGTCCCTCTCGTGTTTACTGAGCTGTGTTACACTCTAGTCACATACAGCTTGAATACAAAGAAATGAATACAACGAAGGTTATTAAATATGGGAAAAACTCCATGATGTCTTCTAATGTTATAGAAGAAACACTGTATTTTGGGGGAGTCTAACCTTATGTAATGGTACTTTCTTGAAAAAATACTTTATAAAACTTCCTTTCCTCTGTTTGAAATGGCCACCTTTTGTCAGTACCAGAGTTAACACAGTTAAGGGCCACTTTTATAGTGTCTGACTTTATTGCTGAAAACATTAAAGATTAGATCACTGTCTTGCAGAAGGGGAAGGGGTTTTGTTTGCTTTAGTAGTAAAATACTTTGGTAAATAAGAGAAGTGTGGGCCAAAGAATTTTTGCAAATGTGGTTATAAAATGCTGTTTCCTTTTTTTTTTTTTCCCAATTTGAAAAATAAAGTTACTAAGTTTATTTTCCTTGTCCCAGAGTAAACTTACTGCTTCATGTCAGGCATGTAACTTTCTCCGAGTCTTTGATTTTAGGTCTGAGAGTTTTCTGAAGTCTTTCAAGGTTTTAGGAGGTATTTTGTTTTCCAAAAAGCTATAATTTTCATCTTTAAACATTGGGAGCTCTGCCTGCCCCCTCCTTGTCACGCTCCTGATACACTGTCTGATACTCCAGTCTGCGGTAGATCTGTGGGAGAGGAACCGAGAGGGCCTGTTTTGTGGAGCTGGAAATGCTGAGGAGTCTGTGGCCACGGGATGTGTGATTGTCCCTTGGAGCTCACATCCAAGTTCGTACCGAGCAGGGAACAGAATGTGGGAGAAGTTATTCTGAGTGTGTGTGCATGGGATTCCAGTTTCCAAGGAGACCACCTTCTTTGTCTGAACATGTCCAAAATGATTGCCTAATTGATCTCATCATGTGGGACACTCGGTCTGTCTTTCTGTCTGCTGCTCTCACGCGTTCTTTCCTCCACACTGTTAACCAGAAAGTAAAAAATGCCCAGTTAGGTAGTGGAGGAGCCAAACAAAGCCCCGAGCCTGCCCGATGGGCGAGCTGGGGCTGTCCTTTGGTCAGCCCGATGGCCGGGGTGTCACCAGCGGGGTGTGAGCGTTGTGCTGGTCCAGCTCGCGCATGGATGCTGCTGAGCGCCTCTGAATGGGACAGCTGGGAATGCTCCTGCTGAATTTCCACTAATTATACAATGAAGGGACCCGCTCTCTTTGCCTTCCCCAAGCTCAATAGTCTAGTTTCACTGATTAAAGAACCAACAACAAAAAATCCCCCCCAACACAAAAAGCTCGGGGAAGGAGGAGGTGTCAGTCAGCGCCGGTGCTGAAAAGCGTGCTGATGTGCTTTTTTTGTTGCTTGTGGTTTTGTTGGTACTGATGATTTGCTAATGAAAGCCAAAGCTCTTTCAAATTTAGTCCCTCAACACTGGAACTGGAAATGAGGAGTTCAAGTTTAAAAACATTCCTGCCAAAGGGAGGAGAAGATTGCAGAGGGCACTGAGAATGAGGTGCTGTGGCAGAGCTGCAGGTCACTGCACACTGCAGTTCCTATCACTCAGGAGCACGGGGACTTTGGCCAGTCCCCACTTCCTTGCTAAGCAAAGACTTCAGTTAACCTCGAGAGAAATGTAACCTGAACTATGGAAACACAATATTACTGAGACAGAAACTGAAATTGCATTGCAGCTCAGTACGTAAAGAAGTGTAATGAAAACATACTATTGAATCAATATAGTGCCTACTAAAAGAAATTTTTTTTTAAACCCTCTCTTTTTGTGGGATTCTTTTAATTTTTTAATTTTTATCGAATTCCTTTTCCCTGTGAAGGCAATGCTTAAAAAAGAGGAACATCAGTTGCATGGCATGGTTTTGTTTGTTTATTTGCAATAAGTGTGTGAAAGTGGGGAGAGGGCTTAGTCTGTGTCAGTTTATCCACAATGTGTCACATGGGGCGTAAATACCAGCTGGCACATGAAAAAGGTCCAGGCACATATAAGCCAACAGAATTAAGCATGGACAGCTTGAGGAGCAGAGTCTGAGAAAATACGTGGAGTTTGCAGCAGCCACAGCTCTCAACTTTCCTGGTGGCTTTTGTTGGAGAGAATATGATTAATCTCCTCTTTAAGAAAAGGTCCCCATGGGCATTAGAAGCCAGTCCCTCTCTGCCTGTCCTACAAACTGGAAAGAAGGGAGTAGTTTCACAGGCTTTGATCTCGCCAGCCTACTCGTGCTTCCCTCCCTCCTGCGAGCAGAGCTGTGGAGCTGCTGGGTGCAATCCAACAGCAACAGCATCAGCAGCATCTCTGCAAATGGAGTGCACTGAGCAGCTTGGGGACAGCCTCAGTGACAGCTTCAGCAGGGCAGAGCACACATCGTGTTACAGACTGAGAGCACGAGGTGGGACAGAGCAGGGGGTGAAACAACAGGCGCTGTGGGCACCTGGGACTTCACTTAGGGGCCTGTTCAGGGAACGTGGTGCTGATAGAAACACACAGGACTGGGACTGGGAGTCCTAAATGTCCGTCACAAGCTCTGTGGTCCCCCCTCTACAACTGGGGGGAAATTCTTGAGCTGTATTTAATTAAAGCATGATAAATGGTGCATTTGAACAAAAAAGTCTCTTTCCCCCTTTCTGTCTCTCCCTGCAAGTTCTGGCCAAAGCCTGAGGCCACTTCTCTCTTCTGTTTTGGAAGAGTTATATGAAGAGGAGCTAGCAGGATTCTTGACCTTTTAATTTGAATGTCTTATGTTTTAGCTGAGAGGAAAATCAAATTTGAAGATACATTGGATTTTTTTTTTTTAATAATTCCTGTTTGAACCTACTCACATTCTTTGCGAACAGGCTACTCTTGAATGGAGTTAATCTTCAAAAGGCTGAGCTGTGAGGCAGCACTTTAGAAAGTTTTTCCAGAGGGACCTGTTCTGACAACATGCAGCACAATGGCAATAAGGAGTATGCTTGCTGAGTAGCAGGGTGCTGCTCCCACCTCGGAGTGAAGCAAGGGAATAACTCTCTCATCCTGCACCTGCCCCTACCTGACCTGAAGGAACAAGCCTCCCAAGTGACATGTGCCTGTTTTTGGAGTATGGCATGTTTGGAGCACTCCACAAACAGAAGTGCTGCTATTTGACATGAGGGTAGTGAAATAAACCTGGAAAATCGACTTTGCTGACTCGCTTGGCAGAATACATCTTTCTGAGCAAAAGGTTGAGACCTGACAATTGGCTTTAGCGTATTATTTGACAAAAATCCCTGTTTAATCTGTGTGAGATTCAACTGGTTTTGAAACATAACATCAGGTGTTAGGCCACAAAATAGCTGTGTGTGCACGACTGCCCTGTGCACAGAAGGACCGAGCTCTCCAGACATACCTGCTGCCCTTGGGTAGTAGCTGCCAGAAGATACAGGCTTAAACTCCCCTTCTCCCCTGTTCTCTCACCTCACAGTCACTGTCTTCCCTTTTCTTACCCCCTCCTGCAGCAAACTACCCAAAGGTGTAGGACAGTCATGCTCTCAAAGGGTGCTCCTCACTTGCAGAAACTGTATTTTCTCAGCCGGAGTCCCAACTGCAAACTCTTTATTTGATCTGCCTCCTAGTGTTTCTGCACTTGCCATCATTTAGAATCTTCAGTACAATATTCCCTGCCAAACTTAGGTGGATCCAGCCTGGCAAAGCCTTTCTTGTGGGGGTGGTTATTAAACTGAAGTTAATTAACAGTAAGCATGTAAGAGCTTTCACCACAGGCAAATTATTTTTTATTGTTATTTCTAAAGTATATTCTATAGTACTTTGACAAAATATGTTTTAGTAATGTTTTTAAACTAAAGAACAGATTAGAAGTGCTCCTTTTTTTTCAGCTCTACATATAGCTACTGTACATGTTTTGTCTTTGCCACATACCCTTTTCAGAACATGACTTCCATTGTGATGATAACCAAGAAGAGCCAACATATTTTTTCAGCGTTAGGAAGTACTTTTGAGTTGGATTAAGACAGGAGAACAATTTCCCAGAAGGTCAGGCAGGTCAGGAAATGCAGGCCTGCTCTGTGCCCACGGTGTGTGCAGGCCCCCAGCAGCCCAGGGGGACAGTCCTGCCTGCACCTGGGGACAAAGGTTAGGAGGAGGGAGGCTGCAGTTAGGTAACGGTGTCCTTTAATATATTTTAACGTTTTATTTCCCCTTTTTGTGTGTGTAATTCCTTCTGTAACTGATGTCATAGGTCCTTTCTGCTTTTTCCTTTTTTCTGTAAGAGAGGTGGTTCCATTTCCGCACAGGGTGCTGAGGGCCTGTGCAGTGGAGAGAACCCAGCAGATGTGTTCGTGTTTTACTCCACTGGAGTGTTTCATCAGCTCTTGCTCTCTCGCCCACTGCCCTGAGCAGAACGTGGCTGTTTGCTGACCTTTCAGTGTCAAAGGACTGCTCCTGGGGACTCCAGCAGTATCACAGATGTGCAGCCAGGCCTCTCTGGCCCTCTGAAAGCTGTTTCCCACTGTCCTGAGAGGCGAAGGACAGGGGCAGGCCATTGCACGGACAGGACTAAGGACGTTAGGACAGGTTTTTCTCACTCTGTTCCAGTGTGTAAATGTTTCCAGCGTGAGTGGAGTCAAAGGGTATAACTGTGTGGCAAAACCAGAGCAATACAAGGTTTCAGTTGGCCTCCCAGAGTATTGGAGGCCAGAGATGTGTTGTCAGAGACTCACTTGCAGTGAGGATTGGCACTGTAAGATCTACTCACCTAATAGAAAGCTACCATCCCTGGCAGTGTTGATGATAATATAACTGTCGCCTGTGGCACCACTTGTTAGATTGCCTTTGAAAACCAGGTGTGAGAACAATAGTTCTTCATGGTCATTTAGAAAGTTAAAATTAAAAATTAATTCTTAACATTATTCCTTCTTCATTTTTATCATGTTCTTCTAATTTAAGCATTTCAGAAGAAAAGTAGGAAACAAAAGCATCCATAATGTAATGTGTTTTTCTACTCCCACGATAATGCAGCGTAATGTTCAGAAGCAGAACTTTCCTTCTTGGTCCAGGAGGGATTTCAGTGCTATTCCACAGAGTGTCGCCGTGCTTGCTGTGTCCCCAAGGCAAAGAGAGAGCAGGAGAAAGGAACACATTTCTTGAGTCACAGTATAAGGGTACCATCCATTTTTCTCAGTAGTCCTGGAATTGCAGTTTATTCTCATGTGGACATGTAGTGTCCTAATTCCATATGCACACACCTTTGGGCAGTATCCATAAATAAAGCAGTGTTGCTCAAGGACCTGTGAGTGGGTAGCTGGTTCATCAGTACATAATCTCTGGAAGAGCTCTCATAGTCTCTTCTAATAGCTTAAAGCACTCTTAACAAAACACACACACACATATATATGTCTCCGCCAGGGAGCTATTTCATTTTCTTCCTCCCTTGCATATATGGAATTTCTCCCCCAAATTATTTTGGCCTGGTGCCCAGCAGTCCCCAGCAGTCAGTTGCTCAGTGGTGTGTTGTAAGTTGTGCATGAAACAAGTCTTTATGCTGCTGGAAAGGAGAAAGGCCCAGTTTGGGGACACGTGGCACTTGTTACGAGTTACTCTTTAGAGAAATGGTTTTAGAATCCCGAGTTTTGCACATTAAAAAAGCTATACTGGGTTATAGTTAGTGATTTCTTTTTTTAATATCTTGTTTCTATTTTCCTTTTGCTTCTGAGGGTTTTGAGGTGGAGATACCACAGGGTATGAGACTAGAGAGGAAAAATAACAAAGCTCATGATATTTTCCCTTTCTATGCAGAAGGTGCAGTGATGCCATGTGTGGTGGTACAGTTTTATTGGCATTCAGTTCTGATGATATTATTACTCTTGGCTTCACAGTTTTGAGGTCTTGTGGATGGCAGGGTAGAGATAAAGCTGTTGTAGCACCGCATCTCCGCTCTGGTAACCTCTGCAGGATACTCAGTGTGTGGATAGAACTTGGTATATAAATTACATCTCTTCCATCCTTGAGCACAAAGACCAATGAAAAAGATTTACAAATAAACTGGATTAGAAGTGTGCACAACGTTTTTCGTGAAGGCAGCTTTTTTACCTACTTAATTGAAAGTAAAGGGATAAAACTGGATAATTGAAATATGGATGACAGTCCAGTTCAGAGGGTGATTTCCCTAAATGCCTTAACTAAGAATTCAGTTGCATGTGGAGTTTCATACTAAGGCAGCAGGAATGAGAAAGCTTTTCTTCTCCCTGTCGTGTAGCAGTTTTGCTTGATGCTGCACAGCAGAGGATTTTGGCCTGTGCAACTCTTCAGAAATGCCCCGGGAGCTCTCCCGAGGTGTTCCTGGCCAGTAGAACAGCCTGGAGTGTCTGCCTTGGCATTCCAGTCCTATGGCACAGGGCAGCGCACTGACCTGCCTGAACGGAACTGCCCCTGAGAAGGACCAAGCTTGGAGTTACATCAGCAAACTTTAATCAAGCTAACTTTCCATTAAAGATAATGGGAAACAGAGCTTTTCTCTCTCCTCAGATGTCTGCATTTTAAAAAGAGGGGGAAACCCAGGAAGTGTAAGTGAAGCAAAGGGACACTCAGGTGAGGACACTTGGGAAGTGGCTGCTCGGGTCAAATGTCAGAACACAAATACTGGGATATAAATGTTAGTGTACATATACTGTGCCAGATGAATATTAGTACTTTTTGGGTTGTTTCTGAATTATTTGGTAAGAGGCAATATCAGAGGAATAAATATGAAGGATTCATCTTCTCTCATAAGAGTATATCTTTGTTTTTCCAAGACCCTGTGAGTCCTTGTACTGTCTACGTTTTCTTATGCATTGACCCAAACAGAAATTGCATATAAGTACTGAATAACTCACCACACATCAGATGGTTTTGGTGTTTGATGGTGTCTTTGACAAAGCACGTTAAATGTTACGAGTGTTGCAGCAGTGAGATTTCTTCTCCGAGTCAACCCAAATTTCAGTAAGTTCCAAGGGCAGTCTGGTAAATCCCTTGATGCATGTTACTTAGGGATAAGTGCAGGTGATTGTTGTGGTTGCTTATGAAAACTGGAACTGAAGCTGCAGGTTAATACAGATCCTTGAAAACAGCTTTATGACTTATGGAAAAAGTAATATGGTTCCACTACAAAGAAACACGTGGCTAAGGCAGCTGCTGTTCTAGTTAAAACAGCATTATTTCCCTCTGCATCAGGCAAGGCAGAAGTTGTCCTTGGAGGGTTTTACAAACTCGTAAATGATTTGTGCCACTGCAAACACAGTTTGTGTAGCATTTGGTCTGTGTCTTTCTCTGTGATGTATCTGTACTGTGCAGTAAGTCAGGGGTGTGTATGTTACTGTATGATAGTAACAGCTATGCTCTTGACACTCAGCTCACCAAGGGCTCACTTCCTCAGGTTTTTCCACTAGTGTGTTTTGTCCCACAGGATTTGTCCTCACTTACATCACAGATTTCTGAAATTTGACAGCATTTTTATGCTCAAGCCAAAAAGCCCAGAGCTCAGTATCTGGACCTGGAACAAGAGTTGGAAAACAGACCAAGGCCCAGAAGCTCAGTGCTTTGGGACTTGGGTCACTGTGCATGTGTGAGAGCTGGGTGCTTCTGCAAAGCAGGGCCCTAAGAAAGATGATCTCCTTCAGAAAATGTGACTTTAACTTAGGGCTTGGCAGAATCTATTCCACTTTGAGTGTATAGCTCCAAATTCTTGAGTTGTCTGTTCTTGTGTTGGGAACCAGCCCCCTCCTACCCAAGGGAGTGTGGCCTGACAAAAAGAGCATTGAGATAATGAAAATAAAGTGCATTCCATGATCCAAAAAAGGGCAGATAGAAATATTTCTAGCATAAATTAATGCTGGGCTTTGCCGGAAGAAATTGGGCTTTAGAAGGATGTTAGGAGTTTACATTGTTTGTGTTATTTTCATCTGGTTTAGACCAAAGAATGAAGCTCACAAGTCGTGTATTTATATATATGTGGACTATAGGGCTATTAGAATGCCTTCAGATTGAGCCTGTAATTCATTAATAGAACACAACGAAGTCATATTTGCCCTGTGACACACATACTGTCATATTCTTACATTAGGTAAAGTTGTCCATCTTTCTTTCCCTCAGACAATACCTCGAGCATTCCAACACAAGATCCTGCTGTGCATGAAGGAAGGTGGAGTATTGGGGCAGTTTGTTACAAACGCTCTTCCCCAGTGAACAGGGTGGTTTATTCCATGGGCTTCCACTCTGGACCTGCTGTTACCTGGGTGTCTGATATGCAGGCTGGATCAGTGAGGGACACAGCTCCTGGAAGTCTCTGCCCAGCATGCATGGACCTGGTATCCAGGTGGATATCAGTCAGTTCAGACAGAGGAACTCAGTCTGGTCCAAAGCCCATTGCCATGTTCCTGAAGCACAGCTTTGAATTGTCTCATATATCCACATGCTTCATAGGTTTGTGCTAGAAATGCAAACACAAGAAAACATGAATGTAGTGGCATGAAATCACCCCCTAAAAAGCAGAACAGATAATCAAACTAACATTATCAGGGAGGGAGATGCAAGGCTCGACTGCTGTTGTGTTACACAAAAAGTAAGCAAAGAAAGGATGAATAAACTTTCTATAACAGAACGCTGTTGAAGAGCAGGTGTTCATGTCAATGTAGAATGATATTTGAGAGTACTGGGTTATTTAATGTAGTTCTCAGTTTAGGAAATGTCTTTTTTTAAAGGGTCTTGGTGCAGTTACAGAAATATTAATTTTAAAGGCAGATAGAAGAAGTCAGCAGTTAAAAGCATCCAGAAGATTGTCTCCAGCAAGAGCATGCCAGTATTTTAGTTTCCCAAATAAAGGAAATATGTAGGTAGATTTGTTTTGGGACTAAATAAGGATATGAATGTCAGCAAGTCTGAATGTAAGACAATCAAGAAGGTTGTGTGGAGCACGTGTGCATGTTATCTGTGCTTTTCCCAGAGTAGGCAGTCCCTAAATAAACGGATTCTTGGAATAAGTAAGGGTGTAGCTGCATGTATTTTTGCTGGGATTCAGTTTGAGACAATGTGTGAGTTCTTTTACTTTTCTCATAATTCAGTTGTTTCCAGTGTGGTGTGCCGCAGTCTCAGAAAAAGTAACTCGAATGTATTGTCCGTTCTCCCGTGTGAGTGACCAGCTAACAGTGCCAGTGTCCCTCTGCCGTGTGGGACGGACGGACGGACGGACAGTGCTGTGTCGGTGCCCCCGCCGGGGCCGTGGGCGCAGGGAGTGCCCGCTCCTGCCCCGGCACACGGCACAGCCTGGCAGCGCGCAGGGATGGGGCTCCGCCGAGCTGATTTACCGCAGCCCGCGGCAGGCGTGGGAATCGCCTCCCACTTCCCGGCCCCGGCGGAACAATCGGGGGGATTGTGTCGCTCGGAGACTTCCTAACGATCCATCCCAAATGGCTTGGCCAGGCAACCCTTTTGTGCACCTCGGCATCTCCCCTCGTGTGGCTTCCCACTTAGTGCCGTCCCAGTGTGTGCTTCCACCGGGGCTCCTAAAAATAGGAGGGAGCAGTCCTGTACCTCACCTGTGGGAATAGTGGAGGGAGCATGGGAATGCAGGAGCAGCTTAAATTAACGGAGTGAATAATCAGAAACACTCGTCCCCCCAGTCACACACACACGAGTCTCATGCTAATTGTGCAAATCTCTTAACATTTACCCACAAGTTCCTAAAGCTCTGATGTATAATTCATGGCAACAACCTGATTTACAGCAAAGACCAGAAATTAAGTGCATGGATCTTACTTTCATCCAAGGCAAGAGCAAAACTTGAACCAAGGGCCCTGTAAGGGGACGACACGCTGCTCCTCAAGGTCCATGAGCTTCCTCAGCATAAACCATTTGTGTCTCTGCTCTCCCAGCCCCCTGTGATTAAAGCAGGACCCGCAGCAGTGCTGGCACCACTGCCATGTGAACAGCTAAATGTGTTTGGGTACGTTACTGGGCTGGGGCTGGGGCTTGCAGGAGCCCTAACTCCTGCCGGAATGCACAGTTCCCAAATTGGCCTTTGGGTTCACTGATGAAGGATGCTTATGTTATATTTGGAACAGAAGAAAGTGCAGTCAGGAGGCTTTAGATCTTCTGTGACCAGGATTTCTGTGCTGCTACCCGTGCTGTTGGGTCGAAGATAAGAGTGGGCTGTACAATTGTCCTGGGGAAATGCAGCAACTCATTTTTCCAAAGAATTATATTGTCCCCTTTGCCCTACAAAATAAGGACAAACGGCCCAAAGGAAGTGCTGTGTAAAATACTATAAAGAATAAGTAGGTTCTTAGACAAATATTAGCAAATGTAATTGGGAAAAGTCTTTCCTGGAAATTAGTACATTAAACTAAACTAAAAACTGACCAATTTAGTATTTCTTCAAAGAAAACACTGTCTGTGACACAGCAAAAGCTGCAGATGTTGCATCAAATGCAAAACAAAAAGAAGTCAGAACCAAACTTTTTACTAAAATGTGTTAGAACTATCAACGTTTTAAATTTTGATGATGTGATAGAATTGTTAAAATCAATTTTTCCCCTTAAGTTTTGCTGTTTAAATTAATGGGGAATTATTGCTTCTAAGTTGGCTGCAGCTGATAAGCATCTGTATTTGATATCTAGATCCATATTTTTATGTCTGCAACCAGGTGTGACTTGATCTGACGGAACTTCACCAACACTCCTTGCTCCAAAACACCTGCACATCCCAAATCCTGTAGCAAACCCCTTCCCTGGCACTCCTCCTGGAAGAATACCTTCTCTCTGTGTCCTTTTAAAATGAGCTGCTCAGTGATGCTTCAGTTAGTGCTGGGCTGTAGTGCCCTGAGAAATGCAGTGTCCGGGGGGTTGGACCTTTTTGTTTGGGAGGTGGACAGTTTTGTTTGGGAGGTGGCCCCACTCTCCGGGATGGACTACTACAAATAATCCATGGTTTTTAGACTGGGGAACGAAACAAAACCACCTCAGTAATAACAACCCCACCAAAAGCACTCTCTCCAAATTCTGGGCAATTTTTGGGGCCAAGTTTGGACAAAATCCTTTCTACAGTCCTCACTTGTTTATTTTACTTGTTCTTTATGCCTTGTCTTACCAAGCCTCTCTTCACAGACTTAGATGGAGAATTCAATTCTTGAATTATTTATAACTTGAACTTCTATCTTGGAACAAAATACTGTGTTGAGGACAAGAATTATTCTTTCTGTCCCAGTGGTGGGGTATTTCTGTAGTGTATCTAATCTTTGCTGTTGATGGTTTCCCCATCTGATGTGAAGAAACTTATTCAAGGAACCTTTGGACTGAAAAGGCCATTTAGTGTGAATTCAAAGTTAAATTGACTGAAACACTTACTCGGGTGTTATTCTTGCAGAAGGGCAGAAGAGATCACTGAAAAACTCTGCTGTTTCCAGAAGTGCTCTGAAAGCCTTTCCCCCTGTTGAGCCCCGTGTGCAGTGCTGTGTGGGTTGTTCTGTGCCGGGGAGGGCACACGGGCCTGGGCAGGCGGGGAGTTCAGAATGGCCGTGTCCCTGCCGTGTGGGTTGTTCTCCTGTGCCGGGGAGGGCACACGGGCCTGGGCAGGCGGGGAGTTCAGAATGGCTGTGTCCCTGCCGTGGGGGTTGTTCTGTGCCGGGGAGGGCAGGCGGGGAGCTCGGAATGGCCTGGGCAGGCAGGGAGCTCGGAATGGCCTGGGCAGGCGGGGAGCTCGGAATGGCCTGGGCAGGCGGGGAGCTCGGAATGGCCTGGGCAGGCAGGGAGCTCGGAATGGCCTGGGCAGGCGGGGAGCTCGGAATGGCCGTGTCCCTGCCGTGGGGGTTGTTCTGTGCCGGGGAGGGCAGGCGGGGGGCTCGGAATGGCCGTGTCCCTGCCGTGGGGGTTGTTCTCCTGTGCCGGGGAGGGCACACAGGCCTGGGCAGGCAGGGAGCTCAGAACGGCCGTGTCCCGTCTGTCGGGGACACGAGGAAGAGTCTTCAGCGCTTTTTAAAGAGAACAAGGATACACAAAATAGAATGAAGAGAACTGGGACGCTTGCAATGCTTTATTAGCAGCTTTTCTTGTAATCAGCTGGCTCATGGAGCTGCTGAATGGAGCAGACCTTTGGGAAAATGTGTTTTACCCTACAGCTCAGAGTAAAGCATCATAGGACTCGATGGAGGAGGTGATGTGAACTGGGAACCAGAGTTGGGGAGTGCCCTGACCCAGGGAAGGCTGAGACAGGCTTTTCTGTGTCAGATTGGGTTGGTTTGCATAGGCAGAGCCTGTGCATTCCCAGTAGGCCTCTAACAAATGTATGGGATGCCCTGTAGCCCTGGGTACCAGAGCAGTGTCGCCGTGGGAGGCAGAGCTGGGTGCTCACCTCTCAGCTGTGCTCTGCCTGCCTTCATGTTTTCAAAGTAAGCAAGGGCAGGATGGGAGTTCTGGAGAAGTTATATGCTTTTAAAACCCATCTGACCCTTCAGATTCTTGAGCTGTAGCAGATAAAGATTTAAGAAAAAAAAGCACAGTTGTTTCTCACATTGAACTAAGTCTATACAATGTATGTCTGTGCATTTTAATGCACACTTCAAAGGTAAATTCCTTTTAATCCACAGAATAAATTTTCTGCATTACATTAAATGTAAAAGAGAGTTTTAACATACCTTAATGTTTTTGCAGAACTATCTGCTAGTTGTTTCTAAGCTAGAATAATGGTAATTTGGCTTCATTCTTCATCCTTGTTTTCATCACCTGGCAGAATATCACTGACCATCTGCAACACTAGCACCTTTAGCAAATATTGATAGAGAAAAGCTAAATGAAGAGAGTGTCTTTCCTATTCTCCTTTTTGCCTTTCTGTGGGCTTTAGCCCCCCAATGCCTATAAATGCTGCAAATCCAGACAAATTGGAATCAATACCAATGCCACTGAAAAAGTATTTAAAAGGAAAACAGAATTAGAGGATACAAAATCTATGCAGAAGTGCAACGAAGAGATGAATGTCAGTGAGTTTTAATGAAATATCTGCTTTTGTTTAACCGTTTGCAATTTCAGCATAGTGGAATTTAATTTTTGAGGGGGAGATGTGTTGTTGCTTTATAACAGAAGACTTTGGATAGAAAGATTCAGCCTCTAGCTGTTACACATCTTGTCTTTTGGGGTCATCAGGGATCCTCTTGTAATAGCTCTGGAGGTGGAGAATGCCTTCTGTCCAACTTCAGTCACCTCTTACAGGGGTTCTGCTTTACCTTTTTCTCCCAGGTGGCAGAAATGTGAGCTCCTCTCCTTGTGCTGCTTTTTAAGCTCTCCCGGGGGCTAGTTGCCTGTGTGTCGTTTGTGAAATGGTTGTATGTCATACAGACCTGAGAGAGACGTGCTCAGCTTTCCTTAGCGCTGGGTTCTAAGAGCCCGATGTTGCCGAGGTGCCAGCGGTGTCTGCCGTGCTCTGAATCCAGGCAGTTGCACACGATCCGTTCCATACACGCAGGGAGTCTGCTGGGTGTGAGGAGACTCATGGCAGCTGCTTTAGGACTGCTGCTCTGGCCCGGACTCTTTGTGCTTGGGAAGATCAGATGTGGGGATAACCCAAGGAGTTTGCTCAGCCCAGGCTTCCAGCACAGTCAGCTGGTGGTCTGAGGGCTCAGCAGGAGGTGCCTCTCCTTCTTCACTGATGTACATCCACCGCTGCAGGGATTTAGTTGGCTGGGTACCTGAACTGAGGTGGGGTAAATCAGACCCCTGAATTTATCTGGCAGTGCTGAGATGAAAGTGCTCTGGCTCACCCAGTGAGTGTTCCAGCAGTGCAGGCCCAGGCTGGAGTCCAGGGCCAGACTCCATCCCTGATGGCTCTGCCTGGCACAAAGCAGTGCACTGAGGTAGCACCACGTTCCCTCTACGCCCCTGTGCTCCTGTTCATCCCCTTCTTTCTGCACAGGGAGTGAGGCTGCTTTCACTGGCCCTCCCTGGAGGCAGACCAGGGCATGGCTGCTTGGCCCCATTCAGTCAGAGACAGGGATGGCGAGGGCACACGAGTACTGAGGACAGTCCCCACTTCCCTGGTTTAGCTCCCTCATGGAAATGAAGTGTTTGTTTCACTGAGTAAATGCCCTATGGTGGTGCCTTGTTGCCTTTCTCTGATCAGAAAAGATGTTGATGAATGACTATATGACCTGGATCTTCCTTGCCCGTAGCTATTTTGGGGACTGTGTGGAAGCTGGAGCCATCAATACCTTTGGGTATGTCCCTCCCCTGAGTGAAAACACAAGAACAGGGATCACTTAAAGAGAAATCCAGAGGTTTGTGAAGTCAAGCAGATCTTTTACTCTGGATACAGTTTTCCTAAAGTGTAATGTAGTTTAGTGTAGTATGTAATTGGTTAGTATGCAACCAATTTTTAGGTTTTGTTATTTACTGTAAGTTTACTTTTAGGACATGAAATTTGGTGGCTGAAGCTGATGGGACTTCAGACAGTGTAGTCCCTGATTTTCTCAGCTGCCAATTCCCAGCCTGTTTTTAAAATTGTGCACTCTTCTTTGAACGGTGAGATAATTTTACTCCGTATTACTTTTTTATTGTGGCATTTTAGGTGAAGAAGTATGAAAAAAGATGGCTTTTTTTCTGGCATAGTCTGCACTTTATGTCTCCGTCAAGTGCTTTTCTAAGGCTGTTTTTCCCAGACTGTGTGTTTTGCATGGGTGGGACAGTGGGTTATTGTTAGCCTGTTAGACACAACTCGGCTTGAATACCCTTCAGTAGTTTGGGAGGCAAGTCAGCTCTATTTGCATTTGTTCCAGTCACAAAGGTTTATAGGTCAGCAAAGGCTGGCTGGAAAAATTCAACATGCCAATGCACTATTCTTCTATGGTTGTCAGGAATTCAAACGTGCTGGTTTTTATATTTCTCCTTGGTCATGAATATATGATCGCACAGTCTGAAGTCGCTTTGTTTCTCCGGAGCTTGGTACCAGCTGGGACTAAGATGGAGGACGTGACTCGATGCCAGCTTCCCCCCCACTAATCCAATGTCCGTGCGGCTGGAGGCAGTGAGAGGGCAGTGCTCACCACTGAACTGGGCTGCTGCTGCCTGTGCCTCTGCCCTGCACAGGGCCAGCTGAATCAAGATGACAGTCCTTTCACAGCAAACCTTGCAGGAGCTTCATCTCCCTTCTGCTTTGGGTTTTCTTCTTTTGCTGTTTCTGTTTAGGTGTGTTTGGGTTACATCCAAAAATGTTTACTGCTTGTCTAGGTGGAGTTGTTCATTTACGCATAGACTGACAAAGCACAGGCATCTTTTAGAACTCAGGCCCTGGGAAGTTGTTCATACAGCTTTCGTGGTCCCTCATAAAGACATCTCCTGGAAACCTCAGGATAGCACCGATAACCTGATCTTTGACAACTTGCATGTTAAGCTTAAAATATGTACTAAAAAGAATGTCTTCCCCAAAGAAAGCATTTCCTTAGCTTTGTTTTTCATCCTCCAGTTTTAGAAGAGGTTTGGCCTTTTGCAGTTCTTAAGATGCAATATAGATTTATCCACTGTAATTTGATTCCTTCCAGGCTTCATTTTGAATTTTAAATGGTGTGTCTGAATGCATTGTGTGGGATACTATTGCAGGTTTGCTAGGAGCTGACATCTCATTTCCAGCCTGGCTCACTGTGGCTTGTTCCCCTGAAACCAGTAAGCCTCGCTTGAGTTGGACTGATTTAAACCCAGTTACAAAAACCACTTGTCTTCATAGTTGTAGCTCGAGATCTGAGATTTTTCTTACGAAGGAATAAAATATGCCGGATCTCCTTTTAATATGCTCATTGAAATGCAAACTGTGACCTTTCTTGGTCTGTTGTAAAGAGACTTTCTGCCGAGTGGGAGCTGTTTTGGGCCGAGGGGCTGCATCTGCAGCTCCCCCTCCTCGGCTGGGGCAGCCAGGGAGCCCCGCTCCTTTTGAATGCAGGAGGCGCTGCCAAGTTGGCACCACGGCCCATGTTTACAGATTGAAATTCAGCACATGGCTTTAACTCTTCAGCTGCGCTGGCTGCAAACAATCCCCCCGACCCAGGCACGTAGGTATAATCAGGTCATTGTCTCCCCCTCGCCAAGGCAAATGTGACCCTTGGCAGGCCGGTGGGGAGGGTTATTTTAAATGCCGTCCTGGGTGAGACACGCAAAGAGCGAAAGCATGTCTGACATGGAGATGTTTACAAATATTGGGCCTTACTGTGAAACAGCAGCTCCCGAAATAAACATGGAAAAAATCGCGTAAAGTATTGATGAGAAGATACTCTTCAACAGATGAATCATTGAAAAAGACTCCACAGTTAGAATACTAATAAGCACCCAAAAAAAAAAAAAAGAGTTGTTTATGCACCTCCTTTCTCAGCCTCCACAACTACTAATGTGGTGCAAACAGCATAAAACTGTCAGTAGCTGGAAATTCATTTGGGAAGGAGGAGCATTTCATAATTTGGATGGAGGGGTTTTTGACCCTTAAAAAATCAGTTTTCCTGCAAGATTGTTTTAATAAATAAATATTTAAGTCAGTTTTGACTATTTTATTAAGCAAAATATTTTGCCACATGTATAAATTAATTTTAAAAACACGACTGTGATGGATTCATTAAGAATGTTTCCCACAATTAAAGCCATACTGCTGTATGGCTTTAGTGTTTAGTAAAGCAGCAGTGATAAGCTGTCTGCAAATGTAGTCATGCTCAGAAATCTAATGTGAATCTTAGCTTCAGAATGGACAAATAAAATGGACAAATTTAATACAGTGATTGGGTGAGAACCATCAACCCAGGGAAAGCACAGGCTGAATCCCACCAGCTCCAGGCACTGTGAAGGCTTGGCCATGGACAAAGCAAGGAAATGCAGTTCCCAAGTTTTTATCTGCAGCCTTTTATCTGAATCAAACATCATTTTCTGACTTGCTCATGTGCTTCATACTTACAAGCATCTCGGTTCTGACTCTTTCGGATACACAGATAATATGGTTTTAGCAGCTGTATTGAATCATAATTACAACAGCTTTTGGGTTTGGGGTTTTTTTTATTTATTTTTTCCCAACAATTTGCAAGGCATAAAGCACTTTGCATGTGACAAAACAGCTCTTTCATTCACTAATTATTTCCTTTAGCATTAACTTCTGGATGCAAGCAAGTAGTGACCTATCTGTAAAGCATTCAGTGTAATCAAAGGGTAATTTGATAAGTCCAAAAGCAAGTCTGCACAGTCATCTGTCCTTTCTAGGATTTCAAATATTTTCATAATCATGGATGCAGTGGGGCTCATGGAAACCTTCTGGTAGGTAGCTCTGAAAACAAAGAGCAACAAAGCATCTCAACTTCATTGTAAACATGTGAATATATTCTGATTTTAGATTGATAAAAATTTCTCTTGTATTTTTCTCTCCAACCCTCTTGAGTGTGCTGGGACAGGATGAACTCTCAGTAGCTTTCTTTTTGGAGGTCATTTTATTCTTAAAGCTGAGGGATTCTTTCACAGTGCATCAGACTTACCAAATTAATAGTTTCTTGGCATTATTCTTTCAATTCACACGTGTGCATGTGTCTGTACCTACATATATGCTCTTTTGTTGTCCCTGGGGTTTTAAGGAGATGAGAAGCCCACAAACTGAAGAGTTTTATATTCTCTAACTGTTCATTTGCTGTAGAACACAGATTTAATTTTATAAAAATACACACTGCTGCCTGACCTAGTGTGGAAGATGCTTTGTTGGTACAGACACTAATGTTGGAAATGCAGCTCTTATATTAGTTCATGCCGTTGTTGCTGTGGGTTCCATTAGTTCCTAAATCCCTTGGATAACTCGTGAGTGAAAGTCAAGGTTGCACGATGCCCTTGGGTGTCCTGGCATAGTGGATTTTTGGGGGGGTTGCAGCCATGACTGGTAGATGGATTTTGTTAGTTGTTGGTGTTTTGCTTTTTTTTTCCTTGTGGGTTTTTCTTTGTTTGTTTGTTTTGTTTTGGGTTTTTCATGTGTATTTCCATGGCGTTGTTTTGTTATGTTTTCACAGAATTGGTTTTGAATAGTGGAAGCAAAATACAGGAACTGCATATTTAGATTTCAGAGCCACAGAAAAGGAGCAGACCACTGACATATCAGAGTAATTTTGGATGATGACAAATCCTTTAATTAGGTGTATGCAGTGGGAGGATGTTTTCAGAGATCCCATGGATAAGGTTGCTGAGAGCTTGCAGTTTCCCAGAGAGAAAAAGTAAAATAATAAATCAACCTTGGAATGTTGCTTTATTTTAAAGTGGGAAAACAAGAGGAATAGGATTTTCTTTTGGGTTTCTTCTCCTTGTTGTCTTTTTTTTTTTTTTTTTTTTAGTATGATGTAAATATGTCTCTTTTTTTAAATACAGTTCCATCCGTGTGAATGTCTCACCTGGTGTTTGTCAGCTCTGCCTCAGGACCTCAGGCTGGGTTCAGACCCCAGCAATACACCCCCCGTGCTCTGCAGAGGTGGATTGTGTTGGATATTTCTCTGTTGGAACAAATGGCAAAGGGCATTTTGAATTCCCTGGCCCTGCCAGAGGTAATGGAGAGGAGCACAGCAGCCCAGGCCTGTCCCGTGTAAGAAATGTGTCCCTTGCTGGTATTGCTGTGCTGGATATCACAGGAATTTCCCCCTGCCAGAAGGGTGCTGTGTACTTAGCACCAAAAACCTCAGCAGGACGAGGCTGAGCTGTGCCCGAGGTGCTCCTGTCCCAGTGCTCCTGTCCCAGTGCTCCTGTCCCAGTGCACTCTTCAGTGGCACTCGGGGCTGAGCGGGGGCAGGACTGGAGACAAGAGCTGGAACCCCCTGGGATGGAAGGGATGGCATCCTGGGGGCTTCGTCAGTGCGAGGGGCAGGAGGAGAACCCAGGGCAGGAACCCGGTGAGACCCAGGAGAAAAACTGGTGCTTTCATTGTATCAGTCTCCATCAGGCTTGACCCCTCCTTGTCCTTCCTGCTGTCACCACACCAACCCCAGCTTTGGCACTTGTAACCGAGCTGAGATGGTGCAACCACACACTGAGCACATGGAAGTGGGGCACAGAAATAGGCAGCAAAGTCAGGGAGGGGATTGCCAGCCATAGAAATTCCATGGTTTTCTTAGGAAAACTTGTCATTTGCCAGACATGAAACTGAATTAGGTATTGTACATAGTCCCTCTAGGATTTTGTGTGCCATGTCCAAAAGATTTCACCTGTAGGGAATGCTGGCCTGGAACGTGGCCAGTTCTGACTGCTCTGTGTAGATGCTGGGTGTCTGTGAAATGGCAGATGCCAGGCTCTGCTGGGGTCCTTCAGGCAGGTCAGGCGGGCAGTGCTCCCTCCCCTCGGTGGGGTCGCAGCGCTGCTGCTGCAGGGAGAGCTGTACCCCGGCACTTGTTATAATGGGGAGGGGTTATTTAAAGAAGAACCGCCATTAAATATTAATATTGCATTTTAATTACTTTGAACGACGAGGAGTCTGGTTCTGCAGCCATTTTCTTTCTTTCTGTGTGTGCATGCAATGCTAGAAAATTTTAAGGTTGTGCAAGAGATACAGATGAACAGTTGGCTCTCAAAGGCATTTTATAATGATTCACCTAAAAAGGGTACTTCTAAACAAAGGAAAAATGAACTAAAGCCCCAACCCAAATGTAGTTGGCTCTTTTCTGCCAAACATGCTTTTTTACTACAAGTATCCAGGTGTGGATACTGACGCTGTGTGCATGCCATGGATTTATTGTTGCTGTCCTGTCTAGCAGTATGGCAACACCAGCCAGAGAAACTGCTTTTCATGCATTTTTAGCATTAATCCAGCTCTTTTGTGACTTCCTCTAACATGCAAAATTGTCTGTTTCCTCAGAAGGGCAGGAGTCTAACAGAAAAATAACCATCTACCCAAATAAGTTTTTTTTCCTAAATAAAGAATTATGGTAGCTGCAGTATTCAGTCTTGGATCAACAGCACAGTTGTATGATCTGGTAATTTGGTGGAATAGCAACAGTTCTGTTCCTCCAGTGGCACTCACTTGGGTGAGAGTTACAACTTCAAGCCTATAAAAGTCTCGAGATACCAGACTGTGGAAAATTGTAGCATTCCATTGCAGAAGAAACATGTAAAATATTTTTAGGGAGTTTAACACTTACTGGCACTGTGATCTCTGCACAGCAAAGCCTTTGGTGGCCAAAGGAACTGGCTGTAAACTGCCGAGCATAGAGCAGTTTGTATCAGCATTTCTGTCAGCACTGCAGGACTCGAGGAGATGGTAAATCTGGTTACACCACCAGTGTGTTGTAGTTCAGTGTGCCCTGGGTTTCAGTGTCTGGAAGATCCTCTCACGGGTGTGACTGCCCCCGCTGGGGAGTCAGCTGCACACCTGCCATTCTGGTGGTGGCAGGGGAAGGCTGTGGGGGCTCCGTGATTCTGGACCTGCAGGGGAGTTCTCCCCCTGCCTCCAGAGCACAGCCTTCCCACCCGCCGTGGTTCCTGCCTGCAGGGACACGCTGGGTGACTGTACAGCAGGGGCTGGTGACAGATGCTCTCACACTGCACTTGAGCATGTCAGGTGTCCAAACATTTGTCTGAGTAATAGTGTTAAAGATTCCGTTGTTATCGTAGTTTATGTGTTCTTGAAAGGATTTGAAAACAGACCAAGGAATTCACTTGCTAACTGTGCTAACACCTCTGAGCACTTTGGAATGGCTGCTGGCTACTGTGTTTGCATAGAATCACAGATTGGAGTTTAGGCAAAATCACAATAACTTCAGAAAATCTTTATGGATTTATACAGATGATCTTTATAGGAGCGGGCTGGACTCTGCTGACAGTGGGAACCAGCCTTATCCTACTTGAGTTACTGATGTTTATGCCAGCCCAGCCAGGGATCTCCTCTGAACTTCAGAAAAAGAAGTGTGGAGAAGCTTCTTCCGTAGTTTGCTTCATACAGGTTCTGCTTTGTCATTTTAGTAGCTTTTCCTTTTGCAGTTGAACACAGGTTTCATTGTGTGAAATCCTGTTGTGGTTTAAGCTCAGGTGCCAACTCAGCCCCACGCAGCCGCTCGCTCACCGCTGAGGGACAGGGAAGAGAACTGGAAAAGGAAAAAGTGGGAAAACTTGTGGGATGACAGGCAGTTTAAGGTTGTGCACAAGCAAAGCCAGACAGGAAATTCATCCCCCCCTTCCCATGGCAGGCAGGTGCTCAGCCATCCCAGGAAAGCCGGGCTCCACCACAGTCACAGTGACTTGGGAAGCTGAACACCATCACTCCAACATCCCCCCTTCCTCCTTCTCCCCCAGCTCTGTATGCTGAGCATGACCCCACGTGGTCTGAGATGTCCCTGTGGCCAGCTGGGATCTCCTGTCCTGTCCCCTCCCAAGTCCTTGTGCCCCCCAGCCCCTCTCTGGTGGGGCGGGTGGGGAGCAGAAAAGGCCTTGGCTCTGTGCAGGCCCTGCTCAGCAAGAACTAAAAGATCCCTGTGTTACCAGCACTGATCCAGCACAAACCCAAAGCACGGCCCCTACAGCTACTGGGAAGAAATGTAACTCTACCCCAGCCCAAATCCTGAGTCCTTTTCCAGCCTGAGGAATAAGGCCTTTGACTGGGGAGGAGATGGGCCCTGTGACATTCCCGTAGTGACACAGGTTTTCCTGTACCCCGCTGGCAGCCCCGGGTATCCTGCTCAGCCTCAGCAGGCAGGTGGGCGGTGCCATGTCCCCGGAGCGTGTGGAAAATGTTCTACAGGCTCTTTACTTTTATTTATGCCTGGTTTTCCCCTCGTATAACTTTGCACCTTTCTGTAGTGAAGCGCCCGTGAGGTGCAGGTGGGATGAAGTGATGCCAGCCTGCTGTAATGCTGGGATATGCTTATTCAGCTAAACGTGCTTTGAAGTACTGGCAGAGCAGCAGCCTGCAGAGTTGGGCTGGAAGCAGTTGACACACTTTCTGAGGCTATTTCCTCTACTGGTCAAGACATCAACAACTCAGAGTGGAACTACCGTTCTTCTGCCCCTAAAATACACCTCAAGAACAGAAGCTATTGTTTTAAGGAGCATGGAATTGCTTATCTCCTACTCCAGTATAACTGACCAGTAACTGGAGTATTTTTTATAAGCGAACCTCACATGCAAATTTTTGTCATCTTAAACTTTTGTATTTACGAAATGCTCAACTCAAGATGGTGAGCATGAGAATACAAAATATAAGCACCAAACTAAAGTATCTTCTTTTTGTATTTTTCTGCAGTTACTAATGTAAGAATACATTTAATTTAGTCAATAAGGTGATGAAGTGTTTCTTTTAGTTAATACCTGTTAACTAGTCTGAACTGTGGAGGAAAATACCCTTAAAGTGCTATTTCTTCAACTAAAATTTGAGATTGTCTATTACAAATATGCCAGAGTTTTACTTGTTTTGTAGAAAGGGTCATTGCCCTAAAGGCATTAGAGTCCAAGTCCTTGTCTTTGCTGAGCACTGAACACGGTCAGGCCCAAAGCCAGAGTCCACTGCTGCCACCTGGAAGTTCAGTCATTCACATGAGGTGGGGGAGGCATTTTTGGGTAATGCTGTGCTGTGGTTGGTGTGTTCCCTCAGACTGTGCCGTGAAAGAGCTGGAATTCTCACTAATCTTCACTCAATGAGATTTAATCATAGAAAATTCTAAGTAGGTTTAGGTAGGTTGGCAGTTTTTGGATTAAAGATAATACATCTTAAAATAGTGAAGTGGAAATATAAAAGCAAATCTAGAAGGGCCAATAAGGCTTGAATCATTCAATAAAATAAGATCTAATGGTAGGAGTGTATTATGGTACAGTTGGAGTAACCTTCGATGTATATTATTTCATCACCTGTTAGGTTTTGTGTATAAATTCAGTAAGTTACAGCTCCTGGAAACACTTTTTGATTTGCTAGATTTCTATCTGCGTGTGAGTGCTTTAGTCACAAGTGTGTTTGGATTGGGAGCAGACCAATACAGATTTATTTTACAACACACACAATGCTGGGAGTCCCATACAAGCTCGTGCATGAATTCCTGACAGATGTATCTGTATCAAAACAACCAGGCAGCATGTGTTCGGCCACTTTTTCAAATGTCAGGATCCCCTTAGAAATGCAATTGAATTAACACTGATTTCACTACTCCACCTCATTTTTCAGCCTTTATTTTAAAATAATTCAAAATTTAATCTATTGAGACAAAAAATCCTGTGGAAGGTATCTTTGAGTGCCAGCCTGCATGGTTATGGGGAAGAAACTAATGACACACAACAAAATGCACGAACGCTGCTTGTGGCACAGTCCCGTGGTACAGTAAATTCATCAGCCAAAAGCCACGTTTCAATGGCAGGGGATGTTGTGACAAAGAAACTAAGGCTAGGCAGCCAGGAAGTGCACTGTCACCTTCCCCCACTGCCCTGAGCATGGTCCTCCTGCCCCAGGCACTGCAGAAGGAAGGAGCATTCCTGCAGCCCCTCAGCCCTCCTTTCGTGTCCCAGGACATGGAGGGCTGATGGTGCCCTGGCCTGGCCAGGGGGTTCGGTGGTCACTGGGCAGGACGTGCCCTCAGTTCAGAACAGCCAGGTCAGCCCATGTGGACGCTGAGCTGTCAGGAGTTACAGCAGCTGGGAGTCTGGATATATCTGCTGGGATACAAACTGGGAATGCTCAGCAGCCCATTACACCCCCAGGGCAGTACTAGAATTGGCAACTGTACAAAATGTATGAGTCAAACCTCACCTGATCTTAATATTTACTTAAAACGAAGATGTTAAAGGATAGAACGTAGTTTTAAAAGCTAATTTTATTTTATGTTGTGTTCCAACACCATAATGCAGAGAAAACAAGTTTTATTAACTTGGGATAATAGGAAGCGTTCCCTAATGCCTGGTAGTACTTGCTTTGAAACTGTGCCTGTTAAAGAATGAGAGGGTGTGTTTGGCAGAAATCCATTAGGTGATCAGGTATTTTACTTTTACTTTTTAACACACATTTTAAGTCAGTTAATTTTGGCACCTCATACTCTCCTTGGTTGTGAACTCTGGCAAGGGTTTGCCACCGCCAGTGAAATGCAGGGAAAGGGGCTTTCAGCACACAGTGCCAATGTTTGTGGCGCTTTACAGAGCTTGGGGCACTTGGAATGGAGGGCTTGCTTGTGCCAAAATCCTCTCCTTCAGCTCACAGGATTTCTGTGAAGATAAATTAGAGGACCTCTGAGAAGCATCTGAGGACCACAATGGTAAATAGTGCCGCAGGAAAACCTTGTAATTCAGGCTCCGATGGGCAGTTTGAGAAGCATCCAGTAAATAAGACATGGAGCTGCACCTTGTTAGTGAGGAGAATACAAAATAGGGTAGCTGCCAATATTGGCATTGTTTTGTTCCATCCAGTTCTTAAGCTGGGTCCCCACAGAAAAGATGGAATACAGGCAGTGAGTAAGATTTGTACTGTACATACGAGGGCTGTACACAAGAAATGCTGCTTGCTGCACAGCAGATTTTATCCTGTTTTTCTCTGCTTGATTCTCTGCTCTTTAATCCCGTTTGAACAGGATTAACCCTTGTTTAATACAGTTCTGACACGTGTGTGCATGTGCCTGAGTGTGAATGCACATGCTCGTGCAAGTCGGTTTTTGCAAGTTGGGGGGGTTAAAAGCAAATTGCATAAACAAAGGTTTTATCCTGCAGCACGCTACTAAGATCCAAATGAGTCATCAGGAGGAGTGGAATCCTCTAAGCCATCCCACGGTGCTCCTTGAGCCAACTGATAGCAATGAGAAGATAATTCTCTATTTCAAGCATGTCCATGGAGAAACAACACAGAGTTGTTGGTGATTCCCTCTTTCCGCTTCACAATGTCCTGACTTCCCAGCCCTGCCTCTTTTCTGCCTGCTCCCATTTGCTTCCCCGGCCAAGAAGCCCAGTTTCTTTCTGCAAATAGTTTCAGCTTCCCTGCTCAGACAGAGTATATTCCCGTGTTCTGCACCCAACCATCAGTGTACTGATGTCCTTCCCTCTCTGGTGTTCTGGTTTGATAGCTTTAGTTCTTCCATGCTGAAATCAAACACCAGGCTGTCGGGATGCCAGCAGCACAGACATGAGGAGCTGAGGATGCTGTTTCTGGTGCCCAGGTGGGCAGTTCCACCCTTTCAGGCGGAATGACAGAGCTGTGGTGTGGGGCAGTGGAGGTTTGGCTCCCCCTCACCAGCCGAGATAGCTGTGTGGTTTGTGAGCGGGAGGGCTTTGGGATTTTGTCCTGTTAAACCTCAGCGAGTCCCTGGCCAGTGTACATGAGCTGAGGCTTTCCATGGATGCAGCCCGGCCAGCATGGAGTGGCAACCTCCACTTCCTTACCAGGCCTCTCCTCCCAACCTCTGCTCCAAATACGGGGAAGCAGGAGCTTCCCAGAGAAGACGGGTCTGTAATTTGGCAGCGAGACCAAACAGTGGAGCCTTCCATAGGCTCCTTCTCAGAGGGGCTGGAGCTGTTTGGCTGGAGATTTTCAAATGAGTTATCCCTGAGGCACACACCTGGGCAGGGACATTTTCAGCCAAAGAGTTTGTTTGGCAGACTTTTTAAGCAACTGAAAATGCAGTCTTGTAACAGGAGGTACCTGGCAGTCATACCACCTGGCAGTTGTGCTAGCCCCACCTACCATATTTTTGGATCATTTAAAAAAGCAGTGAAGATTTTTAAGGGAGTGTTTTTTCCATTAGAATTTAGTAAGATACAACCGTGCAGCTTCCTTATACTCCTTTGAGCTACAAACCATGGAGATATCATTTTAAGCCAAAATGTGGAGTTTGGAATCACTAGGCAATTCCCATAAGCTTCATAATAGTGGGAAGTTTGTAACTGAACATGTAGGTAAGAAATAAGAAAAAAATATACTAAAATTATTACTGACTCTTCCAATTTTAACACCCTCAGTGTACCTTTAATTCTTTTAAAAGCATACCTTTATATGTTTGAAAAATTATTTTAGAAATGAGAAACTAGTCTTACTGCTGTGTTTCATCCTTAGTGTGACTGTTTGGTGTAATAGCTCTGACAATGCCATGCTGCTTTAAACCAGAGAAAAGCAGTAAATACACAGGACACTGATGAACATTTTGGTATATGCAACTTTCACTGGTACAAATTATTGGCTATTTGCTTTTGTGACAACACTGAGCAAACATCATAGGAAAGAAGAGCAAGCTTTTTATTAATTTTGACCTGAGTATTTAGTAACATTTTTATAGCTAGAAGATTATATCCTCCAAAGAACTCTGTAGCTTCTAAACACAAACGGGTATCTAAAGAGCTTGGGCCTGCCTTCATAAGTCGTCATGGGCTGGGATTTGCTCTGTCTGCGCTTTGCTTGTTTGTTGGATGCCAACTCAAGGGCAAAACCTTTGGGTGTAACAAGTTGCTCGTCATATTTCGCGGCAGAATATACTTTATTTTGATCTGTGAAGGGATGACAAGGTTCCTAACAGTGGTAGTCACAGCGTGGCTTTGGTGGGTTGCCCAGTGTGGCTTCACCTATTACAAGGATAAACAGATTGCAAGTAGTAAAAACTCTTATAGAATGTTGGTAGCAGGAAAGGAAACACAAAACTTTGTCATCCCTGATCACCCCAGGGGTGTTTCAGCTCTCCCTTGGAGCAGTCCCCAGGTGCTGTAGAGGAAATGGGGACATTCTGTCTGTTAATGTGTAGATGGGGAAAATTGCTAATGGGAAGCATCTAGTGGGTGGCATCAGGGTCCTGAAAGTGGGGCCCTATAAGTGACTTAGTGTCAGTTTGCAGCCTGTCCTCTCTGTCCTTGCACAGAACATCAGTGGATGTGCTGAACTGTTCCAATGGGATTAGAGCTGCCTGGATGAACCTGGTACCAGGCTGCAAACTGCCCACACCTGGCCTGAGCCGTGCCTGCATAAACTCTGCTTGCTGGAGCTCCTGGCAGCTCACAGCCAGAATTCATAGCCTGCAAAAATGGAGTTGAATAAGTCAAATGGATGTGTGCTTGGCTTAACAAACAAAGATGTTTTGGTTTAGGGCACAGTCCATAGAAAGGGTCTGTCTGCGGGAAAAGCTGTAAGTGATGCTAAATAACAACCCAAGGAATTGAAGATTAAATAGGAATAAATGACCAAAGGGTCAGAGATGAAACTCTGGAATAGCTGGATGTAAAACAAGGAGAGGATCGCAAAAGGAAAAGGGTTGGGGCGGGGAGGGGATGGGCGGAGGGCTGCGGGGAGCGCACGTGTGCCCGTGCCCGTGCCCGCCGGGCGCGTCCCCGCGTCCCACGGCGCGTTCCCGGGACACAGCGGCGCGGGCGCTGTGCCGGGACAGCCCTCGGCCGGGCGCTCCTGGCACACGGGCTGGGTGATGCTCTTTGCTGCATCGCTGCCCGAGAGCCGCGACCCCGCTGGGTCCCAGCGCTGCGTGGGAAACGTTGGCGTGGGCTGGAGCGCTCGGATGGCTTTAGGTTACACCTTGTACTGGATGTTAATTGCAACATCTCTTTTGATGTATAACTTGGTAAATATTACTTTACCTCGCTGCATGAAAATACATTAATTTACAGTCACGCTAAGATTTATAAGTCGGGATTTTTTTTTTCCCCAAATGATGAGCGGATTGCAGCAAATTCAGTTCAGCAGTCCGTGGTTCCGAGCCTTTTGCAGAGGCCTCACGTGGTCGCCGAGCGCCACACAAACAGCAGCGTTAATTAATATTCCCCGCGAGTTCCTGGGCGGGAAGGGGTTAACGCGGCCGCGCCTCCGCGCTCGCCACTTGCTTTTTCTGCTCCTTAATTAATCATGCGCTGCCCCGCGATTTCAGTATGGAGAGGGCGAGCAATTATTGATGAGCCCGCGGGCTGTCCCGCGTGGGGTGCGGGGCGCGCACAAAGGCTCCTCCTCGGCGCGCACCCGCCCCGGCCATCAATAAATAACGAGGGAGCGCTTTTGTTCCGCGGTGCCCCCGGCCGGGCCGGGCCCTGGGCAGGGCTGCTGGCGGGTCCGCCGGGCAGGAGGGGTTCGCCGGGCCCACCCCGGCGCTGCCCCGCGCACAACATGGCCGTGCTCGGCCCGCCCCGCCCGCAGCGCCCGCGCTCCCCAGGGATGCGCGGCTTAGTTGGGCTTACTGCCCGCCCTCCTTTTTAGCTTTTTTTTTTTTTTAATTATTATTATTTTTTTAAATGTCCTTTCCTTCGCCCGCTATCCGCTCAGGGCAGCGCACGAGTGGGTAAAAGCCACCCGCGAGCAGCCAGTCTAATGAGTCGGGGTTCTGCAGAGCCTTTATAAACGAGGAGCAGCCCAAGATGGGAGGAGGCAGCGCGGAGCGGAAGGGACCGGGAATGGGGATGAGCGGTAGGGAATAACAAAGCGTCAGGTGCAGGGCTGTGGCCGCCTATAGATGGGTTTGGTTTTTAAGCACTCCCGGTACAATTAAATAAGCAAACGGGGAAGCCGCGGAGGCAAACCCCGCATTTGCTGCGGCAGCTGCAGCGCTGGGAGAGGCGAGCGCATTGTGCGGGGAGCGGGGAAGAGCCCGCGCGGTGGTGATGGAAGGACGTCCCGCCCCATCCCGCGGGACATGCACAGGGAAAGGTGCGCCTGGCTCCGCTCTCCGTGCAGGACAGCCCGCAGCCCCGGCCAGGGACATCCCTCGGACGCCTCTGCAGGTTTGCCGCGGAGCGCAGGAGCGGGCTCGGAGCTCCGCGGGGAGCTGCGGAGAGACACAGACCGGGGCAGAGCCGGGCATTTCGGCTACGATGAGGGGGGATGATAAAAAAAAAAGGGAGCAGGATGTGATAAACAGCACTAAAAAATGGCAGGAGGATAATGTTTACTTTTGAATCCCTGGCCCGCTGCCAGGCTGGCGCTGGTTTTTAGGTTAGCAGAGGTTGGAGGAAGGGCCAGACTGAGGCGGGGCTTGCTGCTGTCAAGGAAAAAAAAAAGGGCTGCAAATTGCTGTTCTCAGCTTTTTTTCTCTCCTCTCCTCCACCCCCGCCCTCCCCCGAAAAAAGGCAGTGCTTTCTCTGAGGCTCTTAAAAATGATGCAGAATTTTAACCATCTGCTGTACCCAGAGCTCTTCGCTGGGACTGCAAAGCTGAATTTTTGCAAAGGGAAGAAATTGCAAAGCTTTCCAAAACAGAAAGCTGTTTTTTAGGCGTGTAAATATTTCAGGAAATCCTGTCTTTAAAGAAAGAGCCTGTTTAATTGCGGATCGAGAAGTGGGCATTAAGAGAAGCGAGCCGTTTTTAGCCTGTCGTGGTGGGGTGTTTGCTCAAACAGACGCAGGTGTGGTGCTACGGCGCAGCTCGGCTTTGGAAATGTAGCGTGAGCGGCGAGAGGCTCGGAAAGGCACAGCAAGGGAAGCTCATCGGTTTTGTAGCTCGGTGGGGTTTTATTTCAGGGCTTGCTGTGGAAGTGCCCTAGATGTAGCCGAACGCAGCAAAGTCACTTCTTGACCAGCTGCGTGTGTACGTAAGGGAGTAAAATTATTTAATGAGCGGCATGGGGACTGGCAAGAGAATCGTGTCACTGCCGCGGCCTCCTGAGCTACAGTAGCATGTCCAGTGCACAAAGGGAGACTATTTCTAAGTGATAATAGACGGGGAAAACGCTTTTGAAGTGGTGAAGCTTAAAGCAGAAAACAGAAGCAATCTTTAATGTGGAATCCTTACTTCTCATAAATTAGATAAACTGTTTAAGTGTCATGAACAACAAATTAAATATTTCAGATATCTATAAATCAGAATATAATGTTTGTCTGGAGTAAGAGCTAAGAAAATTGGAGGTTATTACCTCATAATTCATCTATGTATTTAAGATCAATTAGCAAGTTATTGGAAAAGGAGATTGTACTGAAATATTTGAGGCATTCAGTTCCTTTGAAAATGCAGTTTGCGTTTTCTCTTTTAAGATCCGTCAAGACCAGATCGTTACCTCAAGTCCCTGGTTAGTATTTGTAATTGTGCGGGCTCTATTTTCTTTAAATGAAACCTCTACAAATGAGTATTAAGAAAAGCATTTACTTTCTGAAGCCAATGTAGAGGCCCAGTTAAACCTCTTCATTCAGTTTTAATTTGTAAAAAAAAAGACTGTGTTACAGTGTAGGTGTCCTGTAGACTCTATGCATTTTTTTATTTTTAAAGTTGAAGGTTGGGGCTGTATTTTGTCACCTGTTGCCTACACAGAAAGAAAAGGGGGGGGGGGAGGGAAGAAAATGCCCTGATCGTGCAAACTCTTGCAGGGAATGTGCTGTTCATCGTTTCATTACCGATAGGTGAAAAACAGCCGCTTTTTTCCCCCTCTACTTTTAGGTGCCCCAGAAAATTGTACAATATGTGTGCTTTCAGACAGTGCCAGAGGAGCATAATGAGGTGTTTAGTCACAGTTTGGATGTGGTATTGGTAGAAAACAGTGCAGGAACTGTGGGCTGGATTTTCAGGGGAATAGTCCTTGTAATCCAAGGCTGCCTAAATCCCAAGCTGGTATCCAGGCAATAGCGGCACTAAATTCTGTTTGCCTTTTGTTAGGTTGTTGTCTGCTGAACATTTTCCTTTTCTTGCGAGGTCTGCAGCATGGCTGGGCATTTCGGTGCTGGGGTTTGTTGTTTTGGTTTTGTTTTTCCCTTCGGTTAACCCTTGGATCCCCGTTTGCTCCTTTATTGCAGAGCATCTCCGTAAATAGGAATGCAGCCTGGAGTAAGTGTGCTGTTCTGATATGGAATACAGGGCTGGGAGGGGGGAATCTTTCTAGGGAGTAAAGTCTGAAAGTGCTGGCATTTCCCTTGCTGGGTATTTGGATTTAAAAGTCAGTGGTGTTCTGGAGACACCAGTCTGATAGGAGGAACACATCTCACCTGATATTCTGCGGGTTAGAGAACAAAGATTTCTGTGAGAATAAACGTGTCTGCAAATACTTAAGGACTGGTACACTCTGCAAGTTAATTCTGTTTTACTCTGTGTGTGCAAATACAGTACTAGGCAGGCTTTGAGATTTCAGAATTTCTTATTGGAAACCTGTTAGGATGCAGGACTGAATGAAACTGGGAACGACACCTTGATGACTGGATCACTTGCTTACAACAGTCTTTTTTTGTGGGTATGGAATTGTACGTGAATAAATACGTAGAAGGGCCTGGGCTTACAAAATTATTTTGGATTTGGCACGATTTAGTATACTATCTGTAATATATGTTGTCATCCCCTGACAGACATCTCAGCATAGCCTCAGTGTTCCCGTTTTGGGATTAATTTGTTCTTTCAGCAAGGATAATATCATAAAGCCACGGATTCAGGTTGCTTATTTAGTTCTAAATTTAAATGATCAAGCAGCTTATTTTAATATTAATTTCCCAGACCTAATAATAACAGAACAAAAATATATATGTACAGTTATTTGCAAAAGAAAATTGAGCTTAAGTTGCTGAACCCTAAATATTGTGTTTTGAACCCTAAATATTTGTATTTTGTTGAATGCTAGAGCTGGTTATTTGAAAATAAGTGGGTGGGTTTCGAGATACGGGAGGAAGTTGGTTTTATCACTTTGTATTCGTGTGAATATTCTCTGGTTAAATAGAATATGAAATGTATAATTACAGTGTTGTTTAGCTAATGAGTTAAAGCCAGCAGATGACACAGTATGCAAAACAGTTTATAGCAACAATCAGTTTCCAGATAGTTCTCTGCAAGGCCGAATTATCAGTCAAATAAATGGTGTGAAATATTGGTATTAAGAGTAAGGACATGCTGTGTGATACTTGCTGTGCAGTGTCATTATTACCTGTGCTGCAGATACTGTGATCCCAATGATTTGATAATTTGGGAGAGTTACATAGGCCAGGAAAGTTTTACTTCCCCCCCCCTGCAAAAAAAAAAAGGCAGAGTTAGGTCTGCCTGAGTGTCAAATCCGTAGAACCCCATGGACTGAGGAGACAACCTCAGGGGTGTCTCTCTCAGCTTGTCTTGTGTTGGCATCTGTTACTGCTACAGAATATATAGGCTTGGCTGAAGGTGCTCTGCAGAGCCCCTGACTTGGGAATTTTCCTGTACCAATGGACAGCACGTTACGTGAAACTCGAAAAAGAGCCAGCTGGAGGGCTTGGTTCTGCCCTCAGCATACAACAGCTTTGCAGAGCTTTTTGCCTCTGTTTGAATAGAGAGCCAAATCAAGCCTACCGAATTTCTTTGAAATGAAACAGAAAATAAAAATGTGTGTGAAAATACATTGATTTGTTTCTAACCTGCCTGATTAAATCAGCAATGTGATATCTGGTGTCCATTAAAAATGTGGGGTTTGTTTTGTTTTGTTTTTTTCAGGGCCTGCCTTGGAAAGTATTTTATGGTCAGTGGAAAAAAATGAGGAAGAGGAGGGTGTGGCTGCTGCTGGGAGGCTCTGGCTCTGCAGAGGGTCACTGCCTTGTGGAGATGGGACGTTCATCAGGACAAAACGGAGCCGCCTTTTAGGTAAAACTAAACTTATTTTTTTAAATTGGAGAACAAGTGAGCATGTAATCTGTTATTGCTTGTGCCAGTCTCTGAGGGTCAGTCAGTGCTCCTCACTTGAGTTTGGGAGCTGTACTCACACCTTGTTTTGCTCCAGACTTCTCAACTCTCTCACTAATACGTCATGGTAAGAACAACAAAAACTAGTTTCAGCTCTGCAGAATAATAAGAAAAGTTTATTCTGAATAACCAGCGAGGGACTGATCCTCCAGAGTGGATCTGTACCCACTTCTGGATTTTCATTTCCATGCTATTAGTCCCCCAGCTGGCACATGACACACAGATATTTCTGTCCATAGTTCTTTATATTATGGCCACAGTTACAGGATCACAGAGTCTTGGAAAGACTTTGTGAGAATATTTTCAGGTCACAATTCTAGTGGGATGAGATTTTGATGGTATTTTTAGTAAAACTGTATTTTTTTTTAAGACATTGTCAACACTTGTTACAAGGGCAATTTGTTAATAATGCTGATTTACGATCTTAATTCCATACGATTGATTTTAAAACTGTTTTTCTGCACTGGCATGGTTGTAGCAGTCATTTTTTTTAACTCTGCTGCTGCAAATGTATTTTAAAAATGTGTGAGTTCTACTGATACCGTGAGGGAAGATGGAGCTGAAGAAACTTCTTTAGTAGTAAAACCACTCACCGGTGTGGTTACAGAATCTGCTCCCACATCTCGTGTCTTACATTTGAGCTCATCATCTCTTAATTATGTACCCTTGTCTTCCTTTGAGGAGCAGCAGTGTGTGGGTTGTGGTGAGCTGTTCTCGCAGCTCGGGTGAATTGTGAGCCACAAGACCAAAGGCTGAGTGTAGCAAACCACCATGTGAGTGGCAATATCCCAGGATCTGACACACAGCTTGGAATCTCTCATAATTGTTAAATGGTTTTTGCAAATAACGATGCGTGGATGGGAAAAAAGATAGTAAGATAAAAAAGGAACTATTTATTTGGTGAAACAGTGTCTTACAGTTATTTGTGAGGGCATGAGAGCAGGTGGGACAGTAGCCAAGCAGGGTGTGAGGTGTTCTGTGAGCCTGAGCGATGCACGGGCAGTGCTGGGCGAGCCCCTGGCTGGCGCAGGGGGATGGCTTCGCATCAGGCTGAGGGAGCTGGGCTGTTGCTCTGCCCTTCCCTCTGGCCACACAGAACAGAGGGGGGAATTACTGGGCTCTTGCTTTGCCCTTCCCTTTGGCCACACAGAACAGAGGGGGGAATTACTGGGCTCTTGCTTTGCCCTTCCCTTTGGCCACACAGAGCAGAGGGGGGAATTACTGGGCTCTTGCTTTGCCCTTCCCTTTGGCCATGCAGAACAGAGGGGTGAATTACTGCTCAGCTCCTCATGCTAATTCATGCCAAGTCTACCCTGACCTTTTTTACAAAAGGTGAGGTGGTAAGAGAGCGGAGGGCGAAGATAACCAACATGGGATCCTTCTGGAATACCCTGTCCTTGTCAGGAAGTGGGCCAGGTGGATCCCTTGGCCAGTGGCTCCATCGTGGCTTTGTGCCTTTTTTTTATGGTCTTTCCTCCCAGCAATCCCGTTTAACACTGTATTTTTGTAGGCTATGTGTAGAACTCTGTTCTTTCAGGTTCCCACTGATGTCCCTTAATGATGGACTGATTTTCACGTGCTCAGTCTGCATGTTGTAAAATAATATATTCCCATAGTTTAAATTTACTGCTTTTATAATTTAGCTGAGTAATTTCCCATTCAGGACTGGAAGTAGGTGAGTCAGGCTATAGTTCCTGACTTTCAAACTGTGTCTCTGTTGCCTTCCCTGTTGCTCATGTGCTCACCAGCATAAATGGTTTCATTACTTTGTCTCCATATGTGGCAGTCTCTTGTAAGTCATGTTGTTTGTCACCTGCCCTTGCACTCCTGTGCCTGCTGTAGCTGTAGTGAGGGACTGCAACAAGAACTGCAGATAGCATTCTCCAGGAAGGTGTCTCCCTGGCAGGGGGATAGTAGAAGGGTAAGGTTTTGGATACAGGAGCCTGTTTTCCTGCTTGGCTTATCTGACGTTGCTGCGTATCCCTGACAGCTTTGGTCAACTTGTTATGATGGCACCCAGGTCTCTTCCCTTGGAGAATGTTGCAATATGATCTCCTTAGCTATTATAAAAAAAATATTTACCGTGTTTCACATTTACCTAACTTTGTTAAACCCCTCAGTTACCCAGTACCCTCCCCTCGCCTGTCAGTTTTGCCGCTCTTATTTTACGCCTGATCTTTCTAGACCACTAACTAAAGGTAGAAGTTGGTACCAGCATGACCTCTGCATGCAGCAACTACTAACCTTTCTCGTGTCAAAATGTCTTTTCACTCCTGCAGTTTACTTTTGGCTGCTTAGCTGGTTTTTGATCACGATTCCAACTTTGTCACGATTAGTGCGTTTTCTTTGTGGCCTTTGTGAGTCACGTTGTCAAAGCCCTTTTGAAAGGCCAGCTAAATAATCATTTCTTCTGTGGGTGCACCCCAAGTGAAAAAAGACATATTTTCATTATGTTGGCAGTGCTGCTTTTCTCTCCATTATGTAATCCCTGCTCAGGCATTAAAATTATAATCTTTTAAACTAGCCTTCCAGACGGTTTACTAAGTCACAGAATTCACTGGCACGTAATCTGGATCACCATTTGTGGCTATTTCTGAGGACTGCTACCCTTTCATTCCTGATAGGAGAGTGCAGATTTTTGTTGGAAACCCTACCTCCAACCTTGAGCCGCTTCCGAAAGCCTGCGTGTGTCCTTGGAGTGGCTTGCCTTTAATTTATCCCATTATTTCAGCACTTTCTGCTTTGCTATCTGCTGCTCTTTCACCCTTTACTTGCAAAAGAATTGATTAATGGGATTTGCTGTTTGAAGGGACCAGAGGGGGAACAATTTGACGACTTGAATATCATAGAGTTTTCCATCTGTATTAAGCCTGATAACTTCTTTTTAACCTAAAAGGTACCTTTGGGTCTGTCTGGATTTCTGGACATCAGGAGATAAAGGGGTGTATCTCAGAATATGAGGTAGGGTCACGATTGCTCCACCCCCCAAAAAAATTGACTATACAAGAATTCTGTGTCACAAAGTCGCGTTTTCTCTGTTTTCCTGTTCAAGAGAAAGGACATCTCATTCTATAACTTTGTAGTGTTGTTGTTGCTTCCCATCTTGGAGGGAGAGTGCTGTTGGCTGGTGAGAAGGTGAACAAGAACTGGAAAAGACTAGGAATTTTCACTGGAAGAAGTAATGGATATATTATATTTTTTTCTGAATACCCCAGATCAGGAACCCAGCTAACAAGAAATGTCAATATGGTCGTACAGGGTGAGAAGGGATAGGTTCCTCTGTTGTATAACTAAACAGCTCAAGGTCATAATCAGCCATTACCTTTTCTGCAGTGTTTTTTGTCCTCTTTCTTCACTCCCTTTGTTTCCCAGTACTATTTCAGACTTGCCAGACAACTGTTGTGCAGTCTTCCTGCTTCTAATGTATGTCAGTAAATTGTCCTTGTGTCATTGGTTCAGTCCTTATGCTCCCAATCTCCGTTGTCAGATATTAATTTCTGAGTATATTCTTTGTTCTGGTTGTTTCAGTCCAGTGCTTTTGCTTTCTGGACAAGGCACCTCTTTGCCCCAGCCCGTTGCAAAGCTTTGCTCGGTGCTCACGTTGTCCTTGCCCACCTGCTCACCTCCCAGCCCTGTCCTTGCAATCCCTGCTGTACCGTGTGCTCCAGGTTCTCTGGCACTGCTGCTGTGATGGGTGGGGATCTCGTGCTGCTGTCAGCTGCCCTGACCCCAGCTGGGCTTTGTCTCTGCTAAGCTCCCTGCGCCAGAGACTTGGATCAAGAGCTTGTCCTGCCTGCCCGGCTTTATTCCTGTGATTTTCTTCTGGAACCTCTAACGTAATGTTCAGCTTCATCAGAGGTGCTGCTGCCTGAGGGTGGAGAAGGGAAAATATCTGTCTAGACCACTCCCTTCCAAATGCTCTCTTCCTCCCAGCCTGGCCGAGTAACTGATGGTAAAATCTGCATCCCAGTGAGCCACATCCCCAGAGACGAGGAAAGCGAGGTGCAAAGCAAAAGCTGGGATCATCCAGCAGGCTGGTGGATTAGAGGAAGCATAGGAAGGAGGCACTCCTCTCCAACTGGCTGTGTTGCCTCCCAATATTTTACCAAGGCAGCATTAATTTAGCTGTTCCAAGAGATGCTTCTGTTAATATTCATATTAATAATGATGTTCAAAGATATTATAAAAAAGTTGATAAGAGGAAGCTTAATAGCCCAAAGAAGTGCTTCTGTAGCCCAGTAAAGCTCAGCTGTCAGCATATGTGAGTTTTCATAGGTAGCATCCTTTCATTTTGTTTACCTTGTTCTCCTCTTTGCACGTGAACCGTCACGGAGTTAGCAACTGTCTACAGCAACAGGCACGTTCTCTGCCCATCCACAGGCTACAGAATATTTTAAGAATCTCATTTATAGTAGCTACAAAAAATTACACTTTTTAATAACCACTTTAAGACACAAACAATTTTATAAATCAACTCAGAATTTTTCAGGAGGAGATATAAAGGGGGAAATTGTATTGAGGTGATAGTTTACACTTAAAATATTTTGATAACTTTAAAAATTACTTCAAAACAGCTGGCTAGCTGTGCAGAAATTAACCTGGATGTGAAACAGGACTTTGGCTCTGGAAATAACGTGACATTGAGCTGTGGCAGTGTAAGGTGTCTCTTTTTTGAAGGGGGGTAGTGGGAAGTCAAATGATTTAGTGACTGAAGAGAGTTGCCACTTGCGTGAGCTCCATCCCTGGGGATATGACCTTTTTAATCCTCTTTAGTTAATGTATTGGTGATCTTTACTTAGGCAGAGTAAACAGTGCTGTTCTGAACAAAGGGGAGGTCATGCTTCCTGCATTACACTCTGACCCCGGGGTCGCGGCCTTTGTTCCCTTCTCAATGGGAATTGCTCTCAGAGGGCCACCACCAAATGGAGAACTAATTTCGGCACGTGCTGGCAGAGAATGGCAGAGTATCAGGTTTGCTGGGCCGACCCTCCGAGTGGGGAGTGTGCCGCAGTCACAGCTAGAGGAAAAGGCAAACTATTGCAGAGAGGACGTGTTAGCTCTTTAATTACCGATGGCTGTGCCACTTAATCCCTCCTTCAACTAAATATACTGCTTGGCTCTTCCCCCTGTAATGCAATTGCTCCATTCTCAGCCTTTAAACATTTTTTGGTTTACCCCCCACTGGATTTTTTCCGAAGGAAGAAGCACAGACTAGTGAAAATTAGCGATTTTTTCTCTTAAAAGTGAGAAACCACAATTGCAGCATCAGACTTGGGCCTCTGAGGTCCTTGTTTCTCAGCCATAAGGAAACATGATTCTGTGTCCCAGTGGATTGTATCCAGCACCTTTTCTATAACTTTTTCTGTTGCTTCAATACACACATGCAGGGCCCTCTGAGGCTGAGCACAGGCTACTGAGCCAAAGAGAACTAGGACTTCCTTGTCTCTGTCACTAATTTTATGCAAAAATACCTGGGCTTTTTTCTTTTTTTTTTTTTTTGGCTTCAAAAGTAGCTGGTGGCAGAATGTGATGCATCTCATTTTTAGTTGCTGTGACTAGGGAACATATAGAAACATGGAAGCTGAGATAAATTATCTGGAAGACTCGCTTACAGAAAACCATCACCTTTCACCAAAAGATATTGGTTATTTTTCATCTATATACTCTTCTTTGCTCAGCAGTAAAATCTGTGAAATACAGTTTAATTACTTTATAATCAATAATTGTAAACACGTATCTTCAGTCGACATACTGCTTTTCCACATTTCTTCGTTCTAACAAAAAAAATAAAACAAACCCAAGAAAGCCCTAATTGCTGGTGACAGCCAAGTTGTGTAAAACACAGCAGGGTTGGAACTGAGCACAAGAGCTGGGAGTCTATTGGGGGGAGCTTCTGTTGCCATCACAAAAAGAAGTAATTCTTACAACAGTAAGCTTCGAGGCTTCTGTGGCGTCACCGTGAATAGGATTGAGGTCAAAATGTGTCTTTGCTTTCCAGTCATTTCAAGTAAAACATGACGTCTTCAGTTGCCTTGCAGTTGTATTATTTAAACCAACACTTGTAATAATCTGCTCTCAGATGAAAAGTGAGTTCTGTAACACAGCAGTGAGCTCTTCCAAGGAGAGCAGTGGCCGAGGAGCTGAGCCGTGGTGCCCTGGGAGTGCAGAGTTGCATTCCGAGCTGAGCCCACGTGTGCAGCAACGATGCTGAGAGAGCAGTGCTGACACCAGCCCTGCTGGGGCTGGGATCCGGGCCTGGGCATTCCCAGACTCCAGCAGCTCGAGAGCTGAATGGCAACCAGAGGGGAAAGGTGTTTGTGCTGCACCCGTTTTCCAGGAGAAATAATACTGGCAGGTTAGACACGTCTCTTCCTCCTCGGTGGTACTTAGTTATAATTAATGTGTTTATGAATGAAAATGCAGAGTCCACCCCCTTTCACTATGTCTTCTTCAGTACTAATGCTGCTTTTCTGTTATCTGCAGGATTTTAGGGACTAGAGAGAGTGTCAAGGCAGTGTCAGCTGCATTAATTTTGGGGGGGGGTTTGCCTTAAAGCATTGATACGGTTGTGCTTTCTTTGGAGGTAGTGAGCTGTAGGAGAATTTTAAAATGTGAATAGCAGCTTGGAGTTTAAAAGAAAAAAGTTAAGACGATACTCAGCCAATATTCAGATTTTTAAAATAGTTATTTTTCCTCAGTAAGATATTGGAACCTTACAATAATTATAGCAAGTGCCTGATGGAAGGGAAAACTAATTTTTTTCAGTGTGTGTGGAATATTTCAGCATTCAATATGATACTCTGGGATGCCATTGTAGAAGTGCCTCTTCTGAAAGCTCCTTAGTGAGGGGGGAGCCTTTTGGATTTTTTTTTTTTGCTTTGAATGTTCCTGACTCAAATCTCTCGGGATTTTTTTTCTTTTGTTGTTTTACTGTTTAAAAAAAAAACAAAACAACTTTATCTCTGGCAAGATTGAGATTAATAGAATAGGCAGGGAATAGTCTATATATTTTACTGCGTAAATACGATTCCTCAGCATTACTGTTTCTGGCACTGATTTCTCCAGCCAGTGTACCTGGTAAAGCTTCATGGGAGGTAAGACTCTTCTCATTTTCTAGACAAAGATGTTACTGAAGTTAGAAATATGAGCTGCTAAATTTGGTATGAAAATTAACAGCTTTGTCTCTTAAACAACTAGTGTAGACCTGACTGTTCTGCTTTTAAGATTAAACCATTTCTATTACCCTGTTGATTTCCTTGGTCCTTTGCACAGTGATTGCAATATAACATCTTAAGGAGAGAAAACATGAAAAATTAAAAAAAAGATAGTGCTGTGTAACATGGGTTTGGTCAGGCTTTAGGTGTGCTATGGAAATTATGGAGTCTGTTCTTTATATTTCGAAGGTGAACATTTTTCTAAAGGTGGGACTGCTGGATATATATTCAGGCCCAGTGTAACAGAAAATTCATTTGAAGTGAATGCTTATTTGTGTGATTTGTCTAATGTCAAAATCTCTTCTTCTGCGTCTTTCCATTGAATACTTGAGTAAAAAGAAGTATGTGAGAGTTTAAAAAAAGCTGCCTGGGTAGAGATATCGGCATGTCATACATCCATGTGTGTGTGGTTTTTAAATTAATATTCTGGTGAGCAGAAAATACAAGACAGACGTCAGTTGCACCTGTAAAAATAAAAAGGCTGCTTCTCTGGGAAACTGCATTGCTCTGTTTTTCTGTGGTAAGAGGATACCATCCTTATGCTTTCCATGGCCTTAACCCCTTTGGAAAGAAGAATGCAGGACAGGCTGAACATGGCGTTCTCGGTTCGGGAAGGGCGAAGGCAGGGCTGGCGTTGTGCAGTGCTTCACTCAGGAGGGGCCTTTGCCAAGACATGGCCGAGGATTTTCTGAGCTTGCTGAAGGGTTTGGCCATTCCCTGAGCAGCCAAGCCTCCATAACAGTACAGTAAACCCGGCATTCCTATAAAAATGTTCCCCTGCACGTGTGGGATCCACGACTGTTGGTGTAGCAATGGGGAAGGGCAGTTTGAAAGCAAAACTGTGATTTCCCTGTTATAATTCAAACGTAACCCTTTGTTAGTAATCTTTAGGCTGCATTATAAAAATGTTGTGATTTCCCCTGAGCAGTATGATGTAAACTGAACTCTGCGAGCGTTCCCCCTTCCTGGGCCGTGGCAGCAGGAGCCTGTGGCTGCACACACACACACGTACCTGTGGCAGGTGTGCCAGGCTGCCCCCGCCTGCAGGAGGACACGGGGGTTTGGTTAGAGTAATGGTTACTGGGGGGAGTTGGAATTGGGTCATTTTATTTCAGATAAATGCTGGAAGTAATACAGGCTTTAGACATTGATTTTGATTTTGATACTTGGCTTCAAAATGCTTGGAAAAGCAGCTGTATTTCTGACTGAGTCAGGGAGACTCTCCGTGTCGAACCCAGTCTCAGTGTCCTGTTGCCATGAGGCAAAAAGTCTGGGTTTTTTTCCTGCACAGGTTCCTTACTAAGTTCCTTGTTGGCATTAGAAAAAACACTGTACAGTTCTCTTGAAATTTTTAGTGGACAAAGAAAAATGCATTATTTTATATTTTTTTTGATAATTTTTTCTGGGAATATAAATTTAAGAGTTGATCTTTTAATATTTCAGTGCTTTGATCAACCATATTACATTTCCAGTAAAATGTTTTTTTGGGCTCTAATAAAAAATGGTTAAATTTGCAGCTTGAAACTTCCACAGATAAGTCACGGATACCCCTCGAAATTTTTAGTATTCTGAAAAGGAAGTGTTTTTAAACAAATGAAAAATATAGTTTGCTGAAAAAGTCTGGAAACAGCTTTTCACAATTCCCCCCGGTTCTTTTTTATTCTTTTTTTTTATTTTGTGATACCAGCGTCAGCATTTATGCTGCACTTTATTAGTGGAGACAGTGTAGCAAAAACTTCACTGGATGTTTCTAAGAGCGTTTGTGAGGTTGTAATAAACTGAACTGAAATCACCTTCACTAAATTACAGCACACATTTAATCTGTGCAGATGCTGGTTCACCTTTTAAAAAGCAAAATGGGAAATATTTTCTGCATGAAGCTTCAGGTTTGCTGGCAACACGGAAATGACCCCCCTTTTCAAACCCGTTTTTCACGCCATTTAATGCAGAGGAGGAATAACTCAGGGGGTCTCCTCTCCCTCCACTCCTCCTGCGTGGGGAGAGCAGGGAGTGCCTCAGTTTCCCTGCAGGCCCAGGGAATGCACAGCCACTGTGTGGGACACCTGCCTTACTGACACTGCAGCTTGGCCCAGGCCTGCTCAGCTGGCTCGTTCAGGCGGCCCTTCGAGATGCAGAAACACATCAAACTTCACAGTGCACGTGGGGCAGCTCCAGTGAGTGGAACAGGACAGGCAGGAAGGGAAAAAACTCAGGTGACTCCCAGGAAGACAGTTAATAGAACAAAAATTCTACAAAGTGTTGTCCTTTTTTCCCCACCTATAAATTATACCTGCAGCTGATAGAAAGAATGTAGAAGCCTGTATTTATCTGCCCAGTAAATACGTGAATACTTTCAGTAGGTTCATTATTCTCTTGACATTACATTTTATTATAACAATAATGTATCATTATTGTTCATGTGAGGAAATTCTTTTTTGAAGGAGAGGGATTTCAGTGTACCAGTGTTACCGTGTGAGACTGCAGTGCCACTGGGATAGCCAGGCTGGGCTGCTCAGCATAAGGTGCACCTTCTGGACCATATATTGTAGCTTTAATGCACTAAAGAGAAAGGGGAACCTGCACTGCAGAGCTGGAGCTGCCACCTAAAACAGACCTGATAGCAGCGCTCAGCTCCTACGCAGATGGTGCCCTGTGCATTCTGTGTCCACACCATTTTGGATTGTGTCTGTGTGTGCTCAGGAATTGCAGCTATGCTGTCCATCTGAGACCGTAATGGATGGCCCTTTGGATTTTCTTACAGTGTATGCAAATTTTTCAGCTTTGATAACATTTCACTACCAAAAAAAAACACGAAGGAATTTGTGGTTTATGTCATTTTTGTTCACACTGCAGTTCACTTTGTTAGGGATTGTTGCACTATTTTGTAATTAAAAAATAGACACTTCATATCAGAGAACTCGGGTCACTGGACAGCTCTTGACTAGTTTAAAAACCTTTAACTAATTTAGAATATAAAGGTATTTTAAGCCCCTTTTAGACCTGAGAAATTGTAAGTTTTCATTAAGATTTCATCATGTATATTTGTTTACTTTTTGCAACTTATTATTCTGTAAAAGTCAACATTTTCTTTTTTTTCCTGCAATATGTTCCGTTTTTCTTCCCCCTTTTTTATATTACATATATTATTTTATTATTTTTTTTTTTGTAATCTCCAGCAGCTCTTTCTGCGAGGCACTGAGCAGAGGGTTCTGAGCAGGGCTGCCCGTTAGGTGAGGGGAGGCTGGACAGCCTTCCCGGCGGGACAGCCTGGAGCCCCCCAGCTCGTTGTAGGGCCGTGCTCCCGGGGAGAGCAGGAGTGCCGGGACAGCCTTCCCGGCGAGGGCAGCGGGCCGGGACAGCCTTCCCGGCGGGACAGCCTTCCCGGCGGGACAGCCTTCCCGGCGGGACAGCCTTCCCGGCGGGACAGCATTCCCGGCGGGACAGCATTCCCGGCGGGACAGCATTCCCGGGGAGGGCAGCGGGCCGGGAAGGGGCCGCCGCTCACCTGCGGCGGGGCCGGGAAGGAGGGAGCGGGGCCGGGATCACAGGCAGGGACAGGGCACGATCCTGCCCCGGGCCGGGCTCGCTGCTGCTGCCCCGCCTTGTCAGCAGTGGGCACAGGCAGAAAAAATAGCATTGCCCTCGGTTACGAGCTCGGTACGGCAAAAAAAAGAGGGGGAAATGTTGGAAGATAAACAGACTTGCGTCGGTAGCACCCTTAAAATCCTGCTGATGCAACACCCCACTTAATGCCTCCTTTCTTAAAGAAAAAAAAACCCAAAAAACACCCACTTGTCCTCCTGCCAGAGTTTCACTTATGTCGGTACCAGTTTAATGCCAAGTTTTCCATAAAACATCATTGTTAAAATACAGTGTACCGGAGGAAGTGTTTTTGCAAAATGCTTCATTATGTTTTGAAGGGAAGGGTGTGGAAATATGTCCTTATTCAGCTTGCCTTTACAGTTCGGATCTTTTCAGAATTGTCTGTTTGGGATTTCAGTGGTTTTCCCCCGTGATTAATGGGCCACTGATCCATTGGAATTAATGCAAGTTATGCAGTAGATAGAACTTCCCCAAGTAACCTGCCTGCTGTGTAATCGCCGTCCTCTCCCTGGTGTGCACCAGCTGTGATCCTGCAGAGCGTCTGGGGCTCCTTTGGGAGCGATGGGCAAGACTGCTTTGCTTTTACAGATAGATTTTAATAATTATTATTTTTAATTCCTGGAGAGTGCCTTTAAAAAGAAAAGCTCTCTAAATGTTAAGTAAAGCTATTCTTGGCGATGCACTGGAATTATAACATGCATTGGAATTATTTTAATGGTACAATAAAAAAAAAGGAGAATTTATACTTTTCTGGATAACTTAATCCTAAAAAAAAAGTTTGATTATGTTATTTTTTAGAAAAACAAACATGTACCTGATAATGTTTTATTATTATTTATATTATTTATTATTTTATTATTTATTATTTATATTTCTGGTGGCTGCTAGATTAGAAACCACCCCATATTGAAAATTAACTATATTGTCTGGAAAGCAAAAAAGTCTGTTCAGAGGTGACCTCAGTGTGGATGTCTGTATCACACCAAACTGAGACCGAAGAACAAGAGATGCTACTCTGAGTTAAAACAGAAGCAAATGAATTAGTGTTCAGCAGGAGAATTTATAATGAGTTTCCGATAGGCAGAACTTGTGATAAAGGGAAAGAGAGAGGTTATAGAATTATGTAATAGGATAAACTGTGGTGTGAAAATACTGGCTTGCTACTATTTACATAATTTGAATTTATTCAGGCATACCGAATCTTAAAATAATTCCTCCACTTCCCTCTTTGGAATTCCATTTCTGTTAAGTGAAACCTACAGGTTGGACTTTGTGTAATTGTTTTCCTCTTTCCCGAATCCTTATTTTTTAGTCCTGTGGTAACCTAAAGTTAGCCAGCGTTGGGTGCAGTTTGCCCACGGCGGTGACAGACAGAACACGTTAATGTATCTCCTGGAGCCGGGGCAGCAGTGGCAGAATAGGAGCCCTGGCCGTGTAAAGGCACTTTGAACCCTCTGCAGGCACCACAACTGTCCCTGTTCGGAGCGGGCAAAAGCAGGGAGGAACCACAGCTGTTTCCACATTTAAACAAAAGTGAGAAATCAAGGGTAGGCATAGAGAGGAAAGAAAAAGGAGATCGATATTTTATATAGAAAGCATACAAATAAATAAGGAGCTAAAGGTAGTGTCTGATAAACAGGGTAGAAAGTCATTCAGAAAGCTGATTAAGTACAAGTGAAACACTGAACTAAGCTCCTTGTATACTTAAGTCCAATCCTTCCCCAAAAACTAGGTCTGCCTGTTATTTTGCATTGGCATTAAAAGTTGTTGCCTGCACTCTCGCATGTAATCTCTTTTTTTCTGTGCAGGGTTAACATTCTCATTTGTGCATGTTCTTTTAAAATAAATACTATCAGGAATGTCATGCCATTATTTTTAAACAAAAATGATAAGAGTTTTAGCTGGACATTATGGCTGTCTGCTGCTAAGGCTGTTATGCAGAAATTTTGCTTGCTTTTACTTTTTAACCACCCAGAATTTAGGCACGCATATCCTCTGCATCCACAGTCTATATGCAATAGAGACCGAAGTTATTAGAAGAGGTCAGAATTACTAGGTGTCATTTTACCAAAATAAAAATTTGTGGGAAAGTTACTGTTTAAATATCTTGTCAACTATGTCCTGATAATCTTTAGTATGCTTTTACTATAATTCCCTACAAATAAATATTAAAAACATTTTGTGGTTTCACACCATTAAAAAAAAAAGTCGGTAAGGGTAAACCATAAAACATATATTTGGCTTACAAAAGGAAATGTTTACTCTCCTCTGAATGCCAGTGGTTGAGCATTTTCTGGAGGTCTGAGGCTGGAGGGAAATGTGTAGCAAAGATTCCCTCACTGTGGCACTGCAGGAATCACGGACGCTGGGCACAGCCATCTCCAGGAGAGCCACCCGTGCCCCTGTGCCTCCTGGCTGGTGCTGTGCCCTGGGGGAGCAGAGGGGTGGCAGTCAGGCCCGGGCACAGGGAGCTGGGCTCGGGGCTGTGCTGCTCCAGCCGTGCCACAGGCTGTGCCCGCGGCGCCACCTGGGACGCCTCGGGCACGGATGGAGCCTCTGTCAGCAGCCTGGCCACGGCTGGCATTTCCCTGCTGCACTCAGACAGCCCGAGGAGGCTGTGGGAGAAGGGAGTGCATCCCGGAAAGAGTCTCTGACCCTGGAGCTCTCTGCTCCGTTCCGCAGGGCTCTGTGCTGGAGAGCAGCCTCTTTGGGTGGGATGGAGACTCGCGGCTGTGAGTTCCATTGCACTTTTTCCTATCACCTAATGATCAGTATTTAGTGGAATAAAAGATCAGTTAATACATTCTTTTTCCTGAAGAATATTTTACAAACTCTTAGAAACACACGGTATTGACTTTTCTGATCAGTTGAAGCTGCCTAGATGCTTTAAAAGTGCATCAGGAAAGCAATGATAGCATAAGCAAAATCAATAGGAAGTAAGAGGGACAACTATGACTTTCCTTAAGTAACTATGTAATCCCTTTTTTCTTACAGTAACATATTTTCCACAAAGAAGACTCTTCAAGGTTGAATCCAGTACAGTCTCCTCCCTCCCCCTTCCTCCCCCCCTCCAATGTAGGACAAATCAAATGCTTGACAACATTTTTTGTTAGGAAAGCACACGAAAAAAAATTTTGAATATACCAATAACAGCAAAAGTCTCTATATTTTTCTTGCGAGAAGGAGATTTCATTGGCTGGGTGAAATGGCGAGATGTGACGCAGAAGGACACTTGGACGGTGGAAATGCTGATGTATGCCAAAGCAGGCGCACCAAGAAATGCTGTTGCTATGAGAGAAACAGGGAGAGGGAGGGAGGGAGGGACAGACCGTGAGAGAGCAACTTGTGGAGGCCTTAGTTTTCCTTTTTGGCTTAGAGCAGAGAGGCTGCAGCGTCTCCCATTCCTAGCAGAGAGGGTTTAGGAGCTTCCAGTGGGTATTTTCATCAGGCTGAGCATTTAGAGGAAGGGAGGTTGACAAGAGAGATGCAGGTCACCTTAGAGTACAAAAGCAATTGGAAAGTAGGAGGCTGTATGTACCGAGCCAATGATCTGTGCTATGATAGATACACAAATTAGTACCGCAGATGAAGCAGCTTAGCTCATTATCCACCTGATGGTACTGAGACTTACAATTCAAAATGACAGAATTAAAATGCAGACACACACAGACATATATTTATAATGACCCCACCTTTTCATCTTAGGAATTATCCAGCTGGGATACCGACGTCTCTTGTGTAACATTCTTAAAGAGCTGCAATAAATTCACCTTTGAGTCCATTAGCCAGAAAAGGGGGAAAATAATTTGCAGGAATTTTTTTTTTTGTCTCTCTTCTTCGGCAAAGGGGAAAAAAGTTTGTGCTATGAACTTAGCCGAGCAGCTTCTGGAACGTGAGCCAAAAGGGGCAGGAAGTTGTTTTACAATAGCGTTACAGTGATCTGCCACAAATGGAAAAAGCCAAATGTTGGACTCGGCAAAGAGCAAAAACATCCTTCTCCCCCTCGCTTGCCTCCTCTTGCCCCGTAAGAGAGAAAGAGGGAAAGGAACGCTGAGCTAGAGGTTCTTTTTCCTTTTTTAATTACTGCTTGTAAGTAATGGAAAGATTATCTTACTTGCATATTCCATGGCAAGCACGAGGGAAAGAAGTATCAAAGGGACGTTTAAAAAAATGCACTTGGTAACTAGCAACGGGACTTTTGGCACAATTCCTTGAGTTTGCTTGAGGTTATGGAGGGGGGATGGGAAGAAGAAAAGCGAGTCGATGCGGTACGTTTTCTTTGAAAGGGGGGGAGAATGGAGGCAAAACTATATAAAACTTTTTTTTTTTTTAAGGAAATGTGTGTTGATCCTCTGAAGCCGAATCCTCAGGCATTTGTGGCCCATCCTTGCAGCCCGGTATGTTTTTTGTGAGTGTGTGCAAGCGCTCTCAATCAAACAGCAATCATGGCAGCTGTTTTTCTTCCAGCACAGCAGTTGAGCTGTCTCGCCCAAATGCTTATCAGCTTTTGACTCGGTGCCAAGAGAGTTATAAGGGCCAAGCAGCCTGAGCTTGGCTGTGCAGCTGGTTTGGAAGTAAGGGCATGAGAAAACAAAATCACAAAGTTTTTTTGTCACATGCAGTATTTACTTTTTCAAATAGCCCTTTTCAGCTCGGTGGGTTGGGGCTGGTTTTGTGTGTGTGTGTGTGTGTGTGTGTGCGCTGCAGTCCGCGGTCCTTGCGGACTGCTGTGCGACACAGAGCCGGGGAGGTACGTGTGAGTGTAAAGGGGAGCCTCTCCTCTCCGTATGAATCCCGGCAGTATTTCCGTAGAAACCGCCCCAGCTTCCCCCGGTGCAAAGCTTCATTAGCCGCGCTGCCCTGTCAAGCACGCTGCCGTAGCGTGGCTGCACTGCCGTTCCAGCGCAGCGCCTTTGCTCCCTCCGCTCCCTCCCTCCGGGTCCCATCGCGGCCCGCGCTCGGTGCCGTCCGTGTGCCCGTGGCTGCGGGGGATGGAAGGAGCCTGCCCGCGCAGGGCCGTGCCGCTTTCATCATCAGCTCCAGCCCGCTGCGTTTCGCTGGCTCACGTCCTCCTCCTCCGCCAGACTGCTCCAGTCGCTCACAAGGGGGAGGCCGGACTCTGGAAAGGCGGCCGCTGCTCGCATTCCTGCTGCAAGGGCCTCCCCTTCAGACGGCCTTTGCCAGAGCAGAACTTTTAAAAACGCTGCAAATAGGATCTTCTTTTTTCTCTGCTTGCCTGAGCCCTCCTCTCCTCTCCCAGCGTTCCCGAGTGGGGCTGGTTCTCGCTTCTCCTGCGCTGTACATCCCAATGCGGAGGGCAAAGCGCCCAGGGCTCGCCCTCTGCTCATCCTTTTCCCTCTCTCCCTTTTCCCTCCGTTGAGGAAATGGATTCCTTTGCCTGAGCAATGACTCGGGCTTTGCTGGTTCGTGTGCTCTGAGGATGAAGGCTTTTACTTGTGATTTTCCTCCCCCGGCTCCCAGTGCGCAGTGCTGCTCGGGGAACGAGCCTCTCGCTGCCTTTCTCTTTCTCTTTTATAGAAATATATTTTTAATGGCTGTAGGTATCTGCGCCATGTGAAATAGGGCGGGTGATATCCCTCCAACCCCTCGTAATTGGACCATGGCTGGAATGGAAATATTGGGGGGGGAATAGGGGGTGCACAGGCTGTTTCGTCCTTGCAGACCTCCCCCCCTCTCTTCTCTGCCGAGGAGGGAAAAGGGGATGTGCAGTAAAATGCCGTCTCTGGGACAGGTGCCAGCTCCTAGACAAAAGAAGTAGAATAGGCGGTAAAGGGGGGGGGGGGGGGGGAGATTAATAGTCAAAATCTCTGAGTGCAGCGCTGGCAAAAGAGCTGGTGCCCGATCGGCCTTTTTGCTGAATATTTTCTGTGCGATGGGTGGGAAGGAGAAAGTTGCGGCACACTTTTTATTCCCGTCTCCTCTGCAGACGTTTGGGAGCGTGAAGGGAGGGTGGAGGGCGCCTTTTTTTTTTTTTTTTCCCTCCCTTCTTCTTTTCCCTCCTTTCTACTGAATTATTCATAGTGTCAGTGGTGAAGCCAGGACTATTAGCATGCATCAGACATGCTGTTTGTCTGTTTGCTAACATTCTTCATTCAAGACTTGTTAACTACCAGACAAGCTTAACACGCTTCTCTTTTTCCCCTCCCCTCCTCTCTCCCTCCGTCTCTCCCCCTCCCTCCCTCCTTCCCTCCCTCCTTCCTCTGGCTTCTCCCTTCCCTCCTGCCTGCCCTGCTGCCTTCCCTTCCCTTCTCCGCCGTCCGTGCCACCCTCGCAGCCGCCCATTGTTGCCGCGGGGCCGGTGCGGGTCTCTGGGCGAGGCCCTGCCCGGCCGCGCCGCCCGCGGGGACTGCGGAGCCGCATCCAGCCCTGCCGGGTAAGCTGCTCCCGCCGGGGCGCGGGGGATGCCAGCCGGGAGAACCAAGTTTGGGAACTACGTGGGGATCGGCACATTGGCTCGCGTCTGCCTGCGCATTTATGATTAACCAGGAGTGCGGGATCAGCCCGGCGAGCTCCGCGCTCGTGCGGGAGGATTGCTTTGCTGGCGATTAGGGATGTGATAGACTAATATTTGCTATTGTTGCTGTTTTTTAGGTTCTCTTCTCCTTCTCTATCGAGTCTGCCCCTCCCTTCGCTGGCCTGTTTAAAACCAGCAAGCTTCATTTTCTTAGCAGACAAAGGTCGCTCACAGCTTTTATTTCTGAATGCAAATGTTCTAGGACTTGTGCCAGTCCTGCCTTCATTGAGCACAATATAGCTGCTTTCCTGAATGGCGCTTCCCCCTTCCCTTCGAGAAAAAAAAATAGAAGGGAGCTTCAGAGAAGAAGCGAAGTTGGGCGGTGCAAGTTTTTACATTTATTTAATATTTCAGCCTGTGTGGAGCATTCTTAAGCATCCCTGTGCTGAGCAGCTCCAAGGCAGCCGCCAGCCAGTGCGTGGGGTGTGTTTGTAGGGGCACACACGAGAGAGGGGCCGCGGCCGCATTGCTCAGCTCCTGGCTCTGCAGGTAACTATGGGATGATCTTCAGTCATTGCACCTCATCACAGTTGGGCTTCCCGATTTTCCTAGCAACGTGAGTTTGAACATAAGTATTTTCAGGGTTCATATTTAAATTTTGTAATACCTGGAATTGTTCGGGATCGGTTTATAATTGCCATCTTTATCAGATCTTTTTAAAAACTATTTTTCCAGGCCTTTAAAGGTCCGTAAGTGCCATAAGTGTATTTTCTCTTTATCTTCTGCGTGCGCACACGGGCACATGCTCACGCGCACTCCCACTCTCTTTCTCTTCGGGTGTTCATGAAGGAATTTATTTTAAGTAGAACACTTAAATATTAGAATAATGCCATTTATAGACCAAAGTAGCATGTGGACATGGATGTTCTGAGTTAGGCGCAATTTGACAGATGGTTAAACGCTTTAGATTTATTACTACTGTGAAATTGCCAGACCTATGATAATACTTACTTTGAATTCTTTATATAGACAAGTCCATGTGCAAATTCAAGTACCTGGAAATTAATATATTTTAAAGATACTTTACAAGGAATCTATTCCTTTTGTATATATTTCTAAAATAAAATGCCTTTTCTACACTGGAAAAAAATGGGACACTTCTGTAAATTATTTTAATCTTTTAATTTTATTTATGTCTAGGATTTAAAGTAAATAACTAAAGAAATGCAAATAAGTTTGGGGGTTTTGTCCACAAAGCAAACAAACAAAAAACCCTTAACCCCTACAAAATAATTGGAAAATACCTGGTGCTTATACACAAATAGTTTTAAATTCAGGCCACTGACAGCATTGTATCAAAATCATCTCCGTAGTGGCTTTGCATTAGGAGTGTTTTATGGCAACATAAACTGAAATACAACTCATAACTGTAAGTAGTAAAACAGTATTTATTGGCCGATCACTCTAAAAGTAGCTGGAGAATGTTTTAGTGAACTGTGTAGATTAAGAAAGGAATTTAGGAGCATATGGCTTGGTGATAGCTAAAATTAATTTCTTCAAAGGAGTTTTTAGAGGCCTGTAGTAGCTACCCAGTACAGTGCAGATAAAATATTAGTTGAGGGTTTTAACTCGCAGTCATTACAAAATCATAAACTGCTGAACACTCCTCACTGAGAAATTTCAGAGTGCTCGGTGGTATTGCTCCTAATGATGCCGTTTATCTAAACAGGATTTTTTTTCATCCTTAGGTTGTAATACTTGGGGGGCTGTTTTGTTGCTGAGGACTAGCAGTTAAAGGAATATAAAATTGCTTCTGGTGTATTAGTTCATTATTTTGTGGTGACTTGCTAGAAATGATGTCTCTGAGCATAAAATGAGCAGAATTGCCTGGTTCATTTCGCAGGGAGGATTTCTGTAAGCATGCTAAAAGTGAACATAGCAGTGCAGAAAGACCATGTGCGTGTTAATTGAAGAGGGATTAAAATCTGTTCATTAGATTGGTGAATTCCAGGTTTCAAAATTAAAATTATTTTTAGTCTGTAACGTGAAATATAGCTGCAGATAGAACTATTCAGCCCCTCAGATGAATGCCTTCAGGAATTATGCACGTGAGCTGGAGCATTTACATTTTGAAAGTGTTTTGTGTTGGACTGCCAAGATTCTCGTACGAAATGTTTGGTGCACGGAATGAAAAATTAGAAGCATAGACAATACTTTGCTTAATTAAAATATTAATTTTTTTAATAGCTGGCTAGGATGAAGTTTTGCATATTTTCAGATAACAATTGAGGGAAACAGTGAAAATAATCTAAGATGCGCTGGTTTTGCTCCCAGCTCCGTCTTTCTCCCTCATCCTCCAAATGGATAGTTGTCCTTCAAACGGATATTTTAGGTGTTGCTGATAAGTGAATTATCCATTCTTAACCTCCCACCTATCCTGACTAAAAATCTGTCTTTTACCGAGCGCTAGTGAGCGGGGAACACGAGGGCAAGGTCCATGTGTTCCAGGCCTGGCAGGAGCGCCGTGCCCGTACGTGGCACAGCGGCGATCCCGGGGGAGCGGGCTGATCCCGGGGGAGCGGGCTGATCCCTGGGGAGCGGGCTGATCCCGGGGGAGCGGGCTGATCCCGGGGGAGCGGGCTGATCCCTGGGGAGCGGGCTGATCCCGGGGGAGCGGGCTGATCCCGGGGGAGCGGGCTGATCCCGGGGGAGCGGGCTGATCCCGGGGGAGCAGGCTGATCCCGGGGGAGCAGGCTGATCCCTGGGGAGCTGGCTGATCCCGGGGGAGCGGGCTGATCCCGGGGGAGCGGGCTGATCCCGGGGGAGCGGGCTGATCCCGGGGGAGCGGGCTGATCCCGGGGGAGCAGGCTGATCCCGGGGGAGCAGGCTGATCCCTGGGGAGCTGGCTGATCCCGGGGGAGCGGGCTGATCCCGGGGGAGCGGGCTGATCCCAGGGGAGCGGGCTGATCCCTGGGGAGCGGGCTGATCCTGGGGGAGCGGGTCCACAGCCCAGGCAGGGGGGCTGCCATGGCATCCTTGCTGTCAGAGATGGCAAGTGGGGCGTCTGCTGAAAGTTTTTAAAATTAATTGCAGTTCTGTCGGGTGCACACTGCCAGGTTTGGATCAGGGTAAGAGAGATTTTATTATGGGTAAAGGAGAGGGAAAAGGGAGGAGGTGCAGAAGAGAAAGGGAAAGGGAGTGGAGCTGGAGTTAGTACTTTCAGATACGCTGTGGGTGCCGTCCCGAGTTCTTGTCTTCCTGGAATACAGTGAATAGATAGAACTGTAAGGCTGGGTTGTATTTTGTGTGGCGTGTGGGTACAGCACTGTCTTCTCCAAGTACGTGCCAAGTATCCATAAACATTTTGTAGCAGCTAAGGAGAAACAAAAGGAGGAGTGAAAGGAATGCCTTATTATTATCCAGTTTTGGAAAAGAAAGGAAAAAATTCTTTTTTTTAGGATGGGGTGTGTAATTCCCATCCACTCAGCACTTCAGCAGCTCCCCTGTGAGCAGGAGGGGTTCTGTGCTGCACTGGGCCTTTGCCCACATGTTCCTGTGGCACCGCACGTTCCGGTGGCACCGCGGCCTCGCAGGCCTTGGCTGGCGGGCTGTGCCGTGCACACGGGTGCGCGGGGCAGGGCAGGCCTGTGAGCAGGCACCTTCCCTCAGGAACGTGCAAACGCGCTCCTGGGAGGCGTCTTCCTCCAAACTGCACCGGCCACAGCTGGGAGCAGGTGCTGTGATCAGCCCTCCCGCCTCCCCCCGCACTGGCGGTGCTCGGGCAGGTCCAGGATGCACAACAAAGCCCCACTGCCAGGCGGTTCTCATTTGGATTTATGGTGCCTGTACCTGTCCGGGGGGGGATAATTTAGAGGTACGCCGGCGTGTCTTTGTTTCCCAAATCAGACGCAGGGTAGAGCGTGTCTCTTCGTGGCTCCATGGGTGTTGGCACAGCCTGCGTGCTCGAAAGCGCGTCTGATCTTCGCAGAGATGAGTGCTCGTGTGTGCGGGGCCTGCAGCTAGCGAGACTCAGTGGTACAGCCAGGAGACAGAAAGTTGAAATCCCTGTAGCCAGCACAATAGACATTCCACAGCAGAGCGAGCCCAGTACGTGGAGAGTGGATGGGGAGATGTTTTCAAGTGCACACGCGCTTTTTGCGAGTCCTGAGCTTATCCCACTGTAAACTGTAGTGGCTGTGCAAATCTGGACTTGTTTGTGTGTTTGACCCTGTACCTGACCCACAACAGGCTGAATTCTGTCGGGTTTGAGGGGCTTTGGAGCAATCCTCCTCTACCAGATCCTCACTAACACAGCCCGTGTGCGCGTTGTGAAATCGCTGATGGATCTGGCCTGGAACTTCTCACTCGTGAGCAAACAAGCTCATCATTTCCTTAGGAATGGTGCAGAGATTTCTCCTCTGCACTCACACGGGATATTTTAAATCTCCAGTACCAGTAGGATTTCATTATATTTGACTTGTGTTCTCCAAAATAGTACATAATTCAGCTCAGGATGCTTTCATTTGTAGATGGATATGTAGGAATAAAATGCCCAGGATCAGGCCCTTTGCAGCCTCTCTTTTAGAAATATATACCATCAAATACAAGATCTCCTCATTTTGAGTTGCCCTTTGTAAAACCTGTCTTTTTTCACAGATTAGTGTGACCATTTCTTTAGCAGTTGTATACTGTTCGCTCTTGCATACATTGGAAATTTGTTATTCCGTACCTCTGGAAACAAAGGATCTGATCCAAAGGCCTCTGAAGGTGACGGGGGGTTTTCTACTGCCTTCAAATGGGATTTGGATTAAGCCTATGTACATAATAGTTTGCAATGATGATCTGACTGCTATAGGGATTTTCAGGGTCTTCCACAAAACTTTTCCAAACTCGTAAAAATTGTCCAGGCAGGATGCTCCAAAATACACATTAAGCGTGGATCAGGTTTTGTTGTTTTGCTTTAAGAAAAAAGCTGGGGGGGAGGGGAGGAGGCTGCAAAAAGCTTCATCTCGGTGGTGCTCCAAATGTGAGTTCTATGAATAAAAAAGAGGGAATGTTGGGTCAGTATTTGGTGTGTAGCTGATGCATTACCTTATGCATTCTTTATTTAAATTAGGGGAGTCTTTTTGGAAGGAGTCTATAGATTTGAGATGGCAATGTGCTGCCTATTTATTTTTACGCACGTAAGTTTAAATTAACCTCGACCATCATAGCCTGTTATCTGCCAAGGAAAACATTTAGCTCCTGTCCAATTTCTCTGGAGTTTCAAAGTGATTTGCTCTTTTCAAACTTGTTAAAGCACAAATAGAAAAGTAAATTGCTTTGCGTACCCGTAGAATATTTTGCAAAGGGGAAGGAAGAGGAGCGAAGGGAAAATGAATTTATTATTATAATAACCAATATACCTTTATCAAATATTAATTAAGTCATCATTTTCTACAACCTTTGATTGATTGCATTTGAATTGCTGACTGATATTTTGCCACACTTCAAGTCTGAGGGACACTTAGCATGTTGCCCATGTACTCGGATACCTGCACACGGGTATGTTTGCTGTGGCATTCATTCAGCTCCTGAAGTTCTTTTGTCAATGTAAGCAGACATTTCCAGAAGGAGAAAGCAGCTTTAATTTTAATAACAAAAGAGTTCACGTGGTTTTATAATTACAGACGCAAATATTTTTAGAGTGCCAAATCAGAAAAAAATAGTTTTCTATTTGTTTTCTTTCTTTTTCTCTATTTTTTTCCTTGTTTTAGGTAATTTCAAAAATAGGAAAATATGCTGCGAACAGTTGATCTCAGGAGCTATAAAACAAGCAGCAGCACCTTCAGGTCTCCTTATTTTAATGCTGGGGGGCCAGGGGAGGCACTGAGTAGTAGTAGCTCAGGGAAATCCATGAGTGGTGGTGTGCTTCCCAGCCCTGTAGGCCGAGGTGCTCCCCAGTGGAGGGGATTGCTCTGGCACGAGTGGCTTTGGGGGTCTGTGATGGTGGTGGTGTCCCTGCTGGGCCCTGCTCATGGTGACCCTGCTCATGGTGTCCCTGCTCATGGTGTCCCTGCTCATGGTGACCCTGCTGGACCCTGCTCATGGTGTCCCTGCTGGACCCTGCTCATGGTGTCCCTGCTGGGCCCTGCTCATGGTGACCCTGCTGGACCCTGCTCATGGTGTCCCTGCTGGGCCCTGCTCATGGTGTCCCTGCTGGACCCTGCTCATGGTGTCCCTGCTGGGCCCTGCTCATGGTGTCCCTGCTCATGGTGTCCCTGCTCATGGTGTCCCTGCTCATGGTGACCCTGCTCATGGTGACCCTGCTGGATGGTGTCCCTGCTCATGGTGACCCTGCTGGACCCTGCTCATGGTGACCCTGCTCATGGGACCCTGCTGGACCCTGCTCATGGTGTCCCTGCTGGACCCTGCTCATGGTGTCCCTGCTGGGCCCTGCTCATGGTGACCCTGCTGGACCCTGCTCATGGTGTCCCTGCTGGACCCTGCTCATGGTGACCCTGCTCATGGTGACCCTGCTCATGGTGACCCTGCTGGACCCTGCTCATGGTGTCCCTGCTGGGCCCTGCTCACAGTGACTGCTCGGGGGGCTGCAGGGGAAAGCTGGGCCAGGAGGGGTTGCTCTGGGTGAGAGGGCACTCACGTAGGAGTCGTGAAGCAGCTGCAGATATTGCCAGTGTCTGGGATGGACAGTTGTTCCAGTTCAGGCCGTTCTGAGTTGGTGAACACAAGGCTTTGACGTGGACTTTTAAATGCACTGGCAGTCTTTTCAGAGTTGCTCTTGCTTTTCACTGGAATGCAGCGTGCAGAAGGGTAGGAAGGCTGTTTTGTTGCATCCAAGAGATTTTGATCGCTGTATTTGTTTTGCCACCCATTCACAAAGAGCTCTGGTGTATTTACTTCTACATTTATATATACAGCAAGTATTATTTTCAAAAGATTTTCTTCTTTGATAAATGATTTTTTTAATATTTATTTTCTCTCTGGTTGCAGATTTTTTTTTTTTAAGAAAGGATAGTTCTCATGATACTTTTGTTACCTTTGGCAGATGAGATGTATTGTCTTATTTGTCTATAGGAAACAAAAAAAGTATATCCAGTCCTGAGTTGGTGGAAAGTCTCCCACAGATATCAGAGAGTTTTGGATTGTGCTCTCAAACCAAAGTAACAGTAATTTAAAATCCTGATGCAGGAAGCTGAACTCGAATGGCTCTTAAAGTACATTTAGAGAACACTACATTGTGCCCGACCTTCAGGCTTGGGCAGTGAGCTTCTGTACCTTCTTGCTTTGTCCAGGCTAACCCAAGGAGGGTCAGAGGCCTGGTTTTAAGGGACACAGCATCAGAATTCTTCCTCCTCCAGCGTCCACTTAGGAATTGCAGGGGGCACAGAAGGATTCGATCACATTATGCCAAAATGGATGGGAACTCTGTTGCAGGCCCAAAGGCCTTGCACATACAAATTTTGCTGCAGGGGTTCATCATAGGGGTTTAGTTTTGGTTTTAATGCAGTGTGAAATATAGGGTTCTTTTGATTGCTTAGTTATTATGGGAATAAATAATTAACATTTTAAAATCTATTTTTATTAGTAACCATTTTCTAAAAACAGTTTTCCTACTCAGTCTGTTGTGAAGATAGTTACTAGTTTTTAATTGAAGGTTATACATTTCTCATTCTATAATTATTATAGAAGGAGGAATTAACATGATCACATGGAAATTTTTTTTCTTAAATGGAGATTTACATTGATGGATTGAAGGTTTAAGGTGCAGATTTACATTTAAATTACATATTACATGACATTTACATTTTAAATTATACTAAAACAATTATTTCTACTGTCTTCTTGGTGCCTTCTGAATGTTCCTATAAAATTATTTCATTTACAGTATAACCCACTGTACTATATATGTATATATGTTTCACATATGAGATCTGAGTATTTTTTGTATGGGTACACTCCTATTTGTGTAAATAGAAGTGTAGTTGAATATATAATATTCACATGTAGACGTTTAAGATGCTGTTTAGCACTTTACTTAGAGTAGCAATTATTTTCTTCTCTGTAACAGAAATTGCTTTTGGAGGTGGTATTTAACAGGATAAAAATGGTATCCATCAGGTGCTTGTATTTTTTTTCCCCAAAATGCTTTCAGGAATCAAAACTTAACCGTGTTGCTTAAGGGAAGCAGCCAAGGAATAGCACCTGGGAACAGGGTGGCCTGGAGTCCCGAGAAGGAGAGGGCAGGTCTGGCAGAGAGAGGGTGTTTGTGGTGCTGTGAAGAGCAGGCCGTGGCAGGGAGGAGCGAGCCCAGCAGAGCTGAGCTCTGGGAGGACGGAGCTCCAGCTCTGCCTGGGGAGGGTCCTGCACGGCCCTGTGCCCGCACGGCCCTGCTGGGGACCTTCCTGCCACACCGGGGCCGCATCCGGCAGTCGGCTTTACCAACTTCCAAGGAACTTGGGGGATGAGGATAATTCCTTCCCAAAATAGATTTCTTTACACCGTCAGTTGGATACGGCTGTTTTGCACCCATATAAGGTTCAGGGCTGGACACAGTAGCACTAAAATTCCATTATTGTGGAAATAACTGCTGCAAGCCTTTTAACTTCCGATGCCTGCCAAGTGGAATGGGCCGAAGGGCCCACGCACGCCTGCTGGGGGGTTGGACTTCACCTGGAGAAGGGGATGAGGGTGCCTGTATCCAGTCCCTGGGGTTTGTAACTGTTCTTGTCATTGGCCTGTTCCTCCCGAGATACAATTTAACCTAAAATGCTGCAATGAAGAGCAATTAGGGTCAGCAGGAAGTGCTAAAAAGCTCTCCTGAAGATTAATTGGTGAAAAAACAGGCCTACGCCTTTGCTGTATGTATTAGTGCTAAGGCTGCAAATAGTGGAAGAACAAATAGAAAAGTCTCACAGTTCAATTAATATCAAGAGATCAAGCTTGAAAGTGAAAAATCACTTTGCCAGTGCACTTGCAGACTCTATTCCAGCTCTGTACGAGCATTTCTGCAGAGCACTCAGGACGAAAAGGTTTCTCCAGGTGACCAGTGGCTGTCTGGTGGGTATTGCTCCTAACAGCAATCAATGAGAGTAAAGCCATTCTTTATGGAGTGCAGATGAGCAGTGCAAGGCCTACATGGAGCTTAAGTCCCACTCAAACCACTTCAGACAACCTCCAGCTTTTTTCTGGCCCTCATGTACCATGAGCCACTGGGAGAAATAATGGGTACAAAGAGTAATTTCTGTTGTGCCATCAGAATCAATGGGGTTAACACTTTTGGGACTGCAGATTATTTTGATTGGAGAGTTTTTCTAGTCATTCTTCTATCCTTTAATGTAATATCCTTTAAGTTGTAAAATACGCATCTAGACATACTACTGTCCAGAAATTAGGCTTGATGAAGCATTTGTACATAGGAGTTGTGGTGGTGCCCTTGTCTGGAAAAGTGAGTGAGAAGTCGGGATTCTTTTACACTCAGCTTTGGGTGTAATAGTAAGAACCTCTTCAGGTTTCTTCCTCCTTCGGTGCCTCAGCACCTCCCCTTGTAAGTTGGAGGTAACTCTGGTTCTGAATCTCTCCCCTGAGATTCCTTCTGTGAGCAATGGCTGTATGAATAGAGCGTGCAGAGCAGAGAACACCGAGCTGGGAGGGAGCTGTGGGCTGCTCTGCCGTGCAGTGCCTGCAGAGCTGCAGGGCTTCGACACTGCTTTGCACAGGGGCCATCTCACAGTCCAGCTCTGGGCTGCAGCTGCTCTTCTAGTCCTTGCCTGCCTTTGAACAGAGACCTTCACTCTGTAGGAGGTGACTCCTTGTCTCCCAAAATTTGGTAGTATTCTTTCCCTAAGTGGAAAGGTTATGTGCTCTCTCTCTTACCTGCCGTCAGGTTTCCTCCATCACCACCATCTTGTGCATTTTATGCGTCCCTAAGTAATTGGAGAGATTGCAACACACTCAGCATCTGCGTGAATACACCCCAAATCAGAGTCCAAGTCTGATCAGAACAGCTGAAGAGAAAGATACTGTGAAATTGCCTGGTCTGTTGTCCTCCCAGTTTAGGATAGTGCTGTGCAAGTAATTAAAATCCAGTATGTTGATAGCATCTTAAGATTTTTTGGAGAAATTAGTTAGATCATTGACTAAAAAAAAACCAAAACCAACCTGCCCCTTTAGTGAATACTGAACAATGACCATGACAACTAAAACTTACAAATCATAACATTTTATGTGCTCCCTGCAGAATAGAAAGCTGGGCAGGAGCTTTTAAAAATAAAGGCAGAAGCATATTTTAAATCTTTTGTTTGCTGGCTCTTTTTTTTTTTTCTCTGACAATTCCATTCTTTTTACCTTACTGCTTGCCTGAATGTAGTTGAGTTTAGGATTGGTTTCGTTTGTCCTCGGAGCCAGGCAGTGGGCTCAGGTGAGCAGGTGTCTCAGGCACCCTGTGCACAGTGTTCCTTCTCCTGGGTGCCCCAGACACACACGTGGTGTGCAGCGTCGGGCTGAGCACGTGGAACCACACTGATATCACCACGTGGGCACTTCAGCAGGCCAGTGTGCTTAAGGAATATTGGAAATGCTGTTTGGCTTTAGTTTTCCTTACCTTTTTAATAACTGTGCCTGTGACAATCAAATCCTGCAGATGCTTATGCATAGAACTGACTTTTGCACTCACTGGTAGTCACAGACTGTGTTGCTTCCATATCCTTTCCCCCTCCTACCACTGCATCCCCTCTCCCCACGTCCGCAGCTGCTCAGGACTGTGTGGGAAACCAGTGCTTCCAGCCAAAAGTGGAAATACAGGACTCCTGCAGACAGTTTTCTGAAATGTTTCCTGGTAATCCTCTGCTCAGTTTGGCAGCTTTTTAGCCTGATTATTAACGGTTCTGACAATCTTGGGGTGAGTGCTGCGGGGCCTGAGTCAGTTCTGGTGCCTGCATTTCCTTCAGCGTCTCCCGCTGGCTCAGGAGTTCTTTCGGGGATCGGGGTCCTGGAATCCCACTTCCAGGCCCAGCTGCGTGTGGATGTCTGGAGCACCAACAGGGATGGAAGCTGGCCGGGGCAGGCAGTTCCTCTCCCGTGTGCAGTATAGGCTGAGGTCAGATGGGAGAAGTGAGTGTGATAAACCTGAGCAGAAAAAGAGAAGGTTCAGCTGCTGCAGCTCAGACTGTGCAGCTGGGCAGGGTTTGTGGCTATCTGCATGAAGTGAGGGCTCCAGTTCTTTCATGCTGTTTGCACAAGACTTCCAAACTTCTGTGTCTGATTTTTGGGTTTTCCCCACTTTTTCTTTCCTTACTCTGTAGGTCAGTTCACATCCAGTCTTTCCCAAATTCCTGGTGGGCAGAGCTGTGGCTGCAGGCGTTGTTTTGCTGTGTAGTCAGAGCCTGCTTTTGGCCGATGGGCAGGTCGGAGGAAGCTGGACTGAGTTCCCCTGTCCCCTCGGGAAAGGGCTGCTCAAGAGGATGAGCAGGTTCCTGGAGCTCCTTGTGCCACAGCCGGACTGACATGGTCTCGGTGCACTTTTTGAGAAACAGAGGTGTTGATTGCTCCAGGAGATCATTGTCAGAGAGAATGAGAGTTGCAAGTACATGAGAAATCTTCATTAGGAGGAAAATCAATAGTAAAACAATGTTTCAATCTATAGTCTCAGTAAGTCATTTAATTTTTAAATATTTAAATTTAATTTTTAAATCTAATTCTTCTCAGAGGTGAAAACTTTTCCATTTGTGTTTTATTGAATCACGGTATTTGAGTAGTAAGTCAGTTTTGGGAAGTTTTTTGTTTTGTTTTTGTAGGAAGCCTTTCCAGTAACTCCCCAAACTCCTCACAGCTGTTTTCTTTTTAAAAAACAGCTTATTTTTTAAAAATGGAAATTTTTACAAGGTACATTTTAATTTTACTTTGCAGTCAGTAAAAGGTTCCTCTTAAACGTGGAATATATAAATTTCAGATTGTGGTTTAACTGGAAGCCAATTTTTATTTTGAGCACATATTTTATGAACAAGTTACTATTATCACTTGTTCTTACTGTAGATGTACTACCGCAAATAATGCGGTGACTTGTACCTCTGTAGGATTTTTACAAAGACTGACACCATGAGGCATTAAACCTCTCCATAAGGATATGAAAAAAATGAAACGACATAAAAAAATCTTCGCTGAGAAACAGAGACAGAGGAAAAAAATAAGGACAGCTGGGTGAAACATGTTTCCGTTGGTTTGCGAGTTCATATTTTATTTTGTCTAGCAATCAAGATGCATTTTTTCTTTTTAGAAAATAAAAATACATCATTTTGACTTCCAGTTTGAAAAAACAGAAGCCCTACATTTACATATTCCACACAGTTTCATTTTGCACTCCTCTTTCAATTTTTGCGTTCGTATGTCATATTTGAAATTTAAATTTTGATGCTGGAATCCACCGCTTTTGTGATTTTCTGTTTCGAAAGGAGAAGAACAGTGATTTCAGTTCAGCTGGGTCAGGCAGCAGCCGTGACTCCGTGGCTGCTCCTGGAGGGGGAAGGTGGCTCCTGGAGCGGCAGCCTCGCACCCCAGTCGCTGTGTGTGCCTGTGCCAGCCCCGCGTGGAGCTGGGCAGGGCAGAGGGCTGTGTGCCCTGCCTGCTGTGGGTGCCAGGGATGGCCCTGCAGTCCCTGTGCCAGCCTGCAGTCCCTGTGCCAGCCCCGCGTGGAGCTGGGCAGGGCAGAGGGCTGTGTGCCCTGCCTGCTGGACTGGCCCGTGCTGTGGGTGCCAGGGATGGCCCTGCAGTCCCTGTGCCAGCCCTGTGTGGAGCTGGGCAGGGCAGAGGGCTGTGTGCCCTGCCTGCTGGACTGGCCCGTGCTGTGGGTGCCAGGGATGGCCGTGCAGTCCCTGTGCCAGCCCTGTGTGGGGCTGGGCAGCCGGGCAGGCTCTGGCTGTGGCACGGGGACAGGGCTGTGTGCCCTGCCTGCCGGGCTGGCCTGTCCTGTGGGTGCGGGGCTGGCCGTGGGGTTCTGCCGCGCGGGGTTTCCCTCCGTCTCAGGGCACCTTCAGCTAATTTGGCTCGTCTGCGGCCCTGTCTTTTCTAAAGAGCCAAGCTTTAGATGAAAATGCAGGCAGAAAGGAACTGCAGTAAAAGTAGTTGTACTACTAGTTCATCCTATGATTAATAGCAAGACTTGCTTAGAAGTTAGTCTTTGATTTCCTCTGTTTAATTGTAGCCCTAAGTGAAATGGGTTTTTGATTTATAGAAAATGCAAAATTGGGTACAGAAAGTTTTAAATTACAGTAATAGTAAAAAATTTCCCACAATACTCATCCCATATTGTTTCAGTTCAAAAGAGCTAAGGCTTGATTTGTGTGGGAAAGAATCCATAGCAGCCAAGTTCCACATTTGAAACTGGGGAGAGGGGAGGATCAATTACCCTCTTTTGAGGATAGAAAAATATGCCTGAACTTCACTATGTAATACTTTTATCATATATTCCCTCTCTGGAAGGTTGCATGATGATTAATTAATTTAGAATAGCTGTTTTCTTGCATGAGTACCATGAAAAAGCAAGCTAGGAAGTTTGTGTTAGAATATACAAGAACGTTGGTTTTAAAAGCAGAAGCTTTAGGAACAGCGATGGCTCATAATCATGATGGAAAACTAATCTATTTTTTTATAATTACTTGCATTATGCAGAACTGTTCAGTATACTGTGAGAGTTTTAAAACTCATAGTGCAATAACTGCAGCAGCTTTAATAATGGCAGTTTAATTCCTAAACTGCTTTTTGGAAGTCCTGCACGGCTGATCTCACTTTTGCTGCATCGTATTTATGTTGACTTTTTCTTTCATTAGGCCACAATGTCTGTGTATGTTTACAGCACTAATCCTAAATGTTGACATTCTGGATAGTTAAAATATATTCAGTATCAGTGAAGCTATTCTGGGGGAAGTGGCTTTGCTCTAACAGGGTGAGACCAAATGCTGCTTTGTTTACAGGGGTAAATGCTGAAAAACACTAATCTGACCTATGAGGGTTTGCATGTGTGTTCCTGAGAATAGAGTTTGGGCCTTTTGTATTCACTGGTTTGTGTACCAAAATACAGTTAAAAATTGTTTTGAAAATAATATTGAAAATAATATTGCAGTTGTTATTCTGGTGGCCAACATGATTTTTTTTAAAATCCTGCTTCACAGTCTCTTCTAAGATAGAGTTTTTATTTGGAACACACTGAATTTACAGTTTTAACATAAAATGCTGCTTCTATTCTATTTAATTTGACATGACCAAATGTAAATTCTAACCATAATGCACAGTATTGATCCATTAATAAGCATTTTTAAATTGTACTACACGTCTTGGATAATTTATTGTAGTAGGATTTTAAAGTCAGGTAAGCTCTGCATTTGTGCTATAGCCTGACAGTTTAATCAAGATACAAATTTAGAAACAAATCAGCACTGTCTTTTATATAGTTCCTCTAAATCCATGGTAATTGGTAGCAGACCTCGGTAACAGGGAAGGATCGCAGTTCCATGCTACCAGTACCAGTGGGTGTTGCTCCACAGCTGCATCATATAAGAAGAGAAGATGCAAGAGAAATTAAAGGATCCCCACATGCATTTTTCTGTAATGTACCTTTTGCAGAGTCCGAGGCTGATGGAAAATTCCCTTGAATCCAGTGTGTTAGAGGGCTGTAAATAGTGCCATATGTTCTGCACACTTTAACTCCTACCTTTGGAGAGCATGGGGCACTTCTTGAGTCAGCTTTCTTTGCTTTGTAGTTTTGAAACATTTAAAAAACCCTAAAAGCTTGACTTTCAGCAGCTCAGGGAGGGGAGAATCCAAGTGCTGCTGGCGTGTTCCCTGGCTGCCCTGGGCTCCCTGCAGAGGCCTGTTCCGGGGGGCTCAGCCGTGCCAGGATGTCCCGCGCGGCGCTGGCTCGGCACAGGTTGGTCCCTGCACACCCGGGAGCAGATCCGAGCTATAGGCTGAGCTTGTGTGCTCTGGCAGCACAGATGGAGTGTGCTGTCATTAGGACTGTTTGTTGCCTGTTGGAACACACAGCATATTTCTACCGTGGCATCAACAGTTTCTAAGAACTGAGGTCAAAATAAACAGGTTGCAGTTGGATACAGGAACAGTCTGGGAAACTGGGAAAATTCCCTGCTTAGGCATTATGGTATTCTAGATCCGTGGGTCAAAAGGCAGGGCTTTCAGCAAAGGCTCGTCTAGATTTCTGCTGGTGAGTGCAGATCCTCATGGAGTTGCAGGGGTACGCTCCATAGGTTTTCTAGAGAGATTGGTGCATGTACGCAGAAATGACCTTAATTTAAATAAAGAAGCAAATTTAAGCACAATAATTCCATGCTGTTTCTCTTAGTCTTTGTAGTACTTGAGCCAAGTGGAAGCGATGTCCTGGTGCCCATTTGAAAAGGGCATATTTCAGTTAGACTCTCACCTCTGCGACCCGGGTTCGATTCCCGGCCCCCTGGGCAGGTGGAGCTCGTCAGCCGTGGAAGGCAATCCACCTAAGAGAAGGTCACTCTAAAACAAACCTACATCCTGGGGACCTCACTGCCACTGTCCAAGCTTTGCTCGGCCCCGGCAGATGAACCTCAGGACTAAAGGGTGGGCTCAGTTCAGCGCACGCTGTGTCTCACCTAAAAATCCACTGCGCAGGCTGGAAGGGTTAATGACCTTTCCCAAATCTTCGCTCGCGAAGACTGGCCACTATATATATATTTCAGTTAGAACTCGGGCTCCGCTGCAGGTGTGGGTGGCACTGAAGGCGACAGGGCTCCGCGCAGGACCGACAGCCTCTGGCAAACCTTCTGGAAGTGGTTGGAATTGCTACTGCCCCGGCCTCCCCACTCCACCCTGTGCTGGGCACTGGGGCTTCCTCAGCAGAGCCTGTGAGGGGGGCGTGTGCCCACTCCTGAGCTGCTTCGTGTCCCCCCCCACAGGTCCAGCTGGAGCCCTTGGAAGCGCGTCGCTCCCTGCGGAGCTGCTGCGGCGTTCCCGAGGCCTGTGCCTGCGGATCCAGCGTGGAGAGCCCCATCTCCAGCAGCCAGGTGGAGCAGACACCCAGGGAAAAGGGACTTCGGTGTGGGACAGAGCTCAAATGTCAGTGCCCCTTCCGCCATGGGTAAGTATTTACCGGATCAACCCATACATAGACTCAGATTCCAGGTGATTCCTGGCCCCAGGGAGATGAGTGGAGTTTTAGCCAGGGATATCAGCGAAAGCAGGGTTTAATTTGTAGTGTTTAAAAAAACAGCAAACTTTTACTTAACAGAACAAATACTTGGGATGATTTTGGCTTGAGAGAGCTGTGAGTAGATTTGTTTCCTGACAGAATCAGCAACAGTCACTTGGAAAGGTTTACTCATATTTACCTGGGCACGGTTGGTTTACAGCCATTGGAACTCTCTCCTGCTTGTTGGGCTGCAAACACACAAAGGCATAGCAAGCCGCTAGATGTTAGAGAATATTCTCATGGGTTTACTTAGAAAATGTTCTCATGGGGTTTTGTTGGGTTTTTTTTGGTGGGAGGATGAAATGTAACTCTAGTTTCAGTGGTTAAAATTAAAAAACAAGGTTATTTTTTCCTTTTCAGAAATGAAACGTTATTGAGCTGTGTGGCATGCATAACAGTAAATAGTTAATACAGATATGAGCAGTGAAGTAGGGAAAAGAGGTGTCAAGAGAATTAAGAAAATTTAGAAGACTAATATGGAAAGATGTGTTTAATTCTTTTAAGAGTGAAAAAGACAGCCTTCCTGTATTCTTTGTTGCTTCCAGTTTGCTGCTGTTGCCATTCTTGCTTCCTATGTCGTGAGGAGTTCAGTGGTCTGCATTAGAACCAGAGTAGTAATATTATAATCCCTTCCTTTCCATATGCTCCTTCCACCACAGTGACAGGGAAACAGCACTCCTAGAAAACTCTTTTTACTGGCTGATCTTACTGTCTCCACCAGGTTTTCTTGGCTCTTGCTATGCCCCTACACACAGTCTGTGTGTAACCATGTGCCTTTCCATCCTTGGCCCTGGGAGGGCTGGTGCAGCCTCCTTCCCCCCGCCCCAGCACCTCTGCCCTGCTCGCAGGCAGCTGCTGAGGCTCCAGCTCCTCGTGCCCGAGCTGGGAACACTCTCCTCCCCCTGCCTTGGAGTTGGCTCTCGGCGCCCGCCGCAGATGGTCTGCACCTCATACATAATAAAGATTTTTTTTTCTTCTGAGGAGGGTTTCTGTGAATGTGAGAGGCAGACAGTCTGGCAAGCTTAGACCTGTGTTTTTATATTTTTTTCTAAGTGAGCCTTGAGGGATGTGTCTGCCATAGTTTGGAACCCCTTAATAGCTAATGGAGCTCAGTAGTGTTTTGGTGCCAGAAGTAGGAACCTGATTTGTCCACTTGATGTTTTCTTAGAGGAAATTACATACATAGGCAAAATGAAGTTAGGGCCCAGCTGGACAAGACAAAGAAATTAAGCAGAGGCATTCCAGGAATTAAAGTGGTTGCTTTAGGAAGGTGGTCTTCTAATAAAGGTATGATAGGTTTGTGCTAGCTGTGTTTGGGACTTGCTTTGGGGTAGGCTGTTAGAGGTGTGTATTTCTTACTAGTCCTAGTAAATGTTTTCCAATGAGTTCACTCTGCACTGCTTTTAGACTTGAGTAATAAATTCTGGGTACCAAAATGTCCCCAGGACCTCATGTAAGAGCCAGATGAGCATTTTCAAATGTCAGATGGTTTGGGTTCTAGGTAGCTCAACACTTTCTAGTTCCTTTGTGTGGTGCTGTGTTGGTAGGGTCACACTCAGCACTCCAGGAGCCATAAAAACAGACCCATGTGGAGAGTTCTGCTTCATGGGCCAGGCTTTGATTTTCTGTTCTGTGTGGAAGCTGCTTGCCTGCACAGGGCTGTTCTTGATCTCTGCAGTATGCTTTGGGAGCTGAAAATGCACAACATATGCAGGAAGAAAATAGTGGAAATACACTTATACCAGCACTTTTAGCAGCTGATTTGTACCCCATGAGAAAGGATATGTCAAGGTCAGATATGGGGTTGTGTGTTTTAAAAGATAAGAGGAAAAATGTTCTGAACGAAGTTGGATTTTGTTCATGATGAGGAAGAGTTTTTTCCAGGTATTTCACTCCTCTGTTTTTCATGTTAGTGCAGTCCAAAACTGACTTGTGGACTGTGCAGTATTTGCTAAAGTACTTGGAGATTTAAGTGTCTGAAACTGCCAGCTCCTATAAGAAAAAAACCCCACTGGTGTCAGATAAGACACTTTCCCAGGGCCTGAAGGATGTCAGAGTAAGGGGCTCTAAGGAGTGAGCAGAGCAAATAAAATATTTTGAGAAGAGACAAGCTCCAGAGAAGATGTTACTTAGACAGCAGTGGTCAGCAGCACAGGATGGTCATAGACTCATCCTCCAGGCTGGAAGGGGCCTCAGGAGGCATCTCGTGCAACCTCCTGCCCAAAGCAGGGTCGGCCCCAGGATCAGACCAGGCTGCTCAAGGCTTCATCCAGTTGGATCATGAAAGCCTCGGAGCGTGGAGACTGCATATCCTGCCTGTGCAGCCCCTTCCATTGCTTGACTGACTTTTTGAGCTGCTAGGATACATGTTTTAAGCATAGAACATGAGGGTTAGAGATATACTTAGTCTTAAAAATTGTTAAGTGTCGTGTAATTGCATAACTGCAGAAGCTGAGGCTTTAAGAACAATACTGAATATCATGAAATTTGTGATTTGATTTTAAAATTAAGCAACATCTATAAGATCAGGAGTCTGCTGCTTTTGTAAAGCAAATGTTCATCTAAGAAGGGTTTTTTCAAATAGTGAACCATATCTGTAAAGTTCTGAAATGATAGCTGCTATTATGTGCTCCTCTGCTTGGCACAGTAATTAAAGTATACATTAGTGCTCTGAGACACGTGTTTAGAAGTATGGATTGAAATTAATCACCCTGCCACTATAGAAATTGCTTGCTGAGTCCAACAGCATATGTGTTGCTATAGACAGTTGGTGTTCATGTATTGTGCATGGGTACCGTTAAATCTAATATTTCATATAAAAATATAAAAAGACAATTAATTGTATTAAAGATATGTAGGGGTTATTTACATATTGAACTGGTCTGGGACAGGTGTTTTTAAAGGTAAATCTTGCACTGTAACAACCACTAAGGATTAAATTGTCAAGCTACTCATACTGCTCAAGGGGTCATTGAGGTGTCTGCAGGCATCTGTGTGAGCGGGGCAGCAGGAACTCCTGCCTCTGCAGAGGGGTCACCCCAACCAGGTTTGCACATCCACACTGCCCGTGGGGGGAGTCCCTGGGAGCACCGGGCACGGCCCTCAGCGCTGCAGGGTGGGTTTGTATTGGGGGGGTGAGTCCCTGGGGAGCGCCGGGCACGGCCCTCAGCGCTGCAGGGTGGGTTTGTATTGGGGGGGTGAGTCCCTGGGGAGCGCCGGGCACGGCCCTCAGCGCTGCAGGGTGGGTTTGTGCCATGGGGTGAGTCCCTGGGGAGCGCCGGGCACGGCCCTCAGCGCTGCAGGGTGGGTTTGTGCCGGGCTGAGCTCCCGGGGGAGGCCCGTGGCTGCTGAGATAGTTCTGCAGCCATTGATGGGGTTGCAGTGTGGGCTCCATCTCCGGCTTCCTGGACAGCCACAGTGTGCTCAGGGAAGGCTCAGGCTGTGCAGTTACCAAGTGAGGTGCCACCACTGCCTGCGCCACCGTGCTCTGCCTGCCAGACAAACTTTGTACTGAGCGTTCCCGGAGGTGCTGGCGAGGCGCTGATGTCAGCGCTGTCGCGGAGCATCGCTCGCCGCGCTGTGCTCCGTGCGGTGCGGGCTCCGCGCCCGGCCCAGGGGCAGGCGGGTGTCCTTGCCCAGCGCTGGCACCCGCGGCAGTGCCCCGTGCCCCGCTCGCAGCGGCCGCGGGGAGGGCGGGGATCCCGGGAGCTGGGTGTGCTCTGCTCCTGCAGGGGCACTGCAGGCTCCGCACTAAGGGCGTCGCTCCGCGCAGCGCGGTCTCGGGGGCTGCGAGAGGGGAGCATCGAGCAGGAAAAGGACGCGAAAAGAACAGAGTCGCTGTCTGGGGAACTGTTTGAGAATTGCTGCCCTTGCCAAGTTAAAACGTGTGCACAAAAAATGTCTCGTTCTTCCCTGCCTATGCTCCAACATAGGACCCAGTTAAAAAAATGACTGTTTTTGTGAAAGTCCAACTTCTAGATGCTCACTGGTGTACACACCTCTTAGCGTGTTCAAGATCTAAATGCAGTGTTCAGGCAGCCTTTCTTTCACAGCTAATATTGATATGCTGCCCCAGAGTTACAAAAGCAGAGAAAAGAAAACCCTGACATTTTGTGCTTCAGTTGATACATATTTGCATATTTCTGCATGGTGAAAGTTGGTTTTTTTAATTATTTTTGCAGCCTATCTGCCTGGATGTAGTCACCCTGTCAGAAGTATGAAATTTACAGCAGAAGAATTAATTTCACACCAAAAAAGCTCTCCCTCATCTGAACTGTCATTCAAAATGCACAATGAAAATCACCAAGGAGAAGTTTTCTACCCCACTGTCTGCAGGACTCCTGGAAGAATCTTCTGAAACTTGCGGTGAGTTTTAGAGACAGAGAGCAAACAGCTTAGCTGTAAAGTAGAAGCTGATGCGAAGGTGTAATTCTAGGGCAGAGAAGATCCTGTGTGTGCACTGATCTCTCTGCTGAGATGTCTGTAGGAGGAATGGCATGTGAGAAAATTTCAATGCAATATTTGTTTAAGTAATCAAAGCACAAAGAATAAGTCTAAGTTTACTACCAGGATTGAATTATATATATATATATTTGAAGGAATTGCTTAGTATTTAAAAATGAAAGCTTCTATTATATTTTCTTTATTCTTTTGAAAATATATGTCAAAGTACAGAAATGTTTAACTATGAAAAATAAGTGATAGTGTAAGCAGGACAAGCAGGAACTGCTGAGTAGGACAATGTATTTTGGCCTGGTTAGCTCCTGAGAAATAGCTGCAATATTTGCACTGTGTTCAGTTAATGCCATTGCCTTGTCCTTAGTGGTTTTGTTTTGCGTTCAGCAGTGGTATCCATTCTCTTACATTTGGTGAATTAAATTCTTCCACTGTATTTCCTGATTGCTCTGTCAATGTAGTACAGGTGGTTAGGGTGTCATCAGGATCCCTTCTCCATCACTGTGGTCATAGGATTTTGTATGGAGCATTTTCCAGAGGCTATCAGTACGTTCTGTTATACAGGACTCCTTTTCTCCTGCTTCTGTTTCAGGTCCTAGATATAACTAAAATTCACACCAGAAACCTTGCTTTCTAAATGCTGGGCACAGCCATTAGTGGTGCAGGGGTTCACATCCAGGGCAGTATAAAGTGCTGCTGCTGACAAATAATGGAAAGCTCACTTTATAGCCTTAGGAGTTTGGCCAGGGCATACAAAGAATTATTTTACATTTGTTTATAGTCAGACAAGTTGGCAAGTAAGACAGTAACAAGCAGAAGTGTTCTTGCAGCCTTTGCAGCTCCTCTTTCTTGTTAGCATCAAAGAGAATACTTGTGGTAGAATGCATAGGAGTCAGTAATGAGTGTGGGGGAATCAACAGCGTGGAGATTTCTGTATGTGTTAACTCTGGTTATCCCCTATCCTCCCATGGTGTGTGCCTTTGCAGGACAGGCAAAGCATGTGTGTTTTCCTTGTCTGCTCTCCCTCCAAATGCTGGAGGATGGGAGCGATGGCTGGGCACTGGTACCACACTGTGCACCCCAGAGCACCAGAGGCATTAAGGAACACAGGCAGAGCCTTATGTAACCATGACATCAGTGGCTTATTTCTGGCAGTGACTCGTGTAAATCAGCACTGGGGATGGAGCCCTCGTGCTGCTCTGTAGCCTGCATGGCCCCCCTGTGCACTGCAGCAGGAACGTGAAAAACCCTCCCAGGAATCCTGGCACGGGGGGATATTATTTTGTTTTGCATAGGAAGCATGTATGTGGGTGAATATATGTGTTGCATACATGTGTATAAATATGTAAAGTGGCTTGCATTGCCTGTGTCTGGGGGCAAAGCCTCATGTGTGACAGACCTTTTAACTTCAGGAGTTGTGCATCTTTTGTGTCGGCTCTGAGGCAGTGGAGATCAGCTGAAATGTCAGTCCTAGGGGGTCACTGGTGGGTAAGAGAGAGTTGCCATGATCCCAGTTTCTCTGAGGGCCCTTGGGGTCCATGATTGGATTCCTCTTACAGCTTGGTCCAAGCCAGCATGTGTTTGTTGGCTGTAAAGCCCATTTATCTCATGCTTTCACCTGGGGATGCCAGTCTGGGGCTGTGCAGATCTGCTGAAAAGGTACCTGAGGGTTGGGACTTTCAAGGCCTTAAATAACTATATAGAAAGATAACTTCTGTTGAGGAAATGTTACCCCTTTGCTCATTTCTGTCTTTTTTTATGTCTTTCATTGTGTGCTAGTGGTGCTGAAAAACTGAGATTTGGGTGTCCGTATATTTTATACTGAATTTAAAACATAAACAGCTCACCATAAGAATCTTCTTATAAAAAGTTGAGAGAAATCAGTTAAGAGGTGGTTGTTCTTATTAAGAAAACAGTGAGTTATTATTGCTACCTCTGACATACATCAATCTAGTAATACATATATCTCTTTAGGACTTGACCTCAGAATAAATTTCAAGATCAGAAACTAAATTAAAATCTTCTAAAACTTGATCCTCATGTATTTTTAAGGAAGTGGTCTATTCCAAGAACTCTAATATACGAAGTCTTGTTAAGGTTAAAGTCTCTGCAGGCTGAAGTTCATTTTTTGAAGAAGAAACACAGTTAACAGTAAAATCAGGTAACACCCAATGATATTGCAACAACTAGTTAATTCAAATAAATTCGTAGTGAGAACATCTTCAATGTATACAAAAATACTAGCTTCTCTTTTTATTGGTGTGTTGATACACAACTTTCTCAGTAATAATATACTTTATTTTGGAAAAAAACTAACCTTTGTGTCTTCACTAACAAACCTTGAATACTCTTGACTGTTCTCTCATTCTGTTGGTTCTAATGTATTCGTGTGAGAATTTTTTGACTCATACTTGAAAAGTATTTTAATACTCAGTAAACCTTCTTTCAAATACACTTGCTCTGGATACTCTCAGAGGGAGGAAGAGCCGTTCTCCCGTGCTTCCCATGTCCTGGGTGTGTGCAGTGACTCTGGCAGCTGATGCTGCATTGCTCCAGACAGAAATAGAAAGAGAAATCAGTAAATCGGGCCTTGTATTACCTGTTGCAAAGTGAGAAATGAGGCATTTTAAAATCAGATGCAAGCACAGGATCCAGCGTGGTTTGCCTACTCCTGATTTGTCAGTTCTGGCCCAAGGAGTGTGGTGTTCTCAAACCCAGCCGAGGGCAAAGGCTGGCCCCGTGCCCGTTAATTTTCTGCCAAGTTATTTGGATGTGTTGAGGTAAAGAAAGAGGTTTTGGTTGTGTGGAATTTGGTTTTTCCCTGAGCTGCAGAAAGCAGATTCCCTTGTACACAGGCCTTAACTGGGTTGATGAGCCATGAGTCCAGGAAGGGGACAGTGCCATTTGAACACTCAGCTCTCTTTGGAAGAGCTTCACAAATCCCAGGCAAGGCTGGGCCTCCTGAGATGGTTGGCATTATCAGGGCAGATATCTACAAAACCGGGTTCAAGCACTTATCTGGCCTCTCTGCTCTTCTTTTTATTTAGAATTTCAGTTCTCTGGAGTATCACTGGACAAGGAAATGGTGTGTCCACAAAGTTCAGATTTAGTAAACTGATAACAATAAAAATAAACAATTAATTACTGAAAAAGAACATGAAAGAATAAATATTTTTAAATGTATTTTAGATTTAAATGTACCAACTGTGCAATATATTATTCTCAAGCTCTGGAATGAGGCGCTGGGACTGACATAACTTGCCCTGACTATTCCCTGGATTAAAAATTCCTGCTGTTTGGATTCTGTCATGAAATGGTTGGCATCCCAGCAGTCATGACAAGTGTATAAGTTGGCAAGGAATTAAAAATGGTGGCGGCTCTGAAGTTTAGCGGGAGGTTTCCTGCCTGGGGATGGCAGGCAGTTGTAGCTGTTGGTAATGCCGTTCCCTTGACTGTGCAGCAGCTCATTTCTGAAACAAAGCAAGCTTGGGCACGTGTTCCACTTTGTCATAGGAACTGCTACATTTGGTTTTCTTTGAGTGTTTTCAGGCACTGGAGTTTTCATGTGCCCACTTCTCTTTTTTTTCTTGTTGTTTTGTTAATAAATTAAATCTGACTACAAGATCCCTCTGCCTCTAAACTGCAGTAAGGGCTGCTTGAAAAAGCATGAACCTCCTCAAATTTTTACCCTGCAGAGGAAATAACTGATTTTTTGTTTGTCTTTGATCCAGTCGCATCAATGTAATTTTCCTTCTTCAAACAATTGAGCCTGCAGTTCATTATCGTGCAGGACCGGAACCCTTCTATTACCTTATTTTTAGCAACAATTACATTAAGCCTTAAAGTCGCATTTGCGAAAAGAAGGGCCTGCACCAACCCCAACTCTGTGCTCTCACCCCGTGCTCTGGCTGAGCCCCCGGGAGAGGCAGTGGCAGACTGAAGCCCAGCACCTCTGTGCTGGGAGAGGAGCAGCAGGACGGGAGGGTCCTTGGCTGCTGGGGCTCGAGGGTTTCTCTGGGGCCCAGTGGTGCCCTCGCGGAGCCATTTCCAGCCTGGCCTCTTTGTTTGCAGGACTTTCCCTTGCTCTCCTCAAGGCTCTCAAGGAGCTGTTAGTGCTTTGGAGTGCCCTGAGGGGGCTGTGTCAGCCCTGGGGCCGTGTGGGACCCCCATGGAAGCGCTGCCTGTGCTGTGGATCTCAGTGCCCTCCTGCTCCCCAGCATCAGGGAGCACCATGATGCCAGGCCAGTGCATCCCTGGAGGGCACTCACTGGAGCTCCTGAGCCTGGGACAGCCAGGGGCTCTGCAGGACTCTGCTCCTGCAGGCTTTAGCATCTTCCCAGAGCACAGCCTCGGGCTTCTTCACAGCTTATGTACTTGATTAAAACATCATTTCCCTTCAGCTCATGGAGCTTAGAAGCTCTTAGAGGCATGAATTAATGGAGAGACAGGTTGTGTCTGCTATGGAGTTGAGGAGCTGTGCTTCACAGGAGAAAAATCGTTCTGCCAGGTGATTTGTTAGGTTCAAGCATTGCTTCCAGAAGTTTTCAAGCAACAGTGTTTATCTGCAGTTGGGACTGACTGACACCATCACTTCTTCTTAGGAAACGTGCCGCTAGAGGATGTTGTAGTTTTCCTAAACATGGCCCTTGGAAGTCTAGGAAGAGAAAGGCACAGCTGAGGCAGGAGGGAGGTGAGGGAGAATAGTGTGCGAGATTTGGAGGTGTCTGCCAAGCTTGAGAGAACAACCTCCCATCACAGTGGCTGTGGCAACCCAACTGGAACTTGGAAAGAGGAGCATAGTTTGAAACATTGGATATTTTACTCTCATTGTACCTGATTGAAATATCCATGTATCGCAGGTAGTAAAGCTCTCTAAATACCCATATTAAAGTTCACTGCAAAAATATGGAGCCTTCATGTTATTTACCTGACATACTGTGCTCAGAAACGTGGTTAGCATCCAGCAGACCCAGAGACCCACAGACAGGAAAAAATCTGATTAATAGCACCAAGAAATGGGCAGAGTAACCCCCTGCAAGGAACCAGACCCCTCGGAATGCAAAACTGCCAGGCCATGGAGATTTGAGGCACATATGGAAGAGCTGTGTCTGTATATGAGCCTGACAAAGGGAATAAAAATGACAGAATGAAGGTACAGCTTTATGTTTTCACAGGATAAAACAGAAGAGTGAAATAAAATTGCCAGGAATGAATATACAAACCCTGAAAGAGCTGGGGAAAATATTTGAGGAGAATGTACAGGAGGCAGCAGAGGAATACTTTTCTCTAAATCCCAAAAACAAGAAATAGAGAAGAGCATAGATGCTTGCATTGTATTGCAGAAAGTTCTGGTGTGCACATGTACGTTAGAGACATAAAAGATCTCCTAATTAGAGACAGGATCATTTGTGGGACATGTGATTCCAGTTTATAGGAGGAATTGCTGAAAAAAAGACATCCAACCCTAAAGGAATGAATCAAAGAACAAGAGCAGCTGAACTGTCCAGGGAAAGGAGCAAAACGGCGACCACTCTTACAGGACACAGGCTGTGCTTAAAATGAGTCCAGGAGACAGGGAAGAGCTGGGCTTGGGAGGGATGAATCTGAGAGCAGGGCACAAAAGGGGAGTGCCATTTGGGGCTGCTGGGAACAGGGCCACCAGGGTTCATTGAGCAGCAGGACCGTGGTGTCTGGCTGACGCTCGCGGGCTCTCCCTCCTCGGCAGGGAGAGAGGAGGCAGAAGGAAAAGCGCCCAGCCAGGTGTGGTGGGGCAGCAGCAAGGTGGAAACCTGCTCTGTCTCAGCAGAACAGGAAGCAGCAGGCTGTTCTGGAGCTCAGCATGTCTGAAGGAATATGAAATCAAGCTGCCAGCCTTTAGGTGTCTCTGGGTTAGCAACCTCTGCTCAGTCACCAAATGTTGCATGAAAAGCAGAACTGTCAAAGGAAAGCTGGGGTGACCTGTCTGCACTTCCGAGAGAGGAGAAGCAGGAAGATAATATTTGAAAGAGGCACCAGGAAGTTAATCTGTCTGAGCGTGACCTGAATGTTACCCCATTTTTTTTTGTTTCTCTATGCCGTTCTCTAAAGAAAAGCCAATTATTTTTCAGAAGAATAGGGGCCTCTCATGTTGTTATTCATCATGTGGCACATGAAACACCAATGCTAACTCTGAAACTGCGAGTTAAACTTGTCCTTTCATCACGTATGGTCATCTCATCACTAGGCTGGTGACTGCTCAAAGCTGCCTGAAAGTGGTTGGGCCCCAGACAACTGAACTTTTATGCATCAGTACAAAAGCAGCAAAGAAGATGAGAAGGAAAACTTGTTTGTCCCAAGGGATGCAGCATAGTGGTTTGAGTAGTCCTACCTAGAAAGTCACTTGTGGCTTTTATAATAAGGAACTTAAGGTTTGAATTTTCAGACTTATTAGCTGTACATTTGTTTGTTTTTTATTAACTTAATATACTATGTGCCACATTTTCCTTGGGGTATTGAGTCAAGTGATGGATTCATCCAGTTTAGCTCTAAATGCGTGGGCTCTCTTTTTCATAAAACTTTGAAGAGATTTGGGTCTCAAATTTCCAGAACGATTTTATTTTATGCCTGTATATTTTGGTACAGCAGCTAATGTTTTCTGTCCCATTTCCTTTCTGAGAATACGTGCTTCTGGCTAATGTAGAGAGGGAATGTAGATTTTGTTTGTTCTCTTTCTTGACCCGTGAGAATTAGAGTTGTCTTCTTATATGAGCAGACACAGTTAAACCACTTTAGTCTACAAAAGAGTCACTGGAAGTTTCCAATCCCCTAGCTCTCTGCTTCAATGGAAAGAAAAACAGGTTTTAAAAAGTGTGAGAAAGATATGGCTATTAAGCTAATCCAGTATACCTCATCTAGCTGCTAAAAATCTCGACTGTTAAAAGTGATTAAATGTAATTGCATCAGTAAAGGTGGTGTAAAAAAAGCCCCGAGTTTCATTAGAAGCTATCTTTAGGAAACCCTGATTCCTTGGCTTACAAAGTTACATATAACATTGCTGTTTTATTTTGGGAGTGCTTTGAAGGTTTCTTAAACCCAGGGTTATATAGAAAGAATAAATAAAACCCAGCAGGACAAATACACAGTTCTGAAGTATTCTTCTAGGTTTCATTATATATCCACAGTGCATGTGCTTTATTCAAAAAGAAAATTGGGCACAAAACTGAAAAGTTAATGGATAAATATTCAACTGTCTTAAAGAGCTGACCAAATAATAAAGATATTTGGAAGAAAAAAACAAATTAACAAACCACTACCTGTGTGGTGGATAAAATTGTCATAAGATGGAATGGAAGGACTCCTGGTAATTTCAGGTAAAGCTATTGAATTAATTGTTTTTTACATTCTTCAGTTTGAAAATGAATCTGTTCATTATTTTAAGAGCTGAAAAACAAAGTTGCCAAACTTTTTCTCGTTTTCATATCTTTAAAATCTGAGGTGTATCATGTCCATAACACTGCACAGTATTTATAGAGAATTTAAAATTTCTCCAAGTTATGCTGTCTGAAAAAGCTCTTCTAGACAGTAAGATATTAACAAATTCATCAGTTATGGTCTAATGCAGAACACCACACGCTGTTTTGTATCCTTGGAGCTGAACTGGATATTTGCACTTTTGGGTTTGTTTTGTTAGATTATGAGAAATTGTGTAAACTGAAACAGGACTGTAAAACCTCCGTCAGTGAAATACGGAGAATTACAAAATAATCTGATTCTTACATAGCTTTGGCACTGCCAATGTTAAATGTTACTGCAGGTATTTATTGCAAGAGCCTCAGTTACTGCAAAGAGAAAAGTACAACAGTGAGCCTTGTTTGCTTAGAGAAACCACATACTCCCAGTGTGTTCCGGGGGAATAATCACACACTTCTTGTGGGTATTCAGGAGAAGTGATAGTTCTGAAGCAGTGAATGCTATTGATAATGTTTCCACTGGGAAACACAGTAAAAATGCATTTAGCTGTTCCCCTACATGAAATTTAAGCGAAGTTTAAGTCCAGATCGTGCATGGCCTGTGGTGAGATGTTGAACTAAACACTGATGTGTCTTCTCCACATAGAGGCACTTTCTGCTTAAAAGTTGGTGGAGATATTAAAACCATGAAAATGTGTTGATATTTAGGGCATTTAATGAAATATTCAAAACATGTAAGTGCACAGACACGAGGTAGACACGCACTATGCAACAAAAAGATGATGAAAAGTCAGTCCCTTCTGAATTCGTTATTTCTATTCTGTTTAACTATTTACCTCTTACTTTGAGAATCCCAGTGTGGAAAAATATTTTTATAATCTGTTTGGCATTTTTGGCCCTCATGCAATTTTGATTCATGAGTTGAAATCCTGTTGCTGTGGAAATCAGCTGAATTGTTGATCAGCTTTGAATTTCTCCCACAAGTGGAGGCAACTGAGGGATATCATCTAGGCCAATTGTGTACATGATGTTGGCCATAGTGTTCTCCCTTTTATTCCATATGAGTGGGAACTGTGTTTCAGTGATGGTGGAAGTCAAGATTTCCCAATGTTACTGCAGTGAGTTCACTCATATCAAGGGCAATGAGGGTGTTTGACAGAGATGTTTGAGCTGAAAGGAGCTGCTCGTCACCCACATAAATCCCACTGGACACAGACCTCCCCTCCGCACAGGAGGAAAAGCAAGGTGCCCAGGACTTGTCCAAGAGATCACCAGGGGTTTTCCCCCAGATTTCTAGAAGAAAAAAGGCAAGTCAGCAAGTCTGAGATGTGTAGAGAGCAGTGAATTGTGCTGCCCAGCGTTCAGAGTGGCAGATGTGCTGCTGTCACTGCAAGGTGCCCATGGCAGGCTCTCGGGAGGGTGCCAGGGCAGTGACAGGGAGCTGTGCTCCCTCCTTGCCTGGCCTTTGGGGGTCTGTTCACGGGGGTGAACCTGGCAATTCTCTGGGATTCTGCCCACAAGTGGGAGGTTGGTTGCTGGGCAGCTCTTGGCCAGTTGTCATCATCAGCTGTCCACGACTTCCTCTGCCCCTGCCCCATACCAGCACCACTAGCAAGGGGTGTAGTTTTTCTCTGATGACTTTCAGAACAGCTGAAATAAAAATAAACACTGGTTTTTAGGAAGTCAAAAAAAACCCAAACCCACTTATAATATAAGCTTGATATATGGCTTGGGAGGAGGGGTTTAGGTTAAACTGATTTTATTAGAATTGTGCGAGGAAGTGAAACTCGGAGTGGCAGCTCTGTGTCTCCTTGTCTCTGCCCCCCGACTGGGAGAGAGGGCTGCGGTAGGAATTGGCTGCTGTGGGCGGGGTGGGACAGGAATGTGCTGCTGTGCTGCTCTCCCAGGCCCGGGGCTGGCAGGGTGGCAGTGAAAGCAGAGCCGTCCCCGCGCTGGGAGTGCCAGGTGCTGGACCTCAGCAGTGCTCACACTCGGAGGGTATTTCTGGCTTTCCTCAGCTTTGATCCTGCCACTGAATCTGCGGGGGTGCAAAAATCCACCCACACAGATCCGATGTCAAAATCCTGGCCTTAATTATTTATGGTTTGCTTTGGACAAATTACTGTTCTCTCTGCAATAACCACAGTTATTACCAGAAATACAGAACAATCTAAATCATACATATATACATTATGTAGGTATGACATTTATTTTTTTTTAAGACTGTAACTTTATTAATGAGTTTTGAGGCTTAACTGAAATTCTCATTTCTCAATCTTACCCTGTGCTGCTTTTTACCTGACCAGACTGGTCTAGATCTACAGCAATTAATTCTCAGAAGAAAACAGCTCATAATGTTTATAACCTGAAATCCAACTTAGAACTGAAAAAACATCCAGCTTTATACACCTTGCACCAAGATCCTAGTGGTTTGTTAAACTGCAAATGGACTTTACTAGTTTCCTGCACAAAAGAGACCCCCTTTTTTAAATGTCTCTGGACTCTGTTCACGAGACTAATCCATCTCAAGTTAAATCATTTTCATCTGAGCGTAAATAAAAAATGAATCTCTTATGAAAAAAACCCAAACCTTTTCATGTAGGACAGTACATTTAATGAAACAAAAGTAAAATCAGAATTTTACAGCAAAATCAAGCATGCCACTGCAGAGCTAGGCAATGCCAGCCAGCACCATTCTTTAATTAGAGTAAGTCAAACTTTGTGGCTTATGTGTTTCCCAAAGTCTTTTTCTTTATTTCTTTTCACCTTACTTTTTCCTAAATTTTTAATCATAAATTAATGCTGATATGTTTGCTGTCCTAATGGTTACAAATAGGCTCACAGCAGTTGAATGTTGCTTTAAATTTGGATTCTTGTCTTCATTTTTTTCCCTTAGTAGAACCATGTGAAAAAATCTACTCTCTTCAACGGTTCGTAGGTAGGATATTGCCAGCCTGGTCGTTTCACTTCTTGCATGTGCTCAGTTGGAAGTCAACTGAAAATCAGCAGAAGCTTCCAGGTAATTCTGTGCCTGCTTAGAATTATGTAAAATTGAGTTTTGTTTGAAGTTAAAATCTGCACCCCAGCTTTCAGTGAGGTGCCAACCTGGTACTCTAAAGCGTGTTTCTGATTATTTGGTTTTGATCTGATGGGAGAGTAGCACTACTTCTGGTTTTCAAGTTAATGCATGCTTCTGGCTCTGAGGTTCCAGTGCAGTGTGTTATGGATATGGATTGCAATCCCAGTCTCAGTGTCCAAAACAGTCATGGGAAATACATGTTTTGCACATGTTATTATTGAGGAAAACCAAATGGCAGTAAAAGTACTCCAGAATGGAAAAAAGCTTTCTAGTAAAAATCACGTTTATGTGAGTGACCTGTGTGAAAATCACAGAACCTCACAAAGCACGGCGGATCTGTCTCATCAGAAACAGTTCACTCCCTGTTCAGTAGAGAGTATTTGCAGTTTTAAAAAATATAATACAGCATTAGTACTTTTCCAGGTTCTTAAACAATGCAAAAGACCTTTTCTAGTTTAGTACGGTTAGTTTTTATTTTCAAATCATGGTTGTGTTTGATACTTCCTTAAAAATGTTCTTAAGCTTTCAGAATTGCACGTTCCAGAGCTTTGGTTCTCTGCAGGTTGTGTTGGAACTGATTGTTTTCTAAGCCTGAACTAAATCTCTTGAAGGGTTCCTCAGTCTTCTCCTGATGGAAAGCAATGATAACTTAAGTCAGAGGGAGGGGCCACTTAAGGCTTTTAATGATGGGAAGCCAGTTACACAATGGGGAAGAATTTTGCCCTTAATATTTGTGTATTTTCTGCAGAATGATCAGATTCTATCATGAACTGTATGGATATTATGATTATTTTTTTTTAAAGATTGCGAGCCAAGGTTTTAAAATTACTAGTAATTCTGGCAACGAGAGTGTCAGAGAACCAAACTTGAGGCCTTGCTGATACCCCTTCCAAAGATTTCAAAGCGTTCAGCTCTGTGCAGGAGATCCACCCATAAAGTGTCTCAGGTTGGGATACAAAAGTCCAAACTTGTCACCTTTCAGCCTTTGACCTAATTCAATTTTTATGAGAAATTGCTATAAATATATACTTGCCAAATAATACAAAGTGATATCTGATAGTTTTCCACAGTAAAAAATTGTCTGCGTGTGTACATCTGTATGGAAAACTCAGGGAATGTGGTACAAACAAGTGTGTTTCACCTTTCAAGCTACAGCTGGATCGTGGCTTTTCAAAATCCGCGGATTTTCTCTGTAGATCAGTCTTCCAGTGTCCTTTGTTGGTGTCTTTTCTAGCTTCCAGCTAGAAAGCTAGTGATAAAGCGTCAGAACTGCACCCTTTTAAAAGAAGAAAAGCAGGGTAGGCATCTGTAATAGCAGTGTAATGACACCAAGTCTGCATGTATGGTTTAGAATTGTTTGCCTGAATCCTCATTCGTTGGCACATGGACAGTTTCTCCAGTGCTTTATCTCCATATGATGTTTTGCTGCACCAGTCTGGCATCATCAGACATCCTCCCACCAGCATTTGAAAGATTTTTCCACACAGCCATAAAATTGCACCTTCCCCCTTGCCTGTGCATCCAGCAGCTGTAATAACAGCAGTGGCACAGTGTGCCCCCCTCCTGGAGGGCTGAGACAGAGCAGCAGGGCTGGGGGCTCAGTGAAGGGTGAGCTCGTGTCCCGAGGCTGTGCCTTCCTGTTTGAAACGAGTGCCTTGGAAATGTTTATCTCAGCTGGAAGTGAGAACTGGTCTGTCTGTGCTCCCCAGTTCCCCCTCGAGAAGCCGTGCAGTGGAACAGCTGCACAGCCCTTCACATCCTCCTCGTGCTGGTAAACATTTACATCTCCCCCTTCGGTTCTTTGCCAGGCTCCCCCTGCTCTCGTGTGGGGTTCGGGTAGAGGGTTGCAGTAGTGGATTTAGGGTTTCTGCAGAGAAGAGCGAGAGGGAGGGATCGGTCCCGTGCAGGAGGACTGACAGTCCATGTTCAGCGTCACGCAGGAGGGAGTTTCTTTGTGTTCTGCCAAAATGTATTTCAGTGTAAAATGTCTTGAGGCTGGTTGGGGCTACTTCTATAGAGAGCAGACCAAAGTATACAATATACTGGCTTCTCTTTTGCTGGTTTTGGACAGCCAGGGCTGCTTTCCATTTCCTACAGTGTTCCAATATAACTAAGTCATGTGTGCTTGGTAATGGAGGCTTCTGAGACCTGGGGCTTCTGTAAAATGGAAAAGAACAAAGTATTATTTATACAGTATAATATTTTGATTTGCTAATGAGCTGTGAGGTGGGTGTTGTCATGAACTACTGTGCAGCAAAAGAGGTTCCTAAAACATGCATCAGCTTACTCCATCTCCAAATCATTGCAGATAACACAGTGTTTAGTTTCTAATTAGACCTGTGTTGTGCTGATTCTCCTGAGCAGTGTAGGTGATTGCAGGAGCTCGGTGCATCCAGCCTCTCTGAGAGACTGATTGGCAGGATGAGCACACGCTGATTGGTGTGGCCTTGCTCTGAGGGGGAAGGAGGAAATAAAGGCACATAACCTTCAATTAGACTAATGATATTCTAGTCCTAAAAGGATTAGGAGAGAAACATTTAACTGAAAATAAAAACCCAATGTATAATAGTTCACAAATCATTTATTTATTTTGGATAGCTTTTTGCACTGTTTCACAGGAGAGGATGGACATTATTCTTTTTCCATGCCTCAATCCCCTATATTAAAAATACAGATGGTTCATCCTAAGTGCTGGTTTCTGTACATGTGAGTAATAAGTGTAACCTTCAAGGCAGAATCTTGTGAACTGTTTCTTGATGGAACATGCCAGAGCAGCATAGGCATTTTACATTGCTGAAATTATTTCTGGATCATTTTTACTAGAAGTCAATGTAGCATTTGATTTTTTCACCGCCTTTAAATACCTTTTTTGTTTCAGCCATTGGAAGTCCCACGTGAGGCTGAGCTGTTCCTCTGCTTGAGGGGCTGGAGCCCCTTTTCCGTGTGTTAAAGGAAAGGGGCTGGCTAAGGAGTGGCATTTTCCCAGGATGATCAAGCTGTGGCTTGCTGCAAGTCCCATCTGCCCTCTCCACATGCAGCGTTGGAGGCCCTTCCTGGAACAAGCTCCTCGGGGATTTACCTGTGAGGTTGCTGCTACAGGGTCACTGGGAAGGCAGATGGGACACAGGATGGCAGACTTGGACCAGTTGCACTTGGCAGAGAACAGATCTATGGAGTAGCACAGTCACTGTATGGGGCAGAATTTCTATTTAAATGGTATTCCTTGTGGATCTCGTCCCCAGTCTGGTACAAATAACAGTGGTGCCGTGCCCCTGTTGGATATTCAGAATTGCCAGGTGGGCTCACAGGCTGCAAAGGGGGTGTTTGTGCAGATCATGATACACATAAAGGTATTTGGTTCTGTCTGTGTGCTTCAGTAATACTTTTTTGCAGGCTATGTAAATCAAGGTTGGAATTTGCTTTGTCAGTTGATGTCAGGTTGAATTAAGTCAGCCTTGAAAGCCTCAACCATATCCCAGGTAATAAAACTTAATCATGAAGTAAGAACCATAAATTTGTCTTCTGCTTGAGAAAGGAGGCGGTAAGGCAACCCAAACTTCCCATTTACTTCCTTTTGCTGTTTCTATTTTGTCTATCAGAAACTGCAAAAGGAAGGTTTTGGACCTTGTGAGAGCATTAGAAAACTTGAAAAAAAAAATCATGTGACGCAACCACTCACTTGACCCAGCTATGGGCAACATGTTTGAACTCTATGAAACTGCCAAGTGCTGACACTTTGTAACCTTGAGTAGAGGTGTGCCTGCTGCAGATCTGTGGGATGCAGATTTGCTCATTTGCTCATCTTTCACTTATGGGGTTTTTCCAGTTTCTCTTTCACTGCTGCTCCATTAAAATAGTGCAGCTCCCTGGAAGGCTGCAGGCATTGAAAGGGCTGCAGCATTCAAAAGAGAAGTTTGGGGTCCTTTTTCTTAGTCAAACAATTTTTTATATGCCAAGTGCAATATTTTATGCTGCCCAAGGAAAAGGATACTGTTTGCCACACTTTAAAATAACACAAAAGCTGTTCCACCTCTCCTTGAAGCCAGTGACAAGATTCCACTTGCTTTCAGTGGGAATTTGCAAAAGACCTGTGATGCAATTTCTATCAGAGCAGAAGAAACCTGTGAGTTCATTGTACCAAGGAAATGTAAAATGAATGAATTTCATGCGATTTCATTTGCACAATTCAGAGAGAAACTGCTTTGGTTTTGGAGGAAGTGTCCTGTAAAGCTGTTGCTCAGGCTCTCACACGTGGTGCAGAGAAAGAAGTGACTGCGCTCAGACCTGCTACTGTTCTGTTGGAGTGTGTGTTAGAGCACAGGGAAGGAGGGACCGCCTTGTCTGGGGTGTTCCCTTCAGTTTGGAAGGTGAAGTGTCCAGCTACTGTTTGAATGTGTAATAATCGCCAGGAAATCTCAAAGTCAGTGAACTAGAGCATCCTAAGTAAGTCTTGTGCAAAGCAGAGGTTGAAATGGAAGAACTCCAAGGAAAACAGGTCTCTCTTTGAAGTGAGTTTTCCCTTGGGTTTCCCTGCCACAAGGCAGCAGGAGTTTGGCTGTCCCTGTTCTCTGTGCGCCTGCTGCTCCCTGTGCCTGTGCAGCCCTGAAAAAAGGAACCTAGCAGTGAACCTGTGGCATCACCGGGGCTTGTGTGAGGGGAAATGTGTGGAGAAGTGTACCTTGCAGACACCCACATCAGTGGCGTGGCAGGAAAAAGGAATGTCTCATGTTCTCTCCACGTGAGATCAGCCTTAAAATTCTCCAGAGCAATGAGGCTTCTCTGTAGCTGTGAAGAGCCCTGGGGCCTTCTCAGGCATTCTTGCACTTCTCAGCTTATTCCTGTTGCACCTTGATAGAGATAAGACTAATTATTAGATCCTCACCTTTAGACTCCCTGCAGTTACTCAGTGCACAATTTACTTTATCTATCATTTTCTACTCTAGCCTTACAGTTTACTTTGGGGAGATTATATTCTTGCTGCTACTGGAAGAATTTGGCTACCAGCAAAGAACATGGTTTTGAACTCCATGGGATGTTACTGATGTGTAAATCGTCCTATATCTTCCAAATAGTGGCCACTCCATCACTTTTCACAATATACCTCACCTTAAGATTGGGAAATAATTAGTGATTTTGGGTGATCAGCTTCAGCAACCTTCAGAGGGACCCAAAATCTTCAGAAATTGCTGTTATGGAAGATTGCATCTTCTAAAATCACATTTCCCTAAGTTTTGAAAATGTAAGGCTTGCATCAGTATTCATAAGAGACCCAAGCTCAGCACTACTTAATTAAAGAATACCTTCATGGAAAGTACTTTACATGCACAGTAGGTGCATTTTATAACCTCTTTGAAATGAATGTGTAGAGCCTAATGTTAGCAAAAAGGCAAAAGTTACCAACCAGAAGCATTTGAAACTGAGGATGAGCATGTTGGTCTCCTGCTACTGGCACTGGATTTCCTTGTTGGAGGTGTGAAGGATCAGTGCTGAAGAAGAACTGAAGAACACTTCAGACGTTCTGTAACATTTCTGTTCTCTCCAGGTCTATGTGAAGTTGGAATATTTGTGCACTTATGTTGATTTACCTCCACATTAATGTCAGTGAACTGACTCTTCCACAAAGATAGAAGACACATTTTCTTACTGACCTGGAGAGAAAATGATTCTCTGGTGTTTATTCTGATGAATTTAAAGATATTTCACACACATTTCCCCAAATTCTCTGCTTGTATGCACTGGCACAGCATCACTCTATTCAAAGCAAGCATATACGTTTATGTGGCAGGTGCTTTGGCTTTGGTGAACTACAAATGGTTTGTTCCCAGTTCCTGAGTAACCAAGAGAGGGAAAGTTTTCCCAAGTTTGGAGTGGAGCTCTCCTATAAGGTGCACGCTCTGGGTGAGTCGGCCCCAGCCTGTGAGGTGTGTGTGTATCCTAAAGGAGATGGACTGGAGCTAGTGTGCTCTTCTGGTTCAGCTAAAGAAGGGGAGGAGGAGAGGGCTTGGTGAAGAAGGAAAGCTCCGAGCACTGCCAGCAGTCTTGAGGGGGGTTCAGTTCAGAAAGTCCAAAACTGCTTAAAGGAACAGTGCAAATATTTCCCATCCTTTCTTATGAAATGACATGGTTTGTTTGCTGTTGCTTGTTCGTCTGCTCTGCATGGTACGTCACATTTATCAATAAAACAGACTGTAGGGGGTAACGGTACTTAAATGTTTATTTTATGATGTTTTGGCTTTTGCTGTGTTTATTCTGCGTTTTCTGGCTAAATTCACACTCAGATAGCTTTTTCTTTTGCTGTTACAGCACATCTGTCTCGGACTGCCCTTAAAAAGACAAAGCAGTGATCTGGCAAAATGAACTCAAAACACACAAGGAGGAGCCATTGGAGACTAACCTGCAAGGTGTTCAGGTATTTGCACTTTCATATCCTACACCAGCAATTGGTGCACACGTGGTGTGCCCTGCAGTTCCTGCACTGCAAGGAAAATGTTCTTGTTAACTCACACAAAGTGATGAGAAAATGCTGTAAAAAAATAAAAAGTCAGGGCAAGGATGAAAGTTGTTTAGTGAGAATGCCCCCTGCAACTTAAAGAGGGAGCCAGGTTTGAAAAGGTGCCGTGGCTGTTGGAGCTCCAGGTTCAACACACATGGATGCTGCTGAAGGTTCCCTCCCGTGTGCTACTCCCCAGAGCACCGATGGCCATCTGGGCAGTGGGGGGCAAAGAGGTTTCTTCTCTGGCACGCACTGGAGCAAAGGGAACAGTCTCTGCTGACGGGCTAAGGCACTGCAGAACTCCCAGTGACCTCAAGCATTGGGTCCTGGTTTAGGCTTACAGTGCGGGCATTTTGGTTCCCAGGGATGCCCGGACATCCCATGTACCACTTGCCAGGCCTCAAGGATTTTAGAGAGCTTTAAGTTGTGTGTATGTCTTGCATACAGCTGAGAGAAGACCAGATGTTTACAGTTCTTCCCAGTGCCAAAATGAGACTTTCTAGTTGGACAACAGGAACAATCCAGATTATAGGGAAATAGATTTTTGTTTTAGGGGTACATAGAGGAAAACGTAGCAAGGCCTGCTGAGCCTGTGTTCTGTGTCTCTGGAGGAAGGAGAACACTTTGGGTGGTGATTCCCTTTCCACACTCCTCGTGAGCGGGTGGTGACAGACGTACTGTGGATGTGCAAAGCGACAACTTAGCAGCAACAAGGAATCCCGTACGTGTCTGTATGATGATGTAAGTGTTGGCTGTACACAGCTTGGTCCCTTTGCAGCTGATCAGCTGGGGAGGCAAATGGGCTACTGAGGGGCATAAAGGTGAGAGTTGTGCTTGCAGAGTCCCTCAGTCACTACCAGGGCAGAGAAAAACTTTTACTGGGACAGTCATTGCAATGTTATCTCATTGCAGTGATTAAGCTGTTGCAATTAACATTGCAAACTGTTGTTCATGAATTAAGTATTTTAAACAAACCCACAAAAGGTACTTCCTAAGGGTTTATATTTCATGGTTATGTCACTGACATGTGACAAATCACTTTCCTTAAATGTTACACCATATGTGACTGGCTGAAAAGCAAATATGAGTAAACAGCAAAGTCACTCTGAATATTATTTTAATTCCTGAGCTTACATAGTGTATCAGCTTCCAGATATTTATTCAAGTTGATATTTTATTATGTGTGCATTCCCGTGGTTTTGGCAGTGCGCTCACAGACAGTGTTGATGTACTCTTTCAGATTCTGCTACCAAAGTGCTCCTGTGACTTCATGCAGTTTGCTTCATCTGAGTGAACCTCAGATAAGTCATGCAAAATTTGTATTAAATCCCAGAGCACCAGGTTTTGCTGCACATAATGCAGATGTAACACGTGGCACCAGTGACTGATGGTGTAGCACTGTTAGTACTTTTCAGTGTTTTGTCTTCAGTGGCCTTTTTTTTTTTTTACCAACCTTGGACCTCCAGTGCAAGTAGTTGCTCACAGTGGCATCCCAAAAAGTAAAATCCAGTGGTGAAAATTCTTGGTTTTTCCTTCTAAGTGTTTTTGAATCTTGGGTCAGATCGTTTGCCTTGAGAACATCCTCAGTCTCACTTTGGAGCTACAGTATTCTTTGGAAGAACAAGAAACTGCTGTCAGAATCTCCTCATGTAGATTTAGGAAAGGTTTCTGTTCAACTTTGATGAGTGATACTGTTTTCCTGTAAGAAGATTAATTGTATCTAAAGCATTTACACTTTCAAGCCTTTTGAAAATAAGTACACTCTAGATTAAGAAGTGATTTTCTACCCAGTTACGTAGTTCCTTCAGAAGAGTTAACACTCATGGAGAGGAGAAATGAGCCTTGCGTGAATTTTATTGACAATAGATAGGAAGAATAGTGCCTGAGAACATTCTATAACCTGAAATTATGGACTTATTCTGTACCCAAAGGTGGTGGTCAAACAAACATCCCATATTTTAGATATGAGTTACTGACCTTAATGTTCTCAAAACTCATCGTTATGGGGAAGATAGACTTTACTTTGAATTTCAGGTTGGGATCGGTCCTCAAAATAAGAAAACTCTAGAAGTCAAATTTTCCTCTTAGAAATTTCAGACAATATGTGGTTTGAGAAACTGTGAGTAACAAGCTATTTTAGAAAGGAAGGTTTTTTTTCCTTCTTAGGGAAAAAATTGCACTTAATGCTTGTTGCAAACCTTTCATGTTTCTAACACAACCTGATACACTGTTTTTTAAATAAATTTTAATTGTAATATAACAAAACTGCTTACAGGTGTTGCTGTATTTGAGATGCAGATTTTAATTTGGCTTGGTTTTCATAGAAGGAGTACTTCCATTTCACAAATTTTGTTTAACTTTGGGACTTGAAAAATTTGAAATCAGTGTATTACCACAGTTGGTATTTCTAGAAGATGATGGCGTTTTAAAAGGAATTTTTCCTAATTGGGACCTAAGTTGCATATATTGAACAGTAATGTGGAGAGGGAAGAGGGTTTCAAATGTGAATTAACTCTGAGTTATAGTGACTCATAACTGACAACAAAACACCCAAGAAGAGACATGATTCAGGATGAGATGAAATGAGACAAGCCATGAAAGAAGGAACAGATTTATGAGTTATTGGCCCACAGATGGAATGAGAAGATATACGAGTGGAGAATGAGATCATCACTCAGAGCTGTGCTGGGGGAAAGGAGGGGGCTCACAGGACACATCCCAGTAACCTCTTGTGGATAGTAGGAGGGTTGATTTAAGCCACAGGAAAATCAGTATTAGTATGATATAAAGATGGGTTAAATCCCAAACCTCAGAGGGGCCTGATTTTTCTCCCCTTGCACTTCAAAACACAAAGAAAACAACAGTCAGGCCGACCCCGAACCTCCAACAGTACGTGGAGACTTCGCTCCGTGATGGTAATCCCACCTAGCTAAAATCACACCAGCATGCTTTCAATTTTGGAAATGCAAGGCAGTTTTCAGCAGTTTAAAGAAGTTGCTGCATTGCTTAAAATAAAGACAGGAGGCAGAATTTTCACCTTCAATCTAAACAATGCAGCAGTTTTCTGAAAATGTTAAAATCTGGCTTTCATCCCTAAAGCTGAAAGCATGTTTCCAAGTAACTGCATCCTCTGTGCTACCAAGCCATCACTTGTGGATTATAAATGGTGGAATTGATTGCCAAGTCTGTTTTGGGGAAATTTCAGTTGGCAAAATTATAATCCATCTCAAGAATCAGTATCTTAAAATTTCTACCTAAATGATGAAAATAAGCCCTTGGTTGCTCACAAAGCATGTACAGATCTGTGAAGTTTGTGTTACTGTAGTTGCAGCCCCTGCCCCTTCTCTAATTTTGTTCTCGTATCCTGTGCAAAGAGATCAGGAGGATCTGCTTGCAGAAATGCACAGGAGTCTCTTGGTTAGCTGAGTCTGCAGAATCAATTGGCAGCCTCGTGAGGAAACTTTTCTGGTGGAGTTTCTTCTTATATCTGATTCTGACAGGAATAGATAGGAATTCAGAAGAAACACGGGAGTGTTTCTCACAGATTCGGTCACTTTTGCTCTGTGACTTGACTTAGGGGGTCATCTGTGCGAGTGGTCAGATTGAGTTAAAAGTCGTTAAACTTGGTGACCGATTGGTAGAACTGGAGGTAATCAACAGAGCAGTTTTGCTTTGGTCAAGCCTCAGTGTGTAATATTTTACCTTTTGTTTAGCTCTCGCTGCCCTCACCCAGCAGCAGCGGGCGAGGAGGGGCCCTTCCTGTGGGAAGAGCTGGGACCCGGCACCGTGAGGGTGGTGTGTGAGTCCTGCAGCGGGTGGGCCGTGGGGCGGCTCTGCCGGCCCTGCCCTCGGCCCTGTGCTTTCCCACACAGCCGGGCAGTGTGTGCCTGGTGTGGGCTCGCTGAGCTCTCGCTGTCCCCAGGCACACCCAGCCGGGAGCTGAGGGGTCTCTGTGCCGGGCCCGGCAGGCCCCGCGGCCCCTCAGCCCTCAGAGGAGTTCCTGAGGGAACACTGCCCTTCTGTGTGCTTGGAAACGGCCTCGTGCTGCCTGGAGATGGAAGGGTGCTTTATGGAATCTGACAGCTAAGCTGGAACAGGATTACTGAGGTTGTATTTTTGAAATATAATTCACTTTTTGACGTTAGATTAGCGTGGTAGATAGAGCACAGTTAAGTAATTCAGGACCGGGCCGCCGCCGTGTAAATGAAATAACTACCACCCTAAAAGGTCTGTGCTTCAGGAGAAATTGAGTCTTAGCAGCCATATCAGTTATAAGTGTGGGCATATTTGGTAACAGCAGACAAACTCCTGATGGGTTCCAGTTCCTGAAGCATTTAAGCATGTATGTAACTCCACTGTGCATTTCAGACTCACTGTGTGCTGGGGTACTGAGTCTGGGTGTTACTCTGGAAGTACCTCTATTTCTAAAGTGTAATGCTGCTGGAACACTTACAGTGGAGGTTTTTATTTGCTCGATAAACACCATCCACTTTTGACTTCACTGTTCTGTGTTGGATGTTGTTCCTTTTGGGTAGAGCACCGATTCTGATTGGGATCTTACTGAGATCAATGTGTTCCCGTATTTTTCAGCTTTCCAGTGATAAGAGGGATGGATCGTAGACAAAAGTGGGAAGAGAGAGTATGTACATGAAAACCCCTGACATTTAAAGAAGATAGAAAGTCCATAAATAGTCTGTTAAATGTTGAGACACCATATTGATCTCCTTAGGGTGGGCTAATAAATATTTTAAGAGCTACTTAAATAGACAAAGGAGATTGGAAAGACTTTAAGAGTTAAATTGTCAAATTTTCCACTTTCCAAGACTTTGATGGTGCCTTTTCTTTCCTGGTAAAACTAGTATTCTATGAACACACCTGTGGCTCAGGAGTTGGGACATGGCCATGTGCTTAAGGTGAGGCTGTTCTTAAACTCTTTCGGGCATAACAGTAGGACAGGAATCGTGTTCTAGAGATCCCTCCCAGGTGGCCTCTGCCTGTCCCGGGACCCGCAGGTCCTGGGATGGAAGGAGCAAGCAGATTTCTCTGTCCTGCAGAATGGGAACAGCACGGAGCTGGAAATTAGTAGCTTGCAATGGCCTGAGCTGCTCTTTCCTCAGACATGGTTGCCCTTTTGAGGCATCTTCTATGAAATAAAAACACACAGAGAGCTTCAAATGGAAAACAATGGAAAGAGAAAAGTATTAAAATGACTATTTACTCACCAAGTTTTGTAGACTGATAAGATTACTCCTGTAAAACCAAATGACCAGCCAAACAAACATGTAAGATCATGATATTGAGAGACTGATTTTAACTAAATCACTGTAGAGTCTTGCTGCTTGTGGGAGTTTTTCCTTACTAGATTTCATTTTGAGAAGGTTTCTTAATGCAAACAGACTTGGCACATTTTAGTCCCCTGAAACTGAGCTGTCTTAAATGACAAATCTTATTTTTGACAAGATATTATAGTAAATATGATGTATAACATTGCATTACATAACAGTGGTATTCCTAAATGAGTCTTATGGTAGAGTTCCAGGTTAAAATTCAAGACAAGCCCTGTATAGTACAGTATTTGATCCACGTATATCCTAAATTCCTTATGGAAAGATAAAGCTTGGGAGAAGACAAATACACCTTTTTTTTTCTAATATGACATAATGGGGCACTGAAGGATCAGGGTCACCGTGTCAAAAATTGTGAAGTCCTATTTAAACTGCAGGACAGAAGGCTGGACTCAGACCTGCTCAGCTGTGCTGGCCCTGAGGCTGAGAACGGGGGCAGGAACTCGCTGATGCTGTCTCGCTTGTCAGTCTGACCTAGTGGTGTCGCTGCGCTGGAACACAGAGCAGCTGTTTGGAAAATCTGTGTCAGTGCAGGAGACAAACCTGGATGCTTGCATTTAACCCGGTGCCAAACAACACAGGTTTCTGAGTTTTCATGAGTTCTCTCAGTAGGCAGACAGTAAAGGAGAAGTGTCGAGTGTATACCCGGGGTTTGGACTGATACAGTACAAATGTCTTAGCACAGAATACTGGAGTAATTCTGTCTGCTCATTTTCGTTGTTGAAGCTGTTTGCTGCATTTCAGACAGGTTAAAATAGACTGTTTTTCTGACTCTTGGGACTGACATTCAGCTTGCCTATTATGTCTTATTAAAGGCTCTGTCAGGTTTGAAAATCAGAAGTGTTCGAATAAAAATAGCGTCTGGAGAGGGAGGCACAATATGCTTTCGTTTTCTAGCCTGTTAATACCTGAAGAGTGGGAAGGGAGGGACGGTTTACTACAGGACTGGGGGCTACTTTAGTCCTTTCTTTAACTGAAAAGGGGGAAAAGTGTTTATTTGTTAGGGAACAGCCTGTATGTGTATGTACACAGAATAGCGATTGATTTGCTGATGGTACTGGCAGACACGTGTGCATTTCACGCCCTTGGAGGAGAATTTGCAGGGATTCTGTTTCCCTTTGTGGAGGTAATTAAGCCACACAACAGCTGTCTGGCAAACATTAGCACTCCACTGCCTGGTCCCAGGAGAGCAGAGGCAAGGCAGGAATGATGTGACCAAGAGACCGGCAGGACTGGGGTGAGAATCAAATCTGAACCAAGCCCTTCGTGGTTAAGTGAGGCACGTTGTGGCTGAGAAGGATGGACTCTATGGGGTTATACTTCCAACACCTCATACAGCTGCTACACAAATCATGGAATCCTTTAGGTTGGAAAAGACCTCTAGGATTATCAAGTCCAACTGTCAAATGCAGAAGAGAAAGTAATTTTATGTGTCAAGACAAAAGATACAGCTGTGCTAAATGCTCCACAAACACATAATAAGAGGAATTCTCTTTGTGACCCTGCTCAGTCTGTCTAAAAGAGAAGGAAGTCTCCTCTAAATTTCTTGAAAACCATACAGCAAGGTAAGCTCTGCCCCAGCTGAGCAAGATTTAGGCATGTCTCTTGATTTTCTTGTTGAATCAAGACCATATACTAGTTAAAGAGGACACCTTTCAATTAATGCCATTTCTCAAAATGCAATGTACATTGCATTGTTTCACAGAATCATTTAGGTTAGAAGCACAAGCTCCTAAAACCACATGGTTTGTACAGTATCCTCCTGATCTATAAATAAGCAATCTATGACCTTTGTAGTCTGGAAGCCTGTTAAAGACCCTGGCAGCACATCACACAATATCTTAATATAACTTCCCAGCTCTTTGTGGGAGGCTGCCTCCGTGTCACCGAGAAATGGAGCTGGAGGTGACAGTTCAGGTTGTGCCACCTCCTTCCGGAACCAGTTCAGTCCTGCAGCCAGTGCTGTGTCTTACTGGGCATTTATAGCTTAGGGAGTCAGTTCCACTGCAAACAGTCCTGGGCACAGTGCAGACGGACACAGAGTGCAGGCAAAGGTACAGCTCTGCTACTGCATTAAGGTACTGAGATTAAGTGTGTGTTTACCAGGTTTCTGTTTCAGTGAAAATTATAATAATGAATGCCATTAAGTACAGTTCAGTAAAGATGCAATTTAGAATGTTAAAATATTTATGTGAGCTCTAAAATGCCACCCTAAGTAGCTGTTATATTAAAATTGCATATTAAAACAAAATACAAATTTCCCTTCCCTACTTAGTGTCAGTTACTTCATTTTGATTACTGAAAATATTTTGCAGTTGTTTTTCAGTTTTCTCATTTTTCTCTCCTTAGATAAATGAACTTAGAATTTTAATGAATTTATGCTTAGAACCTTCAATACTTGAACTTCTATATGCTTTGATAATTAAAACGAAAAGCAAAATAAAATTAAAAAGTGTAAAACACAGGCATAGTGTTTCCACAGAGCCAGAATGTTTTCAGTTTTCTTACATGTCACACTATTCTGGAGCATGGTATTAATATTCGAAGCAAATATGCGTTCAACTGTAGGAATGCTTTCTTAAGTCTTTTCCTTGGGTGTCAGGGCTCCAGTAAGCTGTTTAACCCAGGAGTGTGACGGGAGGACTCTTCCAGTGACACTTGCTGAAATAATATTTGTTAGAGTGCACGTGGTAAGGCAGCCACTTGATTCAAGAAGTCTAGAAAATGCAGTGATACTTCAGGTGAAAGTGGTGTATTCCACTGGCAAAGATTGTGATCTTTTTGTAAAAAGAAATTCTATTCATTTTAGACAGAACTTGTGATTTTTAGGGTTATACTTGCATTTGTGGTGTGTATTAGTACATAATTTAGTTTACATATTTCATCTACATCCTTGTAGCTCGATGCAGATCTGTCAGTGTCTAGTTAAGTGTCTACTCTGAGGATATTTTTATCAGTGATAACACAAAGGAAATTGAAACTAAAGACTTCCTCTTAGACTTGGCGGTTCATCCACTGTTCTGCTCTTGAATTAATGAATGCTCAGTGCAACACTGCAAATGAAAAATGAGCTGCTGTTGAAAGGGAAATCCAGGTATGTTTTATGGATCATTTGCTTTTCTTGCCTCCTTGTGACTGCACAAGCGCTGCGTTTTGGGGAGAGTAAGTTCTAAAGGCAGCTGTCAGAACCAGGACAGAGATTTGGTTTAGTCACTGGTCTCCATGCAAATGGGTTTCTCTTGCCTTTCCTCCTTTCCTGCTGCCCAAGGATAAAATGGTTTTTGGAGTCCCAGAGTTTGTGGCCCCAGTTACGTGAGTATGTGTTGTGAGAATTAGTAGTGCCAGTGGAACTCAGGGTTGATAAATGCTACTATTATTTTACAATTGGATATTAAATGTTACCTGTATCACCCTCTCAGGAAAACACGCTGCACTTCCAGGGAAGAAACACATAACGTGACATGAAGGAAATGAGAACATGTTTAAATGGAGTGTCTCCAGGATAGTCAAGGGAGAGATTGAACTGGAATTCAGCTGAAGTCTTCTGTAGGTACACGCACTGGTGAAGAATTAACAGAATGGGAGAGCCAAAGGGATATGCTCAGCTTGCTGCTTTCCCCCCCAGGGAAGTCTGATGCGTGTTTCTAGTGTCATTGAGCCCTCTTTTGGTTTGCTTTTAGTTTATGGAAGAAAATAATCCAAGGCTTCTTTTGTTTTTCCTGCTGTTGTTGGACAAGGTTTCTTTCAGCAATGTCAAACCAGTTGACTTGCGATAGAAAACAGTGATAAATAAACAAACCCAGAAAGGCTTTTTCTGTGTTTGTTCCCCACTAATTTTTAGTGTGCTGATGCACTCAGTGATTATTTATAACTGTATGAAAACTGTGTCTGTCTGCATGAGTACAGAGAGACACGCCTGGTTTAGTTGTGCATGTGAAGAAAGGGAACTGCATAAAATATTTTTCATTCCTCTTGTTAATTCTCGACTGAAATCCATTGAACATTGTTATTCTTTTGCTGGTAATGCACAGACAAAAGAGCAGACTGTCACCAAAGACAATTCCTTAATTCATATTTTAGAGGATAAAAATGTGGAACATGTTATTTATTTTATGGATATGTATGTGCATAGTTAAATGTGTTATAATGGGCCAAGGAAAGCAGAAAGGCATCTTTAGTGCACGGATGGCATGGGAAGGAGAGAACCAAGAAGGAGCTGACTTGGAGATTTGAGGAAGAGGAAGGGATTGTCGGTACAAAGGATCAGGCTCCTATTGGGTTCTCAGTACTGGTGGCATAAAACTTTAATTTCCCTATAGAAGCAGAGCAGTTTGAAGTGATAGGTTTGACGGTGGGAGCTGAGTATTGATTTTCTTTTTAATGTATTATTTATAATTTAAGAAGTTGTTATTTACTGTATTTTATTTTATTTTACCTTGTCTTTTAAAACTAGTATTTATTATTTAAAATAATAGAATGAGGTTTGGAATACAGATTTACACAAATATGTATACATCCATTGTAGAAAAAAATGTATGAAGAGAAGAAAATGGATTTAGATCAGTTCAATTTGACATTGTGTGTGTAAGAAGACTTGGGAACCTAATCTGTACTGATGACAAGAAAGATAATTTTGGGGAGTGAAATGTTATGACCCGCCCCAAAGGTGAGGGTAAGTGAGATCCCATGGGGCAGGTGAGAGTGAAAAGACACTGAATGACCGGTGTTTTCATATATATATATATATACACACACACACACATATATATGGCAGGTTTATTTTAGAACAATTTGGTTGCAGTGGAAAGGAGGTGTGTAGCTGTTTCGGTTATTATCTGTAGAAATACAGGAATATAAAAGTGTAAAGATACTGCTTCAGGAAACGTATAAGGAAAAGACAGAAGGTGGAAGAAAGGATAAGCCTGCTGAGGCACACACACATCTTGTTGTGTGATTCTTTCATTGATCTGTGCATTCTCAGTGCAGTGCTTTGAGGAATACCGGGTACCAGCCTGCTCAGTACCTGAAAGCTGCATCAGGAATTATACCTGAGAACTCATCCTCTTGGTTTGCTCCCTTTGACTTGAAGGATAGAACCAGGCAAATTTTCAATGAGTTTAATATGTTTTAAGCTATATCAGAACATGTTTTTTCTGATGTTTTGCTGAGTAATTGGACCAGCTACTATTTAAGAGTATCTTATTAATACTACTTTATGTCATTACAAATGCTGGAATATAAGGGAAGTTAGGTTTTGTTGCTCTGTTGTTAAGGAATTTTGGAATTCTTTAGGTTGGAAAGTACCCCTAAGATCATCCAGTGGAACTGTTAACCAAACACTGCCGAGGCCACCACTGAAACACATCCCCAAGTACCACATCTACACACCTTTAAATCCTTTCAGTACCCTGGGCAGCCTGTTCCAATGCTTGGCAATCCTTCCAGTGAAGAAATTGTTCCTTGTATCCAACCTGAACCTCCCCTGGCACGGTTCTTGTCTTGTCCTGTCCCGTTTGCTCTTGTCCTGTCACTTCTTGCTTGGGAGAAGAGACCAACCCCCATCTGGCTACTAAAGCCCCCTCAGAACCCCTTTGGAAGGAGCTCTGCCTTGGGCAAGGGGAGAGCAGATGTGAAGAGCACAGTAGCTGCTGTTGGCTGGAGCCTGTTAAAAAGCTGGTGCTTTCTTACTGACAGGGCAGTCAGTACTTCAGGAAGCTCTAAAAGCAATAAAGCAGAGTTCAGATTCCATCATGGGTGTGCTTCCCTTCTGAATTAAAAGATATTTTACCAGTGACAATTTGCAGCCTTTTTCAGGTATTGGGTACTTGTGATATCAGACCTGAGGGTGACAGAGAAGACCATGATTATCATGTGTCCTGCTTAATAAGGGCAGTTCTAGTTTCTTGAAGCTAAAACTACCTTCTGAACAACTTTCTAGCAGAGGAAGATGGTGTATCTTTGCTTTTGTTGCTGGGATGCTTGCAGTAGTTACAGATACATTATTACATCCACAATGAGACTTTGCAGATTTTTGTCATCTCAGATGCACTGAATAACTCTGGTATAGCTTTGAACAGTCCTGAGGGGCAATTTGGGATTGTTGCCAGATAACAAAGCACAGTGTAATAAAACCCTGAAGTTTGACAGTGCTTGTGTTTGTTGATGTATGGAGATTAAAAGAATTCTGAACAAAATTTTGTTGTTTATTTCAGATTCACTGATAACATGGAAACCAGAGTCTGTTAACCACTGGCTGTTCCAGAGATGATGTCAAAGCCAACAAGGAGAGTTGAAGTAGTGTGACTCAAAAAAAGTATTTTGGTAAGTCACCTAATGTGCATTAAGAAGTTGAGAAAGTGATATTTTTTTCTGTTTGTAGCTCAAATGTGCTTTTAAGAAACATTACTAAAAACACAGTAGGCTGTTGACATTTTGGGAAGTGTTTATTCCTTCAGAAGGCTAACAGACCAAACCCACTGCCTCCCTTCAGGTATGCTCAGTTAGAGCACCCTCCCACAGCCCAAACTCGTGGAACACTCCACAGTCCCTCGGCGTGGCATTCTGGCTTTGCTCAAGTGTAGCACAGTGCTCTTCCTATCTGTGCCACTTCCACTTTCTTTCAGAGTTAATTAGTCACATCTTTCTTGGTAAGCATCACCTCAGCATGTCAGGAGGAGTAGTCTCATGTTCAGGCTCCACTGAAGAACATCGTGTGTTTGAGGAGTCTGGCATTGTTTTCCATATGTATTGATTGCAGCAGAATTTAAACAGGTCCCAAAACACAGATATAATTGTTGTGTATTCACTATCTAAATATGCACTACAGATTTTAATCTCCTTCCTGAACCCTTAAAGCTGGTTTTTTAGTGTGGTAACCACATGGCTGTATACTGTTAGTTCTGAACTGTGCTGGTGCTGTCATTTACCTGTGTGGCTCTTACATACCTCGAGGACTCTTTAGTTGGCAAGTGCAGCTCACAGTGTTGCCTGGCTTTGTTAAAGCCTGCTAACGTGTTTACATGGGACACAGAGGTTACACAGTTTCCACTCACACCGGTCCTAGTTCTGATCTCTTTTTGCTTTCTTGCCTTAATGTGTGTTACAGAATATCTGTGCAGGTGATAAAAATAAAAAGCTGTGTAGCTCTTCAGTGTCTCTGGAAAGTAGGATACAGGTGTGTACCCTACTCAGGTGAGGCTGCATAGGAACGGGTAGATATCACCCAAAGATAAATTGCACTTGCATCTAAAAGAAAATTTCTGAAGAGAAAATTATTTTATATTGTCGCGGGCTCCTGTCCCATTTTTAGAAACATATTTGAGAAACAAATCTGAGAAACATAACTGAAATGGCAGCGTATCCTCACTGCAGTACCTGGGCATGAGACAGAGTGTGCCCTTTTTGAGCAAACTAACAGTCTTGGAGTAACTTGAATAAATTTTTCCTTATTTTTCCACTCCTCGAACTCTTGTATATACCTCCCCATCCCCTCTTTTCTCCCCAGAGTTTCTTATAATCTGCTATTCAAGAACTGCTGCACTTCCCTTGTATTCTGTATCCCACTTTGGCCCAAGTAATAAGTACAGACTAGAGACGTTCCCTTAATCATTATATCTGTCTACTGACGTCTTCATAAGGAACAGATGATGTACAGTGTTGTACCATGGTAAGACATGGAAGCGTCTTCCTTCAGCCTTCTTGATATTGTTCCAGCCAAACTGTTCCAGTTCTCACTGACATAACATGTCCTCTGGACTGGTGTGCACGTGCTGTTCCCTGCCTGTACGTGCTTTTGGGATTCCCACAGTCTCAGTGTATTTCTCATGGTACTTGCATGAGAAAAAGACATCTGAAAAATGGCTCCAAATGCATTTCTCTTCTGCAGAGGCAGAGCCTGGGGCAGGGTTGGAAGCAGCTGTAACCTTGCCTCAGCAAGGTGCAGTGCAGCTCCTTTTCTGTAGGCATGCTATCCCAGCACAGTCAACTGGGCAACTCCTGATGCAAGGTATTAGTATTTTATTATCATTTCTTCTGACACCCACACATGAGCGTTCACGTTGCCAGTGCATCAGAAAAGGTCATAGTTGCTTAAATAAATAACACTGGTATTTTGCAAACGACCAATTAAGTTATGAAAGAAGCCTCTTTTCATATAGCTGCTGGCTTTGATCCTTCTTTGCATTATTTAAGAACTAAGGCTCCGGAGTGAATTCCTGATGTCAGTCACAGAGTGCAACTCTGCTGTGCTGACATGTCACGGCACCTCCTGACCAGGACCAGGGCAGCCTTTGGGCTGGTGACAGTGGGTTCTCTTCCCTAGGGTGGAATTCCTCCGTTGGCTTTGCTCCCGTCTTTTCCCACACCATCTCTTTGGCACTGGTTTCCTCTGGTTCCTGGCACAAAAGTCTGTGGTTGCAGTGTGATGTGTGCCCTCCGCAGTGTGGGATTGCTGTCTTGAGTGGGGTTTCCAAGGCTCTTGAAACATTTGCTGCCTTCCCTGCACCTCCTCGTTCATCTCTCCAAGTCCAAAAACTGCCTGCACAAAATGTTTGGCCTGACGTAGGTGGGCACTGCGTGTCACCACGGACAGGGGAGAGGTCAGCCTAGCCTCTGACACTGGGGGGGAATGTCCCTTTATGTTGCAGTTTATCAGAAGGCGTTCTGGGAGTTAAAGAATAATTCTTGTGAAATTTGGAATGATGTTCATTTTTTAAAATAACATGAGTTAACATTTTCTGTGAAGTTCTTTTTTGACTACAGACTGAACAAGGAAGGAAACAAAATATTTGAGTTCTCTTTAAAGCAGCTACTTTCTCTATGCCTTTTTCTTTCCTCTGTTTAATTCCCAGTACCTCAGAGACACAGTTTCCTCCCTTGGCAGGCACTGTGACCTTAAAAATAACCAGCTCCAAAATAAACACAGAAAACCCCCATTTCAGTTGTTTCAAATACATTGTAAGTAACCGAACCCACATCCATGCTAAAGCTGAAATTCACAATCTGTTGGAGCTGCACCAAAAGGGGGCTGTTGCTGCTCGGAGGGTTAGCATTCCTTGTGTTGTGTTCACACTGCCTCTGTCACCAAAGACGTTGGTTACAGCTCAGAATGCCATTTGTGAGTAATTCGTCACTACTTCTACCACTCCTGCAAAATGTTTAGAGGGGACACTTTGTTTGGATGAGGGCCAGGCAGGGCACCAGACACCTAAGGAGGTGGTGATCCCAGGATGCTTCCACGGAGGGACATCCCAGCTGCCTGGGCCAGCTGGAAGGGGTGGCTATTTATCAAACAGAAAGCTCATTCTGTCACTTCTGGTTGTAGGAGTCCACTCTCTGACCCAGCTGCAGGAGGAAGGAGGCGGTTTGGCCAGGACCCCTCTGCCCAGGGCACAGGCACAGGGCTCTCCCTGCCACCCTGCCACTGCTGCCCTCACTTGTGCCCCAGGCTGGAGCAGGCCTGCAGTTCTCCTGCAGCTCTGTCCAGAAGAGCACTTACGGGGTGCTGGGGCAGGGCACGAGCCCCAGCCTGGCCAGGGACCGAGGGCTGGTCCGTGTGCTCCAGCAGTGAGCTGCTGTGCTCTGCATTTCACTGGGGGCCTTGGGCACCTGGAACCAGGACGGACAGAAGGACAGCAGAAAAGACAAGCAAGTATAGCAGAGAAATATTTTCTGAGTCTGGCCAGTGCCCTTGCATGGAAAAGTTGGTCAAGTCTTACAAATACTTTTCACCAGGCAGAAGTGTCTCCTCACCTTGCTTAGGAAGGTTTAAAACTGGTACAGATTTGAGAGTAACACTCCATTGAGTCTTCAAACATGTTTTGAACCTTTTTCTCAAAAACAGACACCAAGTAGTACCTGGGCAGACTGGCACAAAACACAGGTATTCCCTTCGCTTTTCATCTTGCAGGGAGGAATTTTCTGTCTCTGAATATGCCAGCTGTATCTGTATGGTGTAGCTAATATTTAGGCACTTGAGTATCTTCCTCTGAATATAGTCTGAAATTCTTCATTTATTTAGGAAAACTATGTGTTACAGTGTTTTGAAGGCTCAGAACAGGACTAAGAACCTTTTTTTGATTAGCAGAGGCAGCTTGGTCCTTGGGGAAAGAGGAACAGTTGGAAAATGAACAGGGGGAGAGAGCAAAAGAACATTTTGTGTACTCTTCCATCTAAGATACTGCAGGGTTTGGGAAGGTTTTCTTAATCCGTTGTGTTAGCCTGATCCACAGGAAACTCATTTTGAAATTAAATATACCAAAGTATTTATGATTTACAAAGAGGGAGAAGAAAGCCTTAAAAGTATCTTGTGTTTGATCTATTTGTCGCTATGAAAATATTGACAAAAGGCAGGATAATGGCCTTCATTAAGCTTATTATTGTTGGCTTGTTTAAATGCTTTCTTTTTAAGGCAAACTCCAATTAATACGTGAGATTATTTCTTCCATAGTTGTGAAGGAATAAAAGATGGAAATTTTGAACATCAAACTGTTAACAATGATTCTAAACTAGGTAATCTGTGATTCCTACTCAATAATATGTAGTGTGGCAGAGGGGGAAGCTTTTCAAAGTAAAAAACATATATGGAGTAGTTTGTGCAGAATTTATGCTCCAAAATATCTTTAAAAAGCAACTTACATGTAAAATCAGAAACATGGTGTTAATGACACAGTTGTAAAAGTGTTTCAGAAAATAAATAATACTGTATGGATCCAAGGCAGACGGATCAGACTCTTGCTACCACTGTGCTGCTGCTCATGCTACCTGTGCTTGTTAGTTTGAAGCACTCTGAGGTGGCTGAAAGCTCACTCTGCTTGGCAGGAGAGTGATGATGTAGCTGGGGGTTAGAAATGCAATTCCTCGTGTTGTAGTGCAGGCAAACCTGACCCTTAAACTCTCAGCTGTCACTTCCCAGCGCCAGACGTTACTGTTGGCAGCCCAGACTTGCTAACAGAAAGGCTGATTCCAACTCCTTACTCTGTCGGGTTCCCTGGAGTGAGTGTTAACAGTGACACGCAGCTGCACTGTCATCGCTGCAGTGTCCGGGATCCTGGGGCCACAATGTCCTGGGAGCAGGAACGTCTCTTGGGATGTTGGCTTTCGCCTCCACTGACACTGTGCGACCGTACTCTTTTGTATATTTTCTGTTCACTCTTAGTGGTCTGGGTAAGGTTTTGGTATAGGTGGAAGCCCCCCAGGGCAGCCCTCAGTGCACAGAAGTCCCTGGCTGAAGAATGCCAAGGAGCAGAGAAGGCAGAGTTAGCATCGCACTGCAGGGAAGCACAGAGCTCACCTTTCCCTTCCCAGAATTTCTGACAGGCTCTGTTTATACCTGCTGTGCAATACACCTCCATCTCTCTGTAACTAAGAGTGAACTTTGGGCTTGTTACTCGCCTGATCCTCAGAGCCATCCCTCCTGGAATGCTGTTTGCTCAGAGGTGCAGGCTCTGCCTCCCTCAGTCCCTCTCAGTGCTGCCTCACAGCCAGTCTCACCTGGGCTCGGGAGGTGCAGAGCTGTGTCCTTCTGTGTCCTTGCAATACTTGCATTGTGCATCATAATGCTTATTGTACTGGAAGCCAGTTAAGAGAGAGGAGTTTGGATTGGTTTGCTGTAGGGACACAGAAGGAAGTGATGTAGGAGGTATGGGTAATAAAGCTTATAAAAGGCAGTAAAGGTGTGCTTGGAGTTGTGAACCAAAAATACCACTTGCCTACAAAATTCATTTGGTGTGCAGGGTTTTTTCCTCCTTTGGCTTTTTTTCCTGTTGTATTATTTTGTATCTTTGGAGTTGTGGGATGGATTTCTTTTTCTCAGGAACTAGCAGTATTTAAAATATAGGGGGACATTGCTTTGTTAAAACAATTCTTTTAGTTGTCACGGCAACTGGTCTTACATAAATGATGAAGAAAGGAGGAGTGCATGTATTGATACATTAGGTCATAACAGGGGATCCAATACTTTTTAAACTAACAAAGGAGCACTCCAGGGTTTGTTGTTGCTGTGGCTCATTTTATCCAGATGATTTTTACAACTTTAGTATTCTCAAGGTTCACAATCAAAAACTGCAGCCCTTGTGTGCTCACAGCTGTATCAATCCAAATTTCTTTTGTCTATGCACCTATTAAGTTCCTCAGTTAGGATATCTATTTGTCAAAACCAGGCACAGAACTATGTCATAAAACCCCAGATGTGATACTTAGTGATTCTCCCCAGAATATTTTTCTGCTCTTCCTTTCCCAAACTTCCCTGAGTCAGACAGGCAGAAATGGCAGCATTAGGGAGAATGCTGCTGTGCACCCAAGGTGATCTGGTTTAATACAAATGGCTACTTTCCCTACAGCTTCACTCTCTTAAAGGATAATTGGAGGCTTGAGGAGGCAGGAATATTATTCTAGGATCAGCATATGTGATTTCCTGCATTTACATGTGACTAGGGAATAGTTCACCAAAGAAGTGGAACCCCAAAAACCAAAAGTGTGATGGCAAAATTTAGAATTTTTCTCTTCTCTAGGATTTAACAGTAGAATCAAAATTCTTTACTGCTCAAAAGGTTTGCTACACTTAAGAAAAAAAACATGTCAAAGAAATGTGCCATAATTAACATGCTTAGTCTTTTTATTCCCATTTCTTGATTTCTAAACCTTTTTCCCAATATTTGCTGGTTGGTTTTTAATCCTTATGCTCATCTGTCTGTAATCATCTTGCTTTTCCTTTCTCTTTTGCTGCTTACAGTCCTCGTTTCGTTTCCCAGTTGTTTCTCAGGTCGTGTTCACCTTTTCCCCTACCACTGTATGTGCTGCACGTGGATTCTCCTGTTTGCAGTGTTATTAAGAAAAACTTAAAAAATATAGAATATTATAAATTCCCTATGGGATATGATTATTCCTATTCTAACATCCAGCAAACTGAAGCTGATAACTTACATTGCTGAGGCCAGCGGTGCCCATGTATTCTGCTTCCCTCTCTTGCTTACAAGTTTTGTCTTTTTAATTCCAGTTCTCCAAATTTAAGGGCTAGAACCCTAAGTGTTGAAAGCTGGCTTTGGTAGCTTTGGTGGCTCTGGAAAAGAGGCTGTGAGGATGGCACTGCAGAGCTGCTGGGAATGGGTGTGAGGAACCATGGGAGCTGCAGTGTGAACAGGGACTCTGGAGAGCACACACGGGTACCTCACTTGGGTATGTCAAAAGTGTGACAGCTGTGCCATCCCTCCTCGGTGTTTTTATTTAAATTGAACTGGAACTGTAGGGTGTGTAGACTTTTGCTTTTTCCACTGTCAGCAGGTGGAATGCAGTATATTCTTCCCAGGAGCCCATGCAAGCATTTTTTTCTTAATCTTTGTCTTGCTGTGTTTAAGTTTGCATCTGCTGGATTCTGCTTTGAGTTTCAAGTTCAAAGGCATCCAGATAGTCCTTGTGAAATATCACAGAAACCACTGAGTTTCACCTGGGTTTGCAAGGAAATCTTGTCAAACCACAAGTTTCCCACACTTCCAGTGTGAAACCTTGTGCTAACTGAAAGATTTTTTTCTCCCAGCTTAGATTAAAGTTAGCTTAACTCTGAAGGGTGATGACCCATGAACTTCTTCATGAACCTTGGCCTGCTTTTAAGTTTGTAACAAAATTCAGAATTCTTTTGATTTTGGGGGTTTGTGACGAAACCAAAGGACAGCTGCAGTCAAGGTTGTCTTAGAGTTGGTGGGTTTAGCGCTGGGTGCAGCCTCTGAGCGGAGCATGGTAAGTGTGCCAGGTGTGCTTAGTTCTGGCAGAGCCATCCCGGGGGCTGCAGGATGTGTGGGAACAGCGTGTCCGTGGAGCAGGGCTGCCCTGGGCTGGGGGCTGCAGGGTGCCTGGGAACAGCGTGTCCGTGGAGCAGGGCTGCCCTGGGCTGGGGGCTGCAGGATGTGTGGGAACAGCGTGTCCGTGGAGCAGGGCTGCCCTGGGCTGGGGGCTGCAGGGTGCCTGGGAACAGCGTGTCCGTGGAGCAGGGCTGCCCTGGGCTGGGGGCTGCAGGATGTGTGGGAACAGCGTGTCCATGGAGCAGGGCTGCCCTGGGCTGGGGGCTGCAGGGTGCCTGGGAACAGCGTGTCCGTGGAGCAGGGCTGCCCTGGGCTGGGGGCTGCAGGATGTGTGGGAACAGCGTGTCCGTGGAGCAGGGCTGCCCTGGGCTGGGGGCTGCAGGGGCCTGGGAACAGCGTGTCCGTGGAGCAGGGCTGCCCTGGGCTGTCAGACACCACCGGGCTCCGCAGGCACGGGGCCTGCACCAGCACCGTCTGGAGTGGGAACAACATCCCACGTGTGCCTGTCCCGGGCAGGGATCCTTCTCCTCTCCTGTTGTACCACAGCTCTTGGTGGCCCAGACAAAGCCCCTTGCACTGGCTGTGTCTCTCTGTTTCCCATAGGAGAAGGGTCAGTGTGTAGCTCGGAAATGTCTCACAGCTAAAAGCAGAGGGTTACTGGCAAATGCCCCACAGTCCGATGTAAACTGTAGGCTAACTTCTCTTTTCTGAGAACGTTTTACCCTGCTCTCTTTGGAGCCTCAGAGTAGTTTTCTTTCAACAGTCAGGCTCACAGGCTTTCTTCAAAGAGATAAAGTTTCAAAATAAGCTTCTTTGGACTGTTTTCCCAGGTAGCTGGTTCACCTGCCACCTACATGCTGCCAAGGGTTTCCTAACTTTGGCTTTTGAGGGCCAGCCCTTTGTCCCCATTCGGTTGCCTGTTCGTGACCTGGTTCATTCAATATCAGATAGCAGCATCACACTGGAGCAGAGTCTTCGTAGGAACAGAGGGAACAGAAATGCTTCAGCCTAATCTCTTCTAGCCTCAGTGTACCCGTGTAATGCCTGTGTTTTCAGCATGCCTATGTCATTATTCCTTACCTGTTTTGTTGGGTTTTATTCCTATATTACAGGTCACTCAAAGTCAGAGCTGCATTAAAATTAACAATGATTATTTTCTTTCATTATATAAGTCCAGGATGGTTTGGGGTTTTTTACACCTATCACCCTTTTCAAATATATCATTAGCTCAGTGGCTTTGATTATTTTGTGTCATTAAGAAAACTGCAAGCAAAATCCCCTCAGCCATATTTTATTTATAGGAGGGTGACAAAAGCATAGTTTTTTGAGGTTAGAAAGGTTTTCAGTTTTGTTTTTTAGGTGGTTTGTTTTTTATCTTTTTCCTCAGGAAACAGTGTAAAATTATCTGAATCTCTAAGCCTGTAATTTGGCAGGTACCTAAATCTTTAATGAATAGCATGTGCTTTGCAGTTTTTTCTAAAGATTTGCATATTTGCTTCTTATGATCCATCAGTTGCTAATACTTCTATGAGGAGGCTGGTGGGCACACAATTAAAAGAGAAAAAGATTGTGCTTATTAATTCTTGGTGCTATTTGCTTTTATCAGCTGTGGTATTACTTTATTCTGCTTTAGCTGTCCCTAGCTTATTGGACATAAGAGTTAAATTGGAGTGAGAAGTCATCTGCTGCGATGGAGGTGTGGGCTCCCTTCTTTAAGTGTTCCTTTGCTGGTTCTGTTGCAAGTGCTTTTAAAGCTGTGCTGAAGACTGTGAGGTTCGTGGAGCTGTAATAGAAAACATTGGTGTCTGGACTTTCAAGGGAAGAATGTGGTTAAGATTACAGTGCCTGAGTCACTGTCAATGGGTGGTCTTGAGTCCATATGGCTCCCAGTAGACGGGCACGGCAGAGTCTCTGCTCGGATGGGCCATGAGCTGCACTCGCCGAAGGGAGAGGGTTGGAAAGGGCCACCCTCGACTGTGTTTTGCCTGCACGGTGGTAAAAGTGCTCTCAGGTGGCTTCTCGGTGCAGCTTGGTTTTAACTTTGCTACAAACAAGGTAAAGGGTTTGCTGAGAGGCTCGCTGGCTGCAGAGCCACGCTCCCTTTGGCTCCTGGGGTGGCTGCTTTTCTCTCGGGGCGTCCCCATTGTTGCGCTGGGCTTTAATGAGGCAGTCACAAAATGTCTGCCTCACTGCGACCGCCATTTTGTGGCCTGATTGTTGGATAATGAAGACTGTGAGAAACAGAAAATAAACAACGTGGCATGGAGGGGCTTTCAAAAGGAGCACCAAATCTGCATGTTTTATTTAGACACTTAATTGTTGCCGACTGGCTGCGTTTAAACAAGCGACTTTACAGTGTCTGGAAGAAAACCAGCTCCCGAATTTGAGGAGCTGACCTTGGGTAGATGCCATCAACTGTTCTTTTCTGTTGGCACGAATGTGCTGCTGGCAGTGTCTCCCTGTAGCTGCAGTCACTCGCCCAGCTCTCAATCAGAACCTGCTTCCACTGTACTGGGCCACCAAATCATGCTGTTGTTGTGGTTTAACCCCGACCAGCAGCTCAGCCCCTCACAGCTGCCTGCTCCCTCCCCTGCCACGGGACGGGGACAGAACCGGAAAGGTAAAAGGAAGAAAACCCGTGGGTTGAGATTAAAATCAGTTTAATAGGGAAAGGAAAGGCTGTGCACAAGCAAAGCCAGACAGGACATTCATTCCTCCCTTCCCATGGCAGGCAGGTGCTCAGCCATCCCAGGAAAGCCAGGCTCCACCACGGTCACAGTGACTTGGGAAGCTGAACACCATCACTCCAACATCCCCCCTTCCTCCTTCTCCCCCAGCTCTGTATGCTGAGCATGACCCCACATGGTCTGGGATGTCCCTGTGGCCAGCTGGGATCTCCTGTCCTGTCCCCTCCCAAGTCCTTGTGCCCCCCAGCCCCTCTCTGGTGGGGCGGGTGGGGAGCAGAAAAGGCCTTGGCTCTGTGCAGGCCCTGCTCAGCAAGAACTAAAAGATCCCTGTGTTACCAGCACTGATCCAGCACAAACCCAAAGCACGGCCCCTACAGCTACTGGGAAGAAATGTAACTCTACCCCAGCCCAGCACAGCCCTTTATTCCAAATATTATTTGCAGCCCCTTTGTTAACCAAGATTTGATAAAAAACATATAGGATATTTAAAAATAAGAACCTTCAAAAAAGCTATAATTAAGGTTCTTTAATGGAGCAACACATAATGTTCTTTGGAAATAAAGGAGAGAGGCTACAAATTCGCTGAAAGCAAACTAAAAATGTGTCATGGGAATTGAAGGGACACAATGGAGTTGTTCCTGTGGTCCTAGGGATGTAGTACTCACCATGTGAGGAGTGAAGTTAGAGGTATTTACTTGGTTCTTTTATGAAATTATCTGGTTTGTGTATGTAACATGAGGAAGGGTGCCTTACATTCACAGTAGGGTGCAGCTTCAAGGCTGTTTAAAATTCTGCCATATCTTAATGATAATAGTTAATCCCAGTATCAGAACAGTACTTCTATTTTTAAAATGCAATCAATCAATCATTTTAATACATTGCACCCTTAGTGCCAAACACCTCAGAAAACGGTGTGTTTGGCAGTAAAAATAAAGCATCTGAAACTCCTTCTGTAGAGTCATTCTTCCTTTCTTTCTCACCCATGTAAGTACAGTAAAAGCTTAAGGCTGCAAGAAATAACTGGAATTACATAATAAGAAGTATATCCTCCAAACAAGACCAGTTACCAGGTAGGGGTTGCTGTCATGGACTGAGCAAGGTGGGACACAGAAATTGCCCCACTTAACTAAAGTTCTGTCTAAAAATACTGCACATGCTGTTTGTTCTTGGGTGTGATTTTGGCTTTTGAGGTGGGAGTTGTGTACAGATGCTAGACTTCCTTTTAAGGGGATTACACTGGAAATTGGTTCTTTCTGTTTATTTCTCAGGACAGCTTCCCCTGCCTACCATGCTTTTTCAGAAAGCTGTTTATATCCCCTAGGGGTAATAGAAGTTGTACGTAACTCAGGTTGGGTTTCTGCCTCTGCCACAGTGATTCACACAAAAGCACACTGTCTTGTACATCTGTTCTTCACCTGCAAAATAAGGATTAATGCTTCCTTAGCATTAGTGCTTATAAATTACTTCGAAGATCCTCCAATATGCTCCAAATATACCTGTCAATGTTGTTAGTGATAAAAAGGTGAACTGCATAACTCAGTCATGCTAACAGCATATTAACTGAGAGGGTTTTTAACACAACTTGAGTATAAAAGTATCGGCACCATATTCCAGCAAATAACCAGTACAGTAAAAGCATACCTTTATATTACCTCTATTTTCTCTTCCCTCTGGGTTTTCTCATGAGTGGGCTTTTTCTTGGGTCACTTATTTTCTGGGACTGACCCTCAGTGGTTGTATTGATGAAAGGCTTTGCTTTTTTTTAAAGGATCAGCAAGAAACAGTGATGTTTTCAGTCATGAACGTGGCAGGACCACTGCATTGGACCGAACTGCCCAACATCATCTCATGTGAGTTACTAGGTAGTTTCAAACATGCTTGTTTGCCCCAAGATAGATAGAGGGGGAAGGTCTGAAAGAGATTTTTGGTTTCAGTTGAACAGTAGTCTCCACAAATAGGTATTTATATGATAAAAAATAACTCAGTGCAAAGCAAGTTTAGTTGAGGTGAAATTGGAGCCAAAAGCGCAGATGATGTGGACACGGATCACAGGTTACAGAGTTAAGACATCTGGATTTCTAGTCAATTCTCTGAAGGTGTACCTAGAAGTTAATAACATTTGGTTTCCTCTTCCAGGAGAGCATTTTTTTACGTGGTGTCTGAAATCCGGCTTCCTTGGGGGATTAAGAAGTGTTTTTCCATTAATTCAAAAGTTGAAGGTGCCTTCAAAGTACCAGGCAGCTTATGATAGTCCTTCCCAGCTTTATGCATTCATAGCATTCATGGCTGTGTTTTGTGATGGGTACATGTAAGTGCATACTTCCTAGGGACAGCTGTCCTAGCAGGCGGGATTCAAACAAGACATTTGTGTTAAGACTTCTTTAAATTATTTGCTGCTTTGATAAGCCATCTCTTAGTCAATATCTGAAAGGATTTTTTTGAAGTAGCAGTCAGGAGGGCTTGTATTTTCTGTTTGTCTGCTCCCCTAGGTCTCTTCCCATTACGTGTTTCATTTTAACAGGCAGCAAGCATGTTCTGCTTCCTTGAGATGTCTGCATGGCCAACATCTGGAGAGCAGCCATGTGGGCTGTTCCACACAGTTTTTGGAAACACCATTTGCTGGTGGAACGATCCGGAGCAGACACCTCTTTTGGCAGAACTTTATTGCCATCTATTTTTAGCTGAACTCTCAAACATCAGATTACTGTGTGCGAGCCACCAGAGTGTGTCTTGCAGACAGGCACTCTGAGGAGAAAGGAAGACTTCTCTGTGTGGTGGCTGAAGTGCTTGAGGTGAGTTGTCTGCACGTACCTTCTGCAAACTGCCTTCAGCTCATTAGTGTGGTGTCACAAACTGGGTTCAGAGCTGACAAAGAAACTGGAAGGAACGTGGGACTTGCACTGTCCCTTCTGTTACTCTCATGGCACATGGGACATACAATGAACTGGGGAGGACAATGCTGGCCAGGATCCTCTGTTCTGAAATAGCAGGCACGCTGTATTCCACCAGCAGAGCACGCAGCTAACAATGCCTTCATTAATAACTCTCTTTTGGGATCTCTCAGCTGAGGTCTGCAGCTTTCCAAGAATTCCAAGAAGGGCTGTTGACTGTTGTTGTGCCCAAGGCCAGGGAAAGGCCTAGAGTTCCCCTAAACAGCAGGGCAGTGGAGTGCATGGGAAACTGTGTAAATTCCCTGCAGAATCCAGCCTCCATTTCTGTGCTTTCACTTTTCTCAGCAGTTCATGGAAGCAGCTTGTTCTTAGTGATGTTGATACCCATGTTTTTGTAAATTATTGCACATCTATGTGTCAGATAAACTTATAAACATATAGAGGTTTAATTTACCATACTTAGATGGCACAAATGAAAGACTTCATAGGCCTCTTACTAAGGTCTGTGGTTAGTGTATGTTGAATTCATCCTACAGTGGCATATGTTGCTTGTTTGAGTGGTAGAGGGCAGAGTGTCACAGTGCAGTATATCAAGTGTCTGATCCTTTTCTGAGCCTTTTCTGTTCATCCTTTCAACTCTAATACTCAGCAGTAGGTTATGTTTATGTTAGAAAGATCATAGTTTCTCTTACATTAATTACCAAGTAGGTGAGTGTTATAATTGTTATTCAGAGCCAGGATGATTCATTATTGATAGAAAGTGGTGTTCCTTTCTTAAAGGAATGGAGGCTGTTCATTTGGAATGTTCAGTGTTACCGTTGTCTTTCCAATGAACACGATTTGGAGTTTGGTTCCATTTCCAGCAATTAAGGATCATTCCAGCAAAAAATACTGGTGAGCCACAGTGGGGCACTCTCAGTATCCAGCAAGATTTGGGAGTGTTCTGGGATTGTCATGCCTCCGTGCATTGATGTTCTTAGTGGAAAAATTACTGTACTGTGGATTTGGTATGTCTCAGGTTATCATCCACATTTTATTTAACACTGTGTGGCTTTTTTGGTTGTTCTTGTAAACATGCTTTCTATGTAGTGTTGATGCTGCAAGACTTGGAAATCAGGAGACTTGTATATTAACATTTCCCCAGCACCATAAAAGATTGTGGAAAATGTGTGTTTGCCAACATAACTAGTATCCAAAAATGATGCGTGTATAATATATGGACAGGGAAATATTTAAATGTAGTAGGGGAAGTTAAACTTTTATATTTCTTAGGTGTTGTGCGTTTAAACGTTCAACTTGCTGTATAAATTCCGGAATATTTTTGTTGGTTCTTTTTTCCTCCTTGCTTGTGTAAGTATTTTACAGGCTCTGATTTTCTGGCCACAATAGAGCAGACAGAATTACTTGATGTTGAGAACCTTGTTAATTTTATGGCCCATTTTCACATGGAGATCAGCTTTTATTTCCCCTCTCGCTCTTTATCCTTAATTCAATTGTTAGTAAGGTTTACTGAGCAAAAACACTGGATGTATTATGGGAAGAAATCTAATCAATGCAGCACCAAGGGACAGTCCTCCAGAGTCCTCCGTAGTGGCTGTGAGCCAGACTAGAGGTTACTACGAGGTTACTCTGTCTGACTTTCACCAAAATACCCCGTACTTGTGCAAAGGCTGCGGCCGCCCGGCCGTGTGTAACAGAAGCCTCATTTATACAGCTCCCAATATACAGATACACCTGTTCCACAGCCCGGGTTTCCCCTTTTAAACACTTTGCATGTCTGTCTGCATTCCCTGCTGTCTGCAGTTGCTGTGCCGTGGCACTGCAGGGCAGCTCCAGGCAGCGCCCTCGGGGAATGCAGAGCTAAAGAAAGGGCTGGCAGATGTCAGTGGACTTTGCCAAATGCTATTCTCCGAGTTAGATAGTTTGAAAGATTCATTGGCTAATCCAGACTTTGTGATACAAAAGTATCCTCGTTAGTCATGGCTTTAAGTGTGCCTTTCTTTAATGCCTGCTCCTTTTTCAGGTGTTGATGCAGAGAATTGCATTGACGTATGTGTGGGAAATCTTTTTTTGTTTGGCAAGACTGCTGCTCACCTTCCTCCCAAACCCCAGCCCTCCTGTCTGTAGCATTTAAGTCCTCTTAGAGCTTAACTCTTTGAAAGACACAGTACTTCCCTAGGGCTTTTGTCTGTTTTGGCTCTGAGTTCTAATAAATCACTTGGCAGTAAAAGATAAACCTTTCCTCTTTGATGAAATATTTGTTAAGCACTTTCTAGAATATAGGTTTACCTCAAGAGCTACATGTCTTCCTTGTTAAAGACAAGAAAAGGGTCAAACCCAATATCAGATACAACTGCTGACTCAGCACAGGAGCAAAACTTTGGCATACCCAGTGAGCTGTGTATTTTGTGGTTACCCAGCTTGGTTTTCTGACCAGCATGTTGGGAATTGTGTCAGTACTTCTTCTAGGCCCTTGCCATATTTTGTGTGAAAGAGCAGTAAGTTCTCACAAAAAGTCTGCTGTTCCCCCAGCAGTCCCAAGGTGCTGTGGTGTCCTGGGGCCCCGCCCAGAGCCAGCAGCGGGTGTTACCTGCACACAGGTGTGTCCCAGGAGCAGCTCCGGGAGGGCTGGGGCTCCTGTTCCACTGGGAGTGCAGAGCAGTGTCTGTGGCAGCCACATCTGCGATTGCATTCGCAGCCTTCCCAGTTGTTTTCACAAGGCACAACTGATAATGTCTGTGTTTTGGGTTTGTTTCTAAAGCTTTCCCGTGGAAATTTTTGATAAGGTATGAATCCTAGCACCAGATATTGATGGCTAAGAGTAGGCAACAGTTCTACTGACGCTGTGCTGCAGTCAGAAACTCTGGAGGAACTGAATTAGCTCTATTTCAGTTTCAGCACTTCTGTGTCTGCAGTGATGTTGTTCCTGCAGTACCGTGTTGCAGCATTTGATTGTGAATTGTAGCCTGAGAAGTATGTGGCAGCTTCAATAAGTTAAACAAAACTTGGAGAAACACAGTCTCCTCAGTTAAAAATCCTAAGAACATAAGATTTAACAGTCTGAGCCAGACCAAGGGTCTGTCTGGCCTACTGTCTTGTTTTCAGCAGTGATTAGTAGTGTAGTTATGGAAAAAATACCAGTGGTAAGTGTATGGAATAAATAGGCAGAAGTGCTGTGGTTACTAAGTCAGTCACTGCATGTGGGAAATGCCCCTGGAGTGGGGCTGTCACAGGTCAGAGCACTCTGAGGGGAAAGCCTGGGTTTGTGTGGTTGGATCCACAATCACATCCCGGGCACATGGACATCCTGTCAAATGCCAGACAAGTCTGGGGTGAGATCCCTGTGTTCCAGCCTTTTACAAACCCCCTGTTTGTTATGGGCATTCATCTTCAATGGCAGTAAATACAGCACTGTTGAAATGCAATTAATGACTTGCTCTTAATTACTTTTAGTGACCTGCTTCTTTTGATAGTGGATTTGATTTGTCCAGATTATTTCTGTATTGCTTCAGCATAGACCCCATTCCTTTAGTCTTTGAAGGTGTTTTGAGGACTTGGATTGTAGAAGCAATTTTCTGTTGTTACTTCAAGTGGCATTATATCCCAAAAATTTGCATTTTGCTCAAGTGATTTAGTAAAATTGCGGTCAGGTTGTAGAGCTTATGGGCATAGGAAATAACTGTAGTTACCACACCTACAGTGTCTTTTGCAAATATAAAGTGTTCCAAAAGAGATTCATAGCCAGCACTTTCTTAAAATGGGATTAGTGGTGCCACTTCATAAAGATCCTACTTCAACAGGGTTCCAGTCAGTCATGTTGTTGGGGTGGGGGGTTTTAATCAATTAAAAGGCTAATTTCTCCTTCCTTCCCACAAAGTAAACACCTTGCATTGCTATACAGTAAACTGGGGCTTCCCCATCTTGGTGAACAGCAGATGTCAGTTCTGCAGTGTTTGGCACCGCACTGTGTCATGATGTGTAAGAGTTAAAGTTTAAAAGTCGTGAGTTAAAACAGCAATCCTGTTGTATCGAAACTTCCATGGTGAGGGCTGGCATATCCCATTGGCCTTCAAAAATATGTACTGAGGCTAAGCTAAAGCAGGGACCCCCCTTTCCAGTGCCAGCCAGGGATGGTTGAGGTTCTCTTTAGCACCCTCTTTTGGTGCGTTGCATTAGTAAGCAACCACCAGCTCTGTGACAGACTAAAACTCCGTGTAGACTTGCTGAACTCTGTGTGTGGATACTGAGTACCTGCTCCAGAGCTGCATTGTTGTTAGTTCTCTGACTCTCACACTGCATCACAGTTAATGCACTCCCACTGTTTGCCTCTCCTTTTGCTTTTGCTCACAATGTTAAAATACAGTTCTTGCTAGAGAATATTGTATTTGTACCTGATGCTCAGTAGTGTCTGGCAACTGCTGCTCTTCTATAACCAATCTAGGAGAGAGGGTTTTCTTCCTAACTCTCTGGAGAAGGAATTTAAGACCCAGCCATGAAAACACGACATGACTGAGTAAAGTTCTTCATGTCTAAACATTTGCAGGATTGTAGCCTACTGTAATAATGGAATAGTCTGAAAACCATGTCTATAAAATCTCTATATGGCACTGTATCAACACAGTATATGTTCTTTATACACCCTTAAGGCAGTCAAGTTTGAAGAGTTTCTTTATCTGTAGCATTTCTATACCATCTCGTGTCTGGACTCTTTTCTGCCTGCGTGTTCCCATTGGCCACATGTCTGACTGAGGCCAAAGATTGTTTTCCTGTACATTTTTGTACAGTACCTATATTCTGTTTTAAGGAAAAATATACACATACATTTTTCTTCTTTATTAATAAACAGAGTGACAATTTAAAATAAATTCTTTCAGCTGTTTGGAATGGTACCCAGATGTACTGACGCATTTCAGAGTGAGTTAAATAGGCAGAAAAGCATTATATCACTAACAGAACTGAGGAAGAGGAGCTGGTCTCTGACCACTGAAGCAAAACAAAGCAGTGCTAAGATGGTGGCTTTGAGGAAAATAAGCCAGACTGTTCTAATGCTTAGCTGAACTATGGAAGTAGCAACAAAAGAGAGAAAAATCTTACCAAAGGAAAATTGTGGGGCAAGCATAAAGGTGTACTGTAGAGTGAAAGAGCAATACTGAAACAGGTGAGGAAAAAAAGCCAGAAAATTGGTTCAGGACATAAAGCAAAAAAAAAAAGGAGGAAAAAAGGCTTATGAAAGCCCTAAGAGTAACGTGATTGATATCTTCACAGAAGGAGAGGATTGGGATGAGGGGGGAATAGGCATTGGTATGGAGACCTATCTGATATCCAGGCATGGGAATACCAGTTTGAAGTCTTTACCTCTCCTGGTAGATGGTGTGGGAATCTCTGATGCCTTACTGCATTTCATTCCAAGGCCAGGTATCACCTCACAGTGGGTAACCCAAACCTAACTTTTAGGATGCTTAAGTCTTCACAGGGCTTTGCTCTCAGACTTGGCAGTGAAGAGAACATTCATTTGCATTTAGATCTAACTTAGGTGCATGTGCAGGTAATTGTTATTCCTAAAGGGCTGCTACAGAGAGGGAACAGGAGAGAAGCTCCTGAGGGGTTGGTTCAGAGTACGTATGTTAGAGTGGTGAGAGGGTCACCATTTGTAGAGTCCTTGTGCCATTGGAGTTGTTGTTTATTACAGACCTTGGGAGTTATCTCACCTTAATCCACACCGAGGGCATCTGTGGGTCTCAGTCCCTCTCCTGTTCTTGTGGTGGGGCCGTGGCAGGGAATGTTTCACATTCCCCAGGGTTCTATTGCTGTCACCATACAGGAGAGCAGCAGTTATTTCACCATCCCGTGTGTATTTTTGTATGTAATAGTGGCTTCTACACTTGACCCTGCTTACAAAGCTCTGTAAAGGTATTGCTGACACAAGTGCATTAGCAGGAATGTTGGTGTCCCTGGCTACTGAGACTGCACTGCTGAATGCTGTGTGCTAAGAGTGATTTATACCACACGTATTGATGGCCATGCTTGGGTGATTAGTCTGAGCACAATTAATCTTTTTACTAGTAATTGCTGTAGTAATTTTAAAGGACTGAAAACAAGAACGATACTCAGGAGTAAAGGTTGAAATATTTTTTTCTGGTAACTTTTCTTTAAACTCTCTTGGCTGTGAAAGTAGGGGAGACTTTTTTACTCAAAGCTTTCAAGGTTTGCTGCAGTTAGATTGAGTAGTTTCAGAAACCTTGTCTTAGTGCTTCCCTGAGGGTAAAGTCATTCCTCTGCAGAGTGCCATTCGTGCCCCCCTTACCCTCAGTTAAGGCTTTCAAAATAACTTTGCAGTGGGACACTGGCCTTCTGCTGAAACACATTCCTCACCTGCAGGAAAGGCTGTATTTAGTATCTGTATGTCTGTTCTTTAATTTGTTCCATCATAAGGATAACATATCAAATTTATTATTTTTTCTTCTTTCTCTTTGGAAATAGAAAGAATGACTTACTGGGGAGCCAAGTTAGAAAATGAAAGATGTGAAGATTGGTCATCTCTGCAGAGGAAATGACAAGGTATGCATAGCAATCACACTGGAGATTCATTTTTTGCTGGTGCTTAGGTCTTCATGGTAGATTACTTCTGGCAATAAAGTTTAAAAATAGTCCTCAGAAACCTTGGAAAAGATGTTTTGAAGAGAACTTTTTCTTCTGTGCAATTGCCAGAGTAAGCAAAGTAAGTATTTACATCTTTATAAATATCTTTGAGATACACCTTTAAACTCATTACTATGCTGAATTGTAGCTGTGTTTCTACAGGTAAATGGGAATCACATTCATGAGTTGTTTTTTTGGCAGAGATCAGTAAAAACGACTGTTCTCCCAACTCTAAACTGAAACCCATCCAGATACTATCAATGGTCATTCTTGAGACTTTAAAATACTTGTTTCATGGGCTCATTTAAATCACTGTATGCTCAGTGCAGCAGTTGTACCATTTTCTCTTCATCGTTTATCACCATTACAGGATGTGCTTAGTACCTATTTTGCACTGCATTTAAAGAATGTGTCCTTTTACATTTGTCATCCTGTAGATTTGTAACTTGAGGATGCAAAATCAGCACTACCAACAACTCCTGCCTCTCAAATATTTTCAGTGAAGTGAATGGATAATATTTAGCCATGACTGCTAAGAGACCAGACAAGGCTATATGCCACTTAAGTTCTGAGGTTAAATGTTACTTCAGTGATGCATAAAATTTGCACTGACCATCTCCCCAGCCTTGAATTGAACCCATTAATGAATGAGCTTCACAATATCACCGTGAGCTAGGGAACTGTGATCTGTTTAACAAGGGGTAAAATGGAGCCCCGAGGGCTTGTGTAACCCCTGCCAGTGCTGCAGGAAGTGCAGGATGAGCCAGCAGTGCAGCCCAGCTCCCCTGGCCTGCCATCCTGCCTGCACAGCCACCCCTGCACTTGGTGTCCATGTGCTCTGTTATCAACAGCCACACGTTCTCTGGGCACAGTCTGAACCATCCAGTTCTCCTGCAGAGGAGCTTCAAACACAGCTCCTGTGACCTGTGGCTCCTTCTCGTCCATAAAGAACTGGAGACACAACACAAACAGGCCAGCACAGACAGCACCAGATGGCCCTCGGAACTGGAGCAGGTCAGCACAAGGTGACCACAGGGAGAGCTGCTGTTGTGACCTCCCTTTCCAGCTTTTTGTCTAACACTGAGAGGAAAGCTGTGCAGATCTTCCTGTAGTACTGAGAGGAACTGCGGGTATAGGGCCATCAGTGCCTTCCCTTTTGTAATCCTGCTAAATGTCTCTTTGATTTCCTTTAGTAAATGTCAGGTCACATGTTGACTGCCTGCATTCTAAAACTGAAGTATAAATCATCTCCTCAAGTGACAGAAACTGTCATTTTTCCTTGCAAAATATTTTTCTAACTATATCTTATGTAACTGTTACAGTTGTTGACATTTTTCTAAGAAGCCCTGTTGGTTTGACACTCAGGATTCAGTATGAAGCTGTAGACTAGGATAGAGAATTCTTTTGCCTTTGCTTCTATCTCTGTCCCATGAGCGGAAGAAAGGAATATTACACATCTCTGAGTCATGCTGTAGAAAGGTATTTTATTTTTAATATCATTTAAATTTTAAAAGAAGGAGAAGGGTAAACCTTAGCATAGGTGAAACCAAGAGTTAATATGCCTCAGTTATAGAAAGTGGCTATTAAATTTTGATGGGATGCTATGACTGATACTTCAAATAAAATACTTGTGTAGCAATGTGGGGAGTGTCGATAATGAGCTGAATACTAGAGAAAGGCTGTTGATTTTTATGGAAAATATATCTAAAAATACATGATCCTCAACCAAAGGCATTCATGTGGATACATCTATTGGAAAAAATCAGACTATAGACTTCTTATGTCTGTCTTGGCTTGTGTCTACAAGAAAGCAGCCCCATATAGCTGTGTCTTGGCATAGATATGGGCTGAAAGTACTTGCTCACACCAGATGTTTTATTGTGCCTAGTTCCTGCCCAGCTTAAGGGTGATACTCGAGCATTAATAATCTGCTTTCCTCCTGCTCTTACGTGCCTGCAGAAAACTACTGATGTGTCTTCCTAGTGGGTCTTTCTTAGAAGAAATGGTGCAGAATGTGGAATTAGTTGGTGTGAAATCCTGCTGGCAAGGCCTTTGACTTTTGGCTTCTGCTGGATCCAGCTGAGTGATGAAAGAGAGAGCTCTTGCAGGTATTTCAGCTCTTCACCTGTGCTAATCTCACCCTCATAAGAAGTAAATTGTTCTGGAAAAATAAGTTCGAGAAACACTTGTGTTCCTTCTGAGAGAATGCTGCAAGGGTGATCTGGAATGCCAGGACTTCGCTCTTGAGTGGGTCCATTAATCCTGCATCCAAGTCCAGTGGTTTACTTAAATTTTAAGCAAGCTAGAGACGTTTATGGTAAATGCAGGGTATTTTCAGACACGTTTAGGAGCCTGAAGGTGTCCCTATGGACAAAACCAGGATCTGAATTGTTTGGTTAGGTATCCTGTGGCTGCCGGAGAACATTGCTGAGTCTAGAAAAGAAAGTCAGATCTTGATCTAAATATCTCTGCTTTTTGATGAGAGACTGTCTAATAACCTTCACAGCAAACAGTTGAACTCCACACAGACACATGTCAGAAGGGACGCTTTTCTCAGCTGAAAGGAGGAGTGAAGAGTGCCCTCCTCATTGCCATAAAGGAAGGCCAGACTCCCCACAGAGGTTAGAGCAGCCTACCTTGGCATCTGTGACATCTCATGATCGTGAGTTTGGGTTTTGTGGAATCCCAGTTTCCTTCTTGTCAAAGCCAGAAGTAGGAGGTGGCCCCCAGGAAACAGATGCCCTGTGTCAGATGCCCCTGTTAAATGGTCTTAGCACTGAAGATTCTCAAAGCTGGTTCCTGGACATTACAATTTGTTCTCCTCAGCTCATGGAGGCAGGAACATAATATTTTACAGATGTGGAAGTGAAGCACAGATATGAATGCTTTAAGATGTGTAGCCTCAGCAGATAGGGGTGGAAGCTGAAATGAATAATGGTGCTAATATTTCTCTAGGTTTGTATTCTAACCATGTAAATGACAGTCAGGTCACAGGTGGCATCTTGTATGTGTCCTGCAGCCTCCTGAGCTCCTCCTGCCTGGTGGCCTCGTGCAGTGACAGCCTTGCTCTCCTGTTCACTGGGCAGAGCACCGAGGCTCCTCCACAGCACCACTGCTGTGCATGTGCAGGGGCTGAGGCTCCTCCACAGCACCACTGCTGTGCATGTGCAGGGGCTGAGGCTCCTCCACAGCACCACTGCTGTGCATGTGCAGGGGCTGCTCCGTGGGGGGGGGAGTCCCACAGAGACCAGGGCAGGGGCTGCCAGGGAGGGAGAGGGGGTCAGCCACAAAGTATTCATCGTTGCAGTGTGCACAGGAAAGAACCCCATGGCTGGAAACAGGGTTTTCCTTTAGTGCTCTCTGTGCACTGTGGGTTTGTTGGCTGCAGAAAAGGTTCTGTACAGTGTTGATTCTCCAAAGCAGATGGCAAACAGTGATTAACCAGTTCCTTCCAACTGCTCACTAATGAGCAGACTCCAAGTTGAACCAGTTATTCATATTGAATTAAGCTTTAAAAAAAATCATGTACTTAGGAGCATAAATGTTCTCATCTAAATGGAAACTTTCCCAGAATAGTGCACTTGGGGCTGGATGGATGTCTTCAAGCTTATTTCTAATGGTAGAGGATATGAAAAAGTAAATGATAGCAGAATATGATTATAGTTCTTAATGTAATTTAAAATTATTCCATTGTAAGTGAAATACTGATGCACAGGGGCAGGACCTCTGACCCACATGCATTTGCAAGCCTCTCCTACGCAGAAGTAAGTGTCTTGTATGTGGCTGTTGAGACTTACTATCTTGTCTAAAGCTTCTTTAAGATTTGAGTGGAAGCACTGCTCTAACAGCAGTATCAAGGATTTTAGATTTATGTGGCATTAAGAGCTAATGGGAAGCACATTTGCTGTACATTCACATTCCTAAGCTGTTTTACTTATGGCACTTCAAGGCCAAGTGAGGCCTAGGATAGATGAGCTTTTGAATAAAAAAAAGAAAAAATGTTTTAATATGGATAATTTGAGAAATGGTGTGTGTACTGCCACCAGCGAGATCACACAGAAACAGGCTGGGGGCAACTGTGTGGGAAGCAGCTCCATAGTGAGGGATCCGGGGGTCCTGGTGCACGAGTAACGAATAGTTACCTCAGCATTTTTCTGTATGGCTCTGCCTAAAGGGAAATCACAGCTTCACTACATGATAGCAAAATTCTGATTGACTTCACGAGGCTCTGCATTCTGTCAGCTTAAATGGGGATCACTGGAGGGTTCTTCAAAGTCAGATAATGGTTTTAATGTGTGGAGAACTTAAGAGAATGTTTTGAGTTCTTCTGAAAGTGTATTTCACAATATCAGATTCCTTTAGCATAGACACATTGAAGTTATGCTAGTATTGGAAACAAAAAACCCCAGTATGTCCTCTCAGCTTTGTGCCTGTGTTCCTGTAAGCACAAGTACTTAATTGAGTTGCTGCAAAAAAAAAGGGCAAACTGCAGCAAAGAAAAGCTTCCTTCCGGTGATCACCAAGTAAGAAAGTATTTCCAAATTTTAGAAACTGTTGACTGGCTCTGACATTTAGAAAGCACATCTTAAAAAGACAGACCGTGTAAAAAATCCAAACTTTATCACGTGAACTTGCCTCCAGCCTGGAAAAGCTTGCTTTTTACAGCCAGGATAAAACACATAACCTGCAGGGTACACATCCACTGCTGTGGTAGGGCACATGCTCCTTTACTGCATGTCTGATGAGGGGGCAGGGGTTTGACACAGCTTGGGCTGGCTGGATATAAAGGCAATTGGCAGCAGAGCATATATAGCCCTGCTACTGTTGTGTTTGTGAGATAAAAAACGTTCAGGGTATGTTTCCTCTTCTTCAGGAACCAGGCTATTCTAGTTCATGAAGTTGCATATGCTATTGATTACAATATTTTTAACTGTCTGCATTATATGTGAATATAGATAATGATAAACTCGCACTGGAGTCCACTTGGCCTGTAAAAATTTTATGCAACTCTGAGGAAAAGTTACTAAATAGTTATTAAAAAACCATTTTGGAAACTGAGGGGCCTGTTTCAACAGCCCAGCCTTAATCCTTTAATGCACTCAGTGTTTTGGATGAGTGCAGGTGTACATGTAATTATGAATTTAAAATGGTCCAGAAATATTTAAGAACAAAAATACTGCCAATGTAGTAGAGGCTAATTTCTGGAAAATAATGGCTACAGAACCATTTGGTAATTTTCAAGCCTACCCTTCCAAAAGAACAATCTGGATCTGAGGAGTGTCTGTCACAGGTTATTGCCAATTTCAGTGTTTGGCATTTGTGGTGGATTTTATACTAATATTAATAATGTGGTTTTGTTTCTCTTCCTCTTACATTTTAACCCTCAGAACTTATTTTCTTGCAGTGTTTTCTCTGTAGTGTGATGGATTTTTATATATTTGTAGAGAATCTGACATAATACATTAGTCTAGTAGCTGGAGCATTAAAAAGCAAGAAACATAAGGCTTGCCATTCTGAGGGCTGCTACCACTGCTTTTAGGATTTGGGGAGATGTTTTTTTCCAGGAACACTTGCGTGTGTGTGAATCCAGTCCGTGACACACTGTGGTTAGCAGCAGCTTTTGTGTGTCATGGCTCAGGTTCCCATACACTGCTGACAGTTTGCATATTCGTGAGAGCCATGACATTTTCCTGCATCTGCTCTTATCACAGATTCCCTTTCAAAGCAGCACTTCATTGATGTAGTACACTGACACATTTTACATATAATTGCTTTTCATCTGGTTGCATGATTATTTTGTGACACCTAGTGGATAAATTGATAGTGGTGCCGCCTTAAATTGCCTCTGTTTTTTTAGATTCTCTTGATAGATGTTCTGGCCTGGAAGCTCAGTTCCCATCTCAAACACATAGGCTCTCTTGCTTTCTTACTTTCACTACCTTTTTTTTTTTCTCTTTAACTTTGCTTATGGAATAACTTGCTCATAGCCAGGTGAACAAATACCCAACACCAGTCTTGAGGAAATTCCAAGAGTCCCAAAACAGTACAAGGTAGGAAACGTTTGAAAATTTCATGATATGGTTTAGTCAGGACCCCTCTGTGTGCAGCCTGGGATCTTCACACATCATCTTTTTCTACTGCATCACCCTTGTTTGTGGTGTGCTTCAAGCGTGCTGTTCCATTAAGAACTAAGCATGCACTACCTAAAGTTATAAAAGGTTGCAGAGAAGTACTTATATTCCCTGCCCAATGAGGACTCTTAGAAATACCCGTTCTTTAATGTTCTTAGAGAATGAAATCTGATAAATAATTAAAATATTATTTTATACACATAAGAATGTTTTCAGAATGTTTACTTCGAGACAGAGTCTAGAAATGCCTTAAATGCTTGACCTACTTTCACAACTAAGATACATCTTGTGAAGTAAATCTTAATTTACATGTCATGGATTCTGTGCCTGCAGCTTCTTTCCCCAACAGGAAAATATTGAAATACTGTCCAGTATGTTTGCTATAAATGCTGTGTGATAGAAAAGCAGGTGTTTTTATATGACTCTATTTTTTATGTTGATAAGGGAGGGGAATCAATTATCTCAGTTTCACTGGGCCTTCTTGCTGTATTGCTAAGTTGATGCTGCCAATGGGCACATTCCTGTCTTCAGAGAATGTATAATCTGCTCCTTGCCAGACTGATTGTAAATTTTGAAATCTTTGGCATCCCAGAGCAGGCGCAGAGAAATGGCTAAGATAGGATTTTAGGAGTTTTTAAATAGGAGCTAAAAGAAACTGTAAGGCAGATGAATTTGGAGATGAGGGGTTATGTATTTTTCATACGTGGGGAATTAGAATGGAATTGTGCAGACGACATGAAGAAATTGATTCTAAAGACTGTCTTCAAGATTTTAGGTTTCAGCTTGTCACTATTCCGAGAAAATGTATTGCATATTTCAACTCCCAAGAGGCTTCACAAACAGAAACTGTAATACTGAACTATGTCTTTAATACCGACTGACGAGGCACTCCTTCCCTGGGCTCTTCCCAGCCGCTCATCCTAACAGTTCTCCTGTGACTTTCACTTATGTAAAATTAGGGCCTGTGGCAACAGCATCATGAATAATGGACACAGAGAGTCTAACACACCTCAGCTCTGGCAGCGATCTGCTCACTGCCACCACTTCGAGTCCGTTCAGGAAGTATAACCAGCGAAAGCTTCAGCCTCGGGTACAAAGACTTGCCCGATGAGTCTGCGGCGAGGCCTGGCCACCCGAGGGGCCGAGAGGGGCAGTGCTGTGTGTCTGGCACTCGAGCCCTGCCCTGCCAGCCCTGAGGAGCGCCAGCTGTGCCAGCGGTGCCCTCGGTGCCACCGCCCGTGCGCCCACACACGGTCACATCGGGCCGTTTTCAGGGGCTCCCCCTTGCTGTAGGATCGTGTGACTGGGCTCTGTGTGGGCTGGGGAGCTCGCTAGCCCATGCAGGAGGTTGGGCATGGGCCCTGTCCGTGCCTGTCACCTGCAGCGGGGAGAGCTCCCAATGGAAAATAACTGAGCGGAGCAGAGGCAAAGCCAGCGTGACAAAGGGACTTGTGTGTGCTTCTTAAATAATAACACAACTTGGGACAGTGTCAGAGGGTGGTGACAAAGCTGTTGCCATGCACAGAAGTCGGTGCTGGTAACCACAGAAAAACAGTCACCGAAAGGAAAAAGGGAACTTGATAGCATTGTTGTCACAGCAAATTCTTGGAGGTCCCTGGGAGCTGGAGGTGTGCAAGAGGCAGGGCCCAGTTCTGGCAGCAGAGGAGGGGGATTCCAGGCAGGATGCGAGGTGGGGAGGCCCCGCAGCTCCGGAGGCAGGGGAGGCAGGGAGAGCGTGTCCCTCGGTGAGGGACATGGAAATGTCTGACAGGACAGTCATTGCTCTTGTAAATGGCCTTGTCTGATCGGGGCTGTGGCTTCACACCTTCCCTGCCCCCCAGAAGGAACCAGAAACAAGCAGGCTGCTGCAGTTTGGGTTTGCAATACCTGTACAAATGCCTTCTCTGGGTTAATGTATGTGAACATCAGGCCTCTGCTAATGGATTGTCAGATTGAACGAAGCCCACTGGCTTGAGCCCAAATTCAGTCCAAACCCCAGAATGTTGTTCTGCAATGGAAATGGATTTTAAGCTTGTAACAATATTTTAAAACAAACATACAACACAGATTGGTGATTTCATGCCAGCTTTCCATATAATGGTATCCACAATTTCCCATGCTGCGGGTCTAAAGTGATTGTGACAAATGGAGTTTGTGAAGGATGGATTCTGCTTGTCTGCCATCATACAAAGCTTATTCTTGGTTAGCACTTGAGTGCTTCATCCTGTTTGTGGTGATGGCAAATGTAAGTGTGCATTAATGTAAATACAGAACTTTAGGCAAAATCCATGTAACTCTAGGTCATTCAGAGCTTTGGTCTAATCCTGGCTCCCAGACTACCAATTCCTACTTGTCAGCTGCTCCATGTCACTAAAGGCTAAAATTTAAAATGGAAGCCTTATGGGGCAAGGGCCAGAAGACATTTTTCTACCAACTATAGTTATTGGCACAGCTGCATTCTGCAAAATGAATTTTAGTTTCTTGTTGAGGCTTACCCTGACAGAGATTCCTTCTTGGAGCTTGATTAAGTTTGAACTTGCACATACTAGTTTATTGCATGTCTTTTTAAAGAAAATTTTCAAGGAATTAGTGTGTTGAGATTGGAAATGGTGTTTTTTTTAAAGAAGATGCGACTCTAGTTACTGGTTTCTGTCAGGAACTGAAATAAATAACACTTCCTCGGCGGTGTCACATAGGCTAGGTGTGACACTGTATGAATTGCACATACTAAAAAGTGAAATCTGCTTGCCTTAAAATTCAGAGGGCTTTTTTAAGATTCTCTATATAGTAAAGGGGGTTTCCATCCAAAAATAATGAAAACCACTACTCAGATATTGCTTGTGAGATGTCTGAGTATTTAGCTGGAGAGACTGGGTGACTGTGATCGTGAGTGCTCTCTGCATCAGTGACTGTGCCCAGCTGTTTGTTTTCATGGGGTTTGAGGGGATGTGGGAAAGGTGCAGTTTGGAAGAGCTGGACACTGCATATCAAACCAAAGATAAGGGTGCTCCGTTGAAGTGTCCAGCTTTGTGTTCAGAGTTTAGGCAAATCTGGGTCATGTCAGCTGAGTTAGGCGAGTCCAACTCTTTCAAAAATATGGGCCATTGCTCAGCATCCTGAAATGAGTGAATATTTGGGGGGTCGGGATTAATATTTCATTTTAGTGTGATCTGTGTCAATACAATCCTCCTGAGAGCGTGGAGATAACTGATGAATGTGTGGCAAATGCTTACTCTGAGAGGTGTTCTATGCCCCTTTGCTGCTTCCTATCTCTGACTGCCAAGAGAAAATAGAACTGACATATTCTCTTTGCTCCTTCCCTAACAAAAAAAATCCCTAATTTGTCACAGCTTCATCTTCTCTTACTGGGCTCATCTCACAGGTAATCCAGCCCTTGCACTTTTGCTTTTACACATGGGAAGATATCAAGAGTACTTGTAACATTTGTTTTTCACAAGATGCACCTCACTTACCCAGTGGATTCTCTATTTGCACACAGGTTTCATCTCCCCTGGACTGTGGCCTCACCCTGATTTCTGGGCATTAGGATCTGGTGGTCCTCACCTCTGCCTTGGAGACCTCAGGGATGCAGTGAGTAATAAACTTTTGAAGTTTGTTTTTTAACCATGTATCTCCTGAAACGTTGATTTGCTTAGGAACACAAGTGCGATCTACAGAGCAGCCAGTGCTTAGCCCTGGTGTAATTTCTGTGTTAGTGGAAGCTTTGGGGTATTGAGTGTTTCATCATCCTCTGGAATACCAGCTTTCATGGCTTTTTTAGCATTCATAGTACATAAGCAAAAAATAGCAGAAATGAGTGCAATAGAAAAATAACAATTTTGTCCGTGTAGATACTGCAGTTTGCATAAGCAGAAGACATGATCCCACATCCAAGAAAAATTAGGTGTGTTTTTGATGGAAAACTGTCTTTTCCCTAATGCATTCTGTTTTGAAGCATCTGTTTGACTTGCAAGGCAATTCACAGCAGTAGGGCCATGGAATGCCCAGCACATGCATGTAGAACGTGCCTGTGATGGTGCAGAACACCTTCCATGTACACCCAGCCCCGAGCCAACCTGGAGGAAATCCTGGGCACCTCCACAGAATGGAGGAGGAGGCTGTGCAGGCTCAGTCCTGTGAGTTTTCCCCATTGTGCCTGCCTGAAGTTCTGGCAGAATCTGTCCTGTATCATTAAATTACAGGGAAGTTTCACAACTGGGCAAAGAGCTGTTGTTTGCCATTTTAGGAACAGCTATATTTAAGTGATGGGTAAGACACGATACATGTTGTACTTCACAGGCGTCACAGCATCTGTGTTTGTAGAATATTTTTTACCTCTTGAAGATGCAAGGCAGTGTGTCATTTTTGTTATATTCATCTAAAAATATATTTTAAAACACTGTGTGTGGAGTTTGTCATACACAGATCCAAGGAAACTGAATCCTTCCCTCCACCAAGAAATTTCTATGTAAAATCTCCAGGGAAGTTCCTTGCCATGATACTGCTCTGGCACAGTCCTGCCCAGAAAGAAAGATGTGGCCATTCAGTTTGCTGCCTGATCCAGGCCCTGTTGAATTTGTCAAAGCTCCCCTTGGCTGCAGCACCCACCACAGCAGATCCTCAGCCATTGGCCCCACAGTGCTCTTGCCAGCAAACGTTGGTGACATTTTCAGTCTGTGGGAGCAGAGTGGTGACTGCACCACTTGGGAAGCCAAGGTAATTGTTACATGGAGAGGGACTGGATAGCTCTGACCTGTCCTGCATCCAGCCTCACACCTTGCTGGGGAATGTCCCCACCTTGGAGGGGCTCCAGGCCCTCTTCTCCCCTGCTGTGGAATCACAGTGCCCTTGAGAGCACACGGCATTCCCCTTCCTCCTGGGAGCCCAGGGACACTCAGCCTTTGGAAATCCTCCGGAGGCTTTGTGTGGAAGGTGCTCAGAGATCGTAAAATGGTTGTTCTGTGCTGTCCAAGAGCCTGTTCATTAGTAAGGCTTTTAATTATATAACAACCCTGCTTTAAAACTGTCTGCTTCCCTATAACATCACAGAAATAGCAGACTTGGTTGGCCCTGTGCCTTTTTAAAAGTGACTGTTGAGGTACTTATTAACATCAGTTCCAAGACATTTTTCAGTGAGCAGTGAGAGTTGGAATATGGAAATGTCATATTTTTCCTAGTATTAAACAGTTGTTAAACTAGAAGCATAACTCTTGCCAGATAGTTATTTCTTGTGCCTGTCGTCTTCATAGAAGGAAAATGAACATGCATTTTTCTTTCATTAAGTATTTTAAAGTTCATCCTTGTTTGGTGATCTAAGTCAATTAAAATAAGTTTATGAGCAGCATGTGAGAGCAGAAGACTAATTAATTTTAGGTGTTGGATAAAACACATTCTTTTCTGGTTTTGTCTGCTAATGAGTATTACTAATACCCATAATAACAGACCTTACAGAAAATAGTATTACACAGAGTTTATGGTACTTTACAAATAATTATCTCAATATCTGTATGAATTAACAAACTACTATTTTTGTGGGAAAATATATATTAAGGCAACATTACATCAGCTGCACCTAGAGAAAAGAGTCTTTAAGATCGTTATCATAGCAAATAAGAGCATCCTTTAGAAATGGTCAATAAAAGTTCACCTTTTTTTCAACAGGGGTGAATATTTTTAGCTCTCTCACCTAGCACTGCACCTGAAACTGAAAGTGAAGTCCAGATATATTAAAGACAGGCAGTGAAATCCCTGGAACATACTCAGGGTTTCCAGAAGCTTGCCACTATTTGGATCTGTCTTTCTTCTTAGAGTCTCTGGAATCAGCTGTAAGTGTAGGTTCTTCATCCAAAATTCCCTGTTGTTGGAGTTGGTTGGGTCTGTGGGGTAGTTTGGGCTTTTCACTACTGTGAATCATCCTTTTAGTGCCAGACTGGTCCTTTGAACTGGTTTCGCTGTACCATCCAGCATAAAGAGTTGCTACTCTGAGAAGTTATGTTGTTTTAATCCTTCCACTTCAAAGTAAATGCTTACAAAAGTGTCACTTTGAAGTCAATCACACAATGCACAGCTTTCCTCCAATTATGTTATGTAATATGGTTCTGTTGATATAAGCATAGGGTTTATTTTACACAGAAAGCACTTCCTGAGAGGTGACTGCACAACTCACAGGTTGCTGAAATGGCACAGATTTTTAGCCAAAGCTCCAATGCAAGTTCTTGGCTCTTAGGAAGAACACTGAGGTCTCTGACTGCATGCACAAAGATGATGTTTATTTTTAAATATTTTATCTAAGAACCAGAGGCACGGGGTAGGGTGTTTTTCAGAGGATTATTCTGAGAGCAATTGACTTTAAAACCCTTCAGTACATAGAGAAGACTGTCAGGCTTTCTGCTGGAGAGCTTTCCCAAAGGATTTCTTTGACAGTGGTCAGGGAGTGGCTTCTGCTACCAGTCGTGCACAGTTGACATGGGTGAGATATTGAAATCTCTGAAGCTGTTCCTTCAGTGTGGCCTACAAAGAATATTACAGTGTGTATCCTGTTTGGCCTACAAGGGCATTGAGGTTCCAAGATGTGAAATACGGGGTTGGACAGTGTTTTCTCCACCACAGTGACCTCAGCGTGGTCAGAGTCGCACCAGTCCTGCCCTGTGCACAAACGGCACCATGTGCAGCTCCCAGCAACCAGTGACCTCTTTCTGCACATGGTCTCAGGCCCCCGCAGTGAAATGATCTTTGACATTGATGGTACAGGCTTTTATAGTTAGCACATTGATATCTAATTTGGTCAGACATCTGCATTCTCCTTCCTTCTCTGCTTCATTTAAAAGTGTTTGTTCCTTGAAGGAGCTAATACCTCTCTCTGCTTGTCTCTCCAATGCTCTTAACACTCAAGTCAATCCAAAAAAATCTGTTCTTTTCACTCTACTTTCCTCTTGCCTGTCTCTTTTGAGTCAGGGTCCTGCCCTGGGCCGTAGTGGAACCGTGATAGTAAAAGTGAATGGGAAAGCTGGTGCTGTGCATGGTTCTCCTCGAGAAGAAAGCTGCTCTCGGCTTTTCCCTGTGCTCTCTCCCACCTTATAATCGTTTCAGTGTGCAGCAAAATGCCATTGAGATGGGTGTGTTTTGTCTTGCTCCTCTCTTTTCAGGTCCCCACATCAGTGATGCTGAAAGCCAGGGCAGATGGCTTCAGTCCCCTGCAGTGTGACCTTCGGGGTAAGATCTGCTTTCCTTTCTCTGCATGGGGCTGATGGGTGCATCAGTTATTGTGTTCCTTAGTTGACTTAGCAAAAGGGAAGTTAGCTGATTGAATTATATGGTACCTTTTACTTTAAAGGTTTACTTATTTATTTAAGCAGTATTTATACTACAATACTGACTGATTCCTCAGATTTCCACTTCTTTAGATCTGCCCTGAATGTGAAGTGTTGTCCGTCAAACCATGTGGTGGGGAATAACAACCCCCTCAAACTGCAGCACAGGTTTGAGGTGACAGTAGTTGGTGCTGTAGTGGCAGCTCTGCTAACCCCCCTGAGCAAGGTGTATGTGGTCCAGCAGGGTCTGTTGGTCTGGTGCTCAATTCAGAGCTGGGTTATGCTCAGTCAGGACTAGTGTGGTGTTTGAGTAGGCCACAACAGTTCCTCACAGTCTTGAGAAAGCCTTTGTTCAGTCTTAGGGATTTACTCATGTGGGACTTAGGAAATTCAGTTAGAGAGCCTCAGCTCTTCCCCATTAGGATAATAGAGGAATATCTAGGAGCATGCTGTACAATCCCTCTAAGTCAGTATCCTCTCTCTGAGTCACAGCAGTGCCTGTTCCCAGAGTGACAGACTGGTTTGATAGGATACAGTTGTGTCAGAGTTGGAAGTACACAAGTGCAGTTATTAAAAATGAATGCTGTATCCTCTTTCCCTTGTGTATCTTGTCACTGACATGACTTCACAAGTTGCAAATCTATTAAACATTTCAAACATGAAACTAGAGCTCATTAAGCAGAATGTTGTCTGGTATATAGCAAACTTTCAAATTCAAGACTGCTAATATTTGTCTCCAGAGCTTTTTGTCTTCTAGGTTGTCACCAAGCAATCCAGCTGTCTGGGAATACAGCTTGTGCTTCATCTGATCAGAGTCTGACTGTCCTTTGGGGTGAGGTAGTAGGTTGTATAGTTTTAGGGCTATGCCCTGCCTGTCACATAACTATACAATCTACTGTCTTTCCTGAAGTGGCTGTGATACCGGCGCTGGATGTGCCTTTGAAAGACAACACAGAGATTTTGCAACTGTAACATTCCCTGGCTCTGTCTGTACGTTGCATTTGGCTCTTGTACACAAATGTCCTTACAGTGTTTAGATTCCTCTATTTCCCATTCAGGCCCAAAAGCCATTTCCTTTCTGTGGTTTTCTCAGAGAAGGTGGGGTGTGAGTGAGCCCTTTTCCCAGTCTGCAGTGGACTTGCTCATGCCCAGCGTTCCTGTGCTGCCGTGAGAGTGGCCCTCTGGAAACAGCTGACCCACTTCTCTACCTTCTGGCATTTGTGTCCATGGTCAACAGAAAATGCCACTTTGGAGTCAGCAGCTGTTTAAATCCACTTTGTGTGTTGGCTGTTTGAGAAACTGCAAAGGGACGAGCTGGACAAAAACCAAAGAGGATATCTTCCAGTCGCTCATGTTCTGCCCTGGAACTGGTAAATGCTTGAGCCCTAAGTGAGAGATCTCTTTAATCAGTTTTGGATCCTGATTTCACTTGCTTTTTGTTACATATTGCTAATTTGGGAGGGACAGTGTTTGCACTGCAGTTGTGATGTCTCTGGAGTCACCTCACCCATTCTGACTGACTTCCAGTAGAACTGTGAGGAAGGGTCAGCAGGCCACAGTTACAGAAGTGGGTGGGATAGGACGTGTGTGCAAATGGTGAAATGTTGGTTTCCTTCAGAAGATGTGCACGATGCTCTAACAGGATGAGGTAGTAGGTTGTGTGGTTTCAGGGTAGTGATTTTGCCCCAATCAGGAGATAACTATACAACCTACTGCCTTCCCTGATAAGCAGCATAACAACACCAGTGTCTTAATTCGCAGAGAAATGAGAGCTAAAATATACTGAGACGTACTTCTGAGACAGCAAAGTAAGTCTAGATACAGTTGTTGTTATCCTGTCACTAATTGCTCTACATTTAGATTTTAAATGTAGATTTTTAGTAACTGCCTGCAAAATAATTATCCTTTTAAAAGTCTTTATCATGAAAAATTGAATTAAAGAATTTTTAATTATTTCAAAGTTTGTCTGCTCTCAATCTGTTTTGTTTCTGATTCATTTGAATGGAATGAAGCTATTATGGGAAGTGATTCCAAAAATGCTGCAAAGTTGCATTCAGGATGTTTGTATTTCCTTGACATCTGAGTGCAACAGATTTTACTAGCAATGCATTGGTTTTGTTCAACTTCCCCCTCCCTCAGGAATCTTACAGTGTTTTACAAATAGTACCAGGTGAGTCACGTGACTTCTTCAGCAGGTAGGCTTTATGTTGCAAGTAAAAAGCTGTAACAGTGAAAATCAAGAATGAGAACTAAAAACCCAAAACCAGACTGGTCCCTTAGTTTCTCATAAGCAGGCTCATTTCATGACTTTTAATGACCCCCAAAGAGAATTCTCTGCTATCTAAGAGGCACAAACCGCACCTGGAAATCCATGGACAGAAAATGTTGGGTCCATTAAAGATATTTTGAGAACACGAACTTACACCATAAATCTGTGGAAGAAGGGGAACATAACGGCAAGGTGATGGGTCTGGTTGCACACATAGAACTTGTTCTCCCACATGCAAAATATACCCAAAAATAGGAGAAAAGGCAGTTTAATCCTTCCTTTACACAGCAAGACAGGTCCTTTTAACATCTCGCTTTTGATGACAAAAACATCTCACTTGTGGAACTGTTAAAACACAGTTTGCAGCACTGGGGGATCTGGGAGGTTTCAGTGGAATACTGGACTTTACAGACCTTCCTGGGCAGATTATTCCCTTGTGGAAGCATACATGCTCTTCTCTCTGGCTTCAGCCTGGGTTTGGTACTGTCTCTCTCACATCTGGTAAAAAACTACCCTGCGAGCTTGACAAATGGTGTTGCAGCAGTGACTATGTGAAAATCAGATGGGCGATCCCATAGGTCCTATTTTTATTTAGGTTTGGTTTGCTGGCTTGTTCTGGTGACCTCTGCTGAGGTTCGGCGTAGGATACCCATGGTTACCACATGGTAACTTATTTCCCCTGAAGTTTCAACATGTTCACAACTTTGGTTGTATTTTCTTTTTCTCTCCCTTTTTCTCCTGTTTACCATGGGTAAAATGAAATGATTGATGGCCCAGGATTCAATGATTCACCTTTTATTTCCCCGTCGTACCAAATCTTAGAGTCTGAGTTTGGAAGTTCAAATGGACAAATAAGTTTCCATTTTGTTCCCCTTTGCAATTCAGCTTTTCCAAAGCTTAATAGGTTTTAACTGTAGCACAAAGAAACCTTATAAATACATTACATTTCAGACATTCATCACGTTCTGCTGTCTGGCAGAAAAAAGTGATCATTCACATTTTTTTATAAAAACTTGAGTAAAACAAGTATTAGAAAAGTCCACCTCAGAAAGCCTCCACTTTAGGGTTAGGCTTTTTCACACTAGAGCAAGGAAAAAGATTTTATTGTTTTGAATGTGATAGTATATCCCTAGCTCAAGCTCTTCCCAGGTTTCCAGTGGCGGAGCTGCGTCCGCGTGAGCTGGGTGAGTAGGTGAGCTCACAGCTCAGATGGCTCTGGGAGGGCTGGTCCTGCCCGAGCTCCTTGGCAGGACTGGGAGACAGCTCCGGGGCAGCTGGGAGACAGGCTGTGGTTTGGCCACGTGTGGGCCAAGCAGGTGTGACTTGGTTTTTACAGATGATGCCGGGGAGGCAAACACCTCGACGTGAGCGACGCCTGGGCTGTGCTCCAAGCCGTGATACATGAACCGTGTGGCTCATCCCACAGGTTATTCCCCCAAAGGTAGGTAGGTGCACTTTTTCCCAAAAAGTACTTGAAGTAGTTTTGCCACTGTTCAAGGCCGAAGAACTGTAAGAACTCTTTTTTGGTGGTTTTTTGTGCTCTGGGTTGGCAGCAGACCATGCTTTTCAGCAGCAGCAACACGGAGGATATGTTACTCACTGGATACTTAGAGTTTCTCCTTAGTTTAGGTCCCCTGATGGCTGAGGGAGGGAGAGAATTGGAGCCCAGGAGGGCCAGGGCAGAGGGCATGGGCTGTGGGGCAGGGTGAGCCCCTTCCCTGCAGCACAGCAGGGGAAGGAAGGCTGTTCCCCGCCCCGGTGAGGAAGGTGGGCTCAGCCCGAGGGCGGATGGGGCCAGGCTGCGGCTGCCTTCCCAGCCCTGGCCCCACTTCTCCCGTCTAAAGCTTCTCCACACTGATTTACAGCTCCCTCTGAGTGCCTGGGATGGAATTAGAGCCCCTTGTATTACACGGTGCCTTCCCTGTTATTCTTACTGCACGCCACAGATTTATGATGGCTTTTAAGCCAGGCAGCGCATAAAGAAATACGATCTTAACAAAATATAGAAGGGACCAAAGGAGGTCAAAGTGTGGGAGCTGAACACTATATGGTGATCCAGGATTTCCTTTTATTTACTGCTCACACCTTTTCAATCTCCAGTGGATTTTGGCTGTCTCAGGCAGCCCTACCCTCCATAATCCTCTTTGCCATCAGCGGATGTCATTTATTACAATTTAGCACATGTAGGAAATCCTAAAATGCCATTGGTGAATTAAATGAATTTTAGACAAAGTGCCAGAAAGACACACAGCATCAGGGTAGGTAGGAACCGCACACTGATCCGAGCAGGCTTTCTGTCTTGTGTCATCTCTTGCTGTGGCATCAACCTGGCAGAGCTCCTCTGCTTTTGGTGCTGAAGGAGAATCCTTTGTCTTTCAGGGAGACATGGAGCAAAAGCTATGCCTAATTTCATTGATAGGACTGAGGGACAAGGAAAGAAGTTCTGTAAGCAATTCTACTCTACAGCATTATCAATTATTCCTAAACTGTAGAACAGAGGAAAAATACAGGCCCTGCCCTTCCCCTGCAGATGAATAAAGTGAGCCCTTGCCCCAGGTGCAGGATGGCTGGAGCACAGGGCAGAGCTGCACGGAGTCACCTGTGGGACCGTGGCCCACACTGAACACTCTGGGTCGGGCTGCACATCCAAACAGCTGCCAGGAGGGAGGGAAGCTGTAATTACAGCCAACAACTGACTCCTGAGCCAGTGCCTGCTGCTGACATCCTGGTCTTGAACCAGAAGCCAGGAACAGGAGTTTTTTTCTCCTAGGTCAGGGCAGTAATGCCCTCCAGCTACAGTATCATTCCCTCCATTAGTAGGACGAGGTCTGGCGTGCTCCCTTTCATTCAGATTTATTATCATTATCTCTCTATCTGAGGAAAGAAATTTGTCTTCCCTCTGATTACAGCCTAGGGCTCTATAGCAAGGCTCCCATGGCCTGGGGTGTTTGGTGAGTTTATTTGGCGGGTGGGGAGGGGAAATGTTCTTTTTGAAAGGCACACAACAGTTCAAATAATAATTCATCTGCTCTTCTAAATTTTCGGAGCAACGTCCTCTCCAGTTCCCCTGCTGCTTGTTGCTGGTCCCATTGTAAACCCTTTCTAGAGCAAGGGAAGTTAAACCAGGCCAGTCCTTAGATGCTCTTTGGGAATTTGAGAGGCTACTAGTCCGCATTTGAAGCACCTTTTCCTTACAAGTCTGGACTCCTGTAAGACAGACATCAGCATTGACAGTCAACACAAAACTGCCTCCTCTTCTGCAGGCAGATTTGCTTGACTGAGTTCAGAGGTGATTCATGTTCATGAAGTTAGCGGCACCTCTTTAGTTTTCTTTTAGCACAGGTTATGGTTAAAGACAAACTAGTTGCTGGACATAATTTGGAGGAGGTTTGTTGCTCTGCTCTGTCACCCACTGCTGCTGCCATTTCTTTCCCAGGTGCCAGCTCCTGAAAACCTGGGCTTTGCCCAAGGAGGTCACCACTGTGGGGCTTCTCCTGAGATATCTGGTCTCCTTCAAAGTGGCATCCACAGGAGGGTGAGTGATGTCACTTTTTCCTCCCACTAGCCTTGGGACCTTCGTGTTCCCCAGCTTTTTTCAACTCATTACTGAATTTCTCATGCTTATGTCCTCACAGTATGTGCTGTTTATCATGACATCAAAACCAATAGCTTTTGGAAACATTAACACTACAGCATGTCTTTAGTGTAACATCTAAATCAGGCAGTTCTTGTGTCTTTTGAATAAGCTGTAGCACTGATAAAGTGACGTATGGCAAGACCTGGTACAATATGAACACGCTACCTCCTTTTGTCCTCAGTGTTGTTCTGATGACTTGCCTCATCAGGAGATCCTGTGGTTTTGCTAAGTGGTTGTTCTCATCTTAGTCTTTCCCTATTGATGGTGTGGAAAAGGTGAGCAGGAACAACTAGATCCTGCCTCATGCAGTAACAGGCCTAGAGAAGGGCAGATTTGAAGTGATCCAGAAGAGCTGCTTTTGCCCAGGCTGTTGTGGTAACCACTGGAGATGTGGAATGTGCTGTGGTGCCCTCGGCAGCTCATTGAGCTGTCAGAGTGTGAGGGGCACATGGGGATGAGCACAGTATATGTAGCACTCCTGTCTCAGCTAAGGATGGATCCTTGGAAGGACAGAGTCTCATTTTTTGAAAGGACTTTTTCAGTTAAGTTTAGAAGTTGTGAAGGGGGTTTTTTTATGGCAGGAGCACTGGTTTGAAAGAGTTTTGGCAAGAAGCTGTCACAGTGCTGCACTTGCTTTCCTTTGGATGGTTTTCTCTTTGGTAGGTTTTCTTTGCAGGAGTGACTTGGCTTGAGAGGAACGTTGTGGAGATAAAGCTGCTGTATTTGTGGGGGTCCCCCAGTTTGGCCAGGGTTAGACTTGCAGCTGAAAGCAGTCTGAGCTAACAGCAGACTTTGCTAGGGGTAGTCAGTTAGTTTACTAGTTAGTAATTTTTGCATTGTGTCTCCTTGCCTCTATAATAAAATGTACTCGGCTTATGCAAGAGTCATGAAGATGTTCCTCTGATTCTGCTTTTCCTGTCATGAGCCTCTCACCCTTGATTTGTGTGCTCAATTATAACCATTCCAGTGGGACACATTACTCAGATTTTATGATAGAATGAAAGTATAAAGTCACAGCCTAAACTGTATTGCACTTCTTGCTGGGCTGTGTAATGCATATTTAAATAAAGAAAGGTCAGAACACTGCACCAGCATAGAAAGGGGCACGTGATGTCTTTATGTGTAGAACAGGGATCATCCTGTGTGCTTCTGTGCCAAGGCTTTAGCACGTTTAAGGGCACAAAACCGGACCTATCTATTTAGCACGGCCAGGATATGTTGTAACAACAGTCAGCTACTGGACAGGCGAGGGACTGAACCTTTTGCACTTGCTGTAGCTCTGTGCCTCACAGTTCAGGGGAACCAACTCCTCTTTCCTATATACACAAAGACAGACCCCACTGCTGATAACAGAATAACAGAAATTTATCATCATTCTAAACGTTGAAAATGTTCTGCCTTCTTGGGGTGGAAGAGATCCAGAAACAGCCAAAACCTCTGAAACATAGCTATAGTTTTCTACTTCATAGCTACAAGCAGAAAATACCCCTGAATCAATACTGAAGGCCTGAAAACAGTGCTCTGGGTGTAGAGCGTATTTCATCCCAACCAGGGACTGCAGGAAACCTTGATTATACAGCAATAAATGCTGTAGCCTCCAGAGCCAAGGAAAAGGCTAATCAGAAGCAAACATGTATATAAATATAAATCTGGTGATACAGTCTCTCGCTCTTGCATCTGAAATATATATATAGGCCTCTTCCTGGAGACACCAAATGATTTAGACTTCAATTTCCCTTAAGAAGCCTCTCAACTGCTGGTATCCAGTGCCTGTGCACACCCTACATAAAGACGTGTTGTTAACCAAGGGCACCAGTCTCCCGTTGCTTTACATGCCCAGCGTTATCAGCTCCTCAGTTATGGGCCTCATTTAAGACCAGGTGGTGGCAGGAGAAGCTGCTGTGACTGGTCACCACGGATGATTTTTTACTCTCCCTTGTATGGTGTAGAGCAACAGGTGTTGATATTATTAGGTTTCACTGGAGGCATTTTGGAGAGAAATCACATTAGGCCTGAATCAAACAATGAAAAACAGCATAATGTCTCCATGGGTCACAAGAACACGTGGAAGAAATGACAATTTATGGAAGCAGCAATAATGTGTCAGCTTTCTCTGAAAGGGCTGCATAAACATGTAAAATGCAAACAATGAGGACAATATAACTAATTGGCTTAATAGACACTGTAAAGCAACACAAGACAGGCTACCAAGAGAGGCTGATGTGGTGCAAGGAGGGACATTTGACAGCCTGTATGAGTAAGGAGTCTCTCAGACTGTGGTGAGTTTTTCTGTGAGAAGCTATGCTTGAAGGAGGTTTTCAGAAGTGACTAAATCAGAGCATTAGGAATTCAGTCTGTTAAAAAAAGTATAAATTGATTAGTGATTACGGAATGGGGTTAGTAATCTGTTGCAGTGAGCCGTGGGGGCAGTAAGTCAGGGATGTGCTGTGGAATCAGCCTTGCAGGAGTTCTGCCTGAGGCGTGAGGGGAGAGCTCAAGGGAAAACCTGTGCTGTGGGCACCTGGCAGAGGGGCTGCTGCCCCCTAGTCCCATTTAATGTTTTGGGACACAGGTGAGATGTCTCTCTTTTCAGTGAGACACAGGTGTAGTGCCAAGCACACGGGTACCTGCTTTACCCACATGCAGATGTTTGGGGCTGCTGGGGACGTGGAAGCTTGAACCCTGCTGGACTCGTGTCACCCCTGTGTGCTGAGTCACCCCTCCTTCTACATCCCTAAAACAGAGAACCAGACACGCCTGCAGCTGCGAGGGTTGTGGTGTTACCCTGCCAGTGACACCCAGGGCACATCCTCAGCCACCATACATCGTCCTCAAACTACTGAAACACTGGTTGATCTAGGGCCCTTTTAAAGCTGTGTGACAGCTTTACCTGTGATATCAGTAGGTAGCACTGCAGACTGTATCTCCAGTAGCATCTGAACCAGTTGTTTTCCTGGAACATCTGTTTTCAGCTGGAGGAGGAGGGATGGAGACAACACTCTTACTCATATAGCCAGGCAGCTAAAACACGCTGAAAATCAGAGAAATGACAGTCCTCCGCCAGCCCACAGCCTCTGGATCCAGGGGGACTTTATCATGTGGAGCAGTCAGCTACAGATGAACAGGGAAAGGAATACTTTCTGTCCTGCGTCCCACAGAACTATGCCGTTATTGCTTTCTTCAACTGCTTTTCTGGTTCCCTTCCAGTTCTCAGAAGAATCTCAGCCAGGCTGAATATGAATTTCAGCTGAACCAAAATCTTTGCTGGTTCAATACCCTTTTCTTGTTGTGATACACAAATTAACTAGGAATTACGATTGATGAGTACAAAGATTATTTTTTTGCTCTCATAGTTGTATCTGTTCCAACTTCTAAGTCTTCCTGTTTATTTTGGAGCAACAATGAGGGATGATCAGAACACGTATTCTATGTAAGCAAGGTACAACATGAGAAAGACAGTAAACAACCCCTGCAAGCACCTCTTACAAATCTGGGAGATGTATATTATGCATAACAGAGGCCTATATAGAGACAAAGCAGGAGTAGACACCATCAACTTTGGATGTTTTGAAGCCAAAATGTTACAATCTGGACTGAAACTCTGTGACTCAAACCTGCCCCTGCTGAGGCCAGCATTTGTTTTGAAAATCTAAAATGAGCTGAACCCCAATTTCTATTTACAAAAGATGAATTTAATTTTTCAACCACCACCCTGCCACACCAAAAATACTGGGAACAAATTATCAATTATTAAAACATTAATTATCAATTACTAAAACACATCCAAAGTACTAAAAGTATCTTTTTAACTGGAAATTTGACCACCAAGCCTACGTTGGAGAATCTCTTCCCCATGACTTTTTTGGCATTTAAAGCTACTTGCAAAGTTAGCAAATAAATTCTCACAAAGTGCTGTGCTGCAAAGGTAGGTATTGTTACTACTGTTATTATTAACGTGCTCTTACAGGGAAACAGGGCCAAAGGAATTCAAGCGTTAGGGCACAGAGAGATTTGACCCCAGCTTCCCCCCGTGCCGACAGCAATGGAGCGTGTCATGGGCACAGCCAGCCCCTCCTGCCCCGAGAGCCACCCAGCCGGCAGTGCCCCGGGTTTGGTGGAGCATCGCTGCTCCTGGGGGAGGGCTCCGGGAAAGTACAGCCGGGAACCTTGTGAGCCAACCAAAACAGCCCCGAAATATCCCCTGCCCCCACGGCCCGCAGCGGCGAGGCTGTCGCAGGAGGGAGCGCAGCCATCCCACTATAAATAGCAACTCCACTAAAATTAGACAGAACTGGCAGCTCCCGGCCGTGAATGGGAGCACTGTTAATATGCTCATCAGGTACTGGAAGGGCTCCAAGTCTGACAAGGCATGCTATGGCACAAATGTTCTGTGCCTGGAAAAATGAGCAGGAATGGCTCATGAATAGGCCTGGCATGTTTTCCTAACTGGATAATAATGTGACAGACTGCCTGACGATGCTGGTTATATTTGAAGGAGTCCTGCAAGTAGGGATATTTCTTTCTCCATGTTTCTTATTGCATGGCTTTGTTTATGCCAATAGAAAATGCTGTTAAATCTAATGAATAAAGAAAGGTGGGAAATCATTTAGGGGAAAATTAACACCAAGATAGTCAAGTTAAACCAAATTGGGTAACAGTGTAAGTATGTAAGCAGTATAGTATGTAACTGCTTTTGGATGTTTTCATTCAGAAACGTTTCAGGGCTCTCTGCCCTCCTCTGTGGTGATTTACTGAACAGTGAATAAAAGTATGAGTTGATGGTATACCAGGTGCTCGGTACTAACTGACCTGTTCCCCTGCTATGGAAACACCAAAAATGCTATTTGGCTTTCTCCAGTTCAAAACAGACCCTATAGCAGTGCCATTATGGTCACAAAATGGCAGAGAAACTTCAACTGCACAGATGATGTATGCTGACCTTTTTTCCTAGGCATAGCACCATTGAAATCCAATCACCTCTGCACCTGCTATCAGTCAGCCCACACTTCCATATATAGCTTTTTTTTCCCCTAAAAAATTAAGTTACTTCATACAAAGGCACCTTGAGGGCACACTGCATTTCCACAAGGAAGTCAGAGCCCCAGCAGCCGATGAATTGTGAATTTACACCGAGTTTATTGTACAGTGTCTCTTGCATGTTGATAAACCATTAGTTCACTTCAGTTTAATTCACTTTGAGCATGAATTCAGTTAAGGTAATTATGGCCAGCTGACTCCTAAATGAGTGTCCATAGAGAAATTACATATGTTTGAGTTATATTCACTTTAAATTCACATGTTTTTTGTTAATTCACTTTGACATCTTGTGTAGGACAAGCCGTTGGTATCTTAGCTGTGTGCCAAAGCACCTCGAAGATATGGGGATTTTGAACTAGTTTCAACAGACAGAAGAAAAATCAGATGCTCAGAGGCTACTTGATGAAAATATTGTAGGGTTTTTTTATATTACATAGAAGACATATGAATGGCTCAAACATAAAAAAATAATTAGACATGACTATGGTAATTTAAGGGGTTCTTTTATGACAAGCATTAAAATTAAACAGTATAGTACTGGGTCCATGCCTTTCTCAACTCAGCGCTTGCAGCCGTAAGGAAAACACAAATTTACCCCTATTATGTCCCAGTTAATCTGATCATTTAAATGGGTAAGATATTTGCTACCACAGTTGGTTTCCCCCCCCCCAGAAATCGTCTCTTCATATATCTGTATTGCCTTGTCTTTAACGTACAGAATGATCTGAGTCGTGCGTAACTTCATTTTCGTTCTGGGCTCAGGAAATAAGCAGAAGTTACTCTAACTCCAGCTCATAAAATAATGACCCCTTGAGACTGCCACTGCTCCAGTCCTCCTGCAGCTCTGCCACTGTCCCGTTCCAAAGACTGTTGGTGGCCTGAAGGCCTCACAAAGCTGTGACCAAAGGTGGGTTTAACCGTAGCTTGCGGATAATGGTGTTTTACTTAGGAGAAAGTTTGTGTACACCAGCACTTTGAAATTTAATCCTACAGGGGCTAAAAACAAAACTCTTATTTCTCATGGAGGGGATTTAGTATTTGGGTTAACTACTTGATTAGAAAGGTTATGACCTTTGTTTATGGAATAGCTTCTGTGTTTTTAGCCCAGTAGGAATGAAAGCTTTGATGTCCCGAGTGCCAGTAGTGAACGTGTATTTTCACTGGAGAGATGTTATGTGTCAGTGAGGAACAGGAATGAAGCCTAATGAGGACCCAGACAGGCTTGTTGAATAATTGTGTGCATGAAGGGAAAACAACCAAAGCAACAAACTTACCAAAAACTGTCTATATGAAGATATAAAACCTGTTAGGATATTGCTGCATTTCTTTTGGAAGATGGCACACATACTTCTTAAAATTAGTAATATATCTGAAGAAAAGTTTGAGAAACAAAAATATTCTGGATTCTGAACTGGGATTTCGGTAGAAAAGATAATTAAACAAAAGCTAACAAAGCAACTAATGCAAGTTCAGGCTCCACTTCACAATTCCATCCGACTCCATCAATTCTTTTTGCCGCATTTCCAGTCTCTCACCTGCTCCCCCCCAGCTGCCACTAGAGGTCAGGTGTTTATCGTTGTCCTCACTGCTGGCAATAAATAACCCCTTGAGCTGCAGCTGAGGAAACAACCTCCCTGCACACCGCCTGGACCTGTGTGTTTGTATGCAGGTAGAAGTACAAATCAGAAATCAGAGCAAAGCTGAATTGCAGATTTGTACCACGCTTATGTGCTCTTTACAAATCAGAACATTTGGTTAGGATTTCGTGTGAGAAATTTGTAGGTTTTAGTGTGCTCTGTATAAAGATGGAATTTCTCAACACACAAAGAGACATTCATTGATTTGAGTTATTGCTGCACCAAAGCCAATAGAGAAGCTGTCAGTAATGGTGATGAAAATAATTGTTAGGTGCAGTAAGTGCAGATTTTGAATTGTATAGGGTGTTTTTTTGCTGTAACTTGTACCAGCCCAAAGCAGGTGATTGTGCTTCTCACGTGGTGGTGGGGACTCCTGTCCCTTGCATTTAGGCTGGGTCCTGTTAGGTGAACAGTGGGATGATGTGCACCCAGCAGCTCCACAGTCTGACTTAAACCAAAATTGCCAGGGGGATATTAGTGTCAAGGAAATCAAGTCCTCACAAATTACATTAAAATTGGCAAGTGAATAGTCAAGAGAAACACAGGTAGTGTTTGCCTGCTGACATGGTCTCTTCCCACTGAAGTGAGTGCCAGCTGGGCAGGCAGCATGAGCATAGGGACAAATCAGCTACTTTGCCCCAGATGAGGGATGCTGAAGAAGTGCTCAGTATAGGGCTGGAAACAAGGGACACAGAGCTAAGGGAACTAGGGGAGAGGAGGTGAGCAGCTCAAGTTCCCAGCACACACTAAGCTCCTTCTCAAAGCTTAGTGTACCAGTCATATGCATTAGGAATAAGGGAGAAGTATGTTTATTTGGGCTTGGGAGGGTGGGTTTGGGGGCTCTTTTTGGTAATAGAAATAAGTCTTTTTATCTTCGGTCAAAGGATAAATGGATACTCTGCTAAGCAGCAGTATGGAAAAGGGGTGCAAGTAGTTTTATCTCCGTTTTGTATTCTCTCCACCTTGTTTTTAACATGGCCTCACACAGTGCAATCGTTGGGACAAAAGTCCACAGTTACCCAATGTCCATTTACTTCACGCAAATATTTTTGTTATGATAGAATCATTATTTTAGAGGATGGCACAATGGTCCAGTTACTATTTTAAACCAGCTGCTGGTAATATGAAACTATTCCCAGAGTACTTCAGAATAGTACTGTATGGTTTGCTAAAACTGGATTTAGGGCTTGCTTTAGTGGCTTTGATGACTACGTTGCTCAGATCTGCTGTGCCTTAAAGCTCTGTCTGCTCAGAAGAGGGACTGCAGCATTTCTTTCCAACCAGAGAGTAATTTAAACAGAAAATATTTCATTTTTAGGTTTAATAATTTCCGGGGGGGCATTTTTTATTTGTAGAGACAAAATTGTATTAGGACTAAAGAAAAAAAAATCAGTTTATGGGAAACAACTTATTTGTGTTCTTGTAATGCCATAAGACAAATGCAAGGAGAAATATTTTAAACAAGAGAAAATGGTTCTATCCAGTAAGGGTGAATATAATTGCAGTAGGTAGGCACTCATCTTCATTTCACGCAGATGGTGCTCACAAAAAAGTCATGTAAATACATTGAGTGTTAAGATGTCTGTCTAAAATATCACCTGTTATATGAAACTCCCACTAATTTGTCATCAGGCCTGAAATCTCTGCAATACACCCTGTAATTGGGTTGGTTGTTTGGGGTTTTTAAATAGTACATTTTTCTAGGTTTAGAAGCACCTTGGTATATCCTGGACTCTTATAGCAACAATGGCTTATCCTCATGGACAACCTTTCCTTTGTTTCCTAACAGCAGCAGGGTTGAACTAGATGCTCTTTAAGGTCCCTTCCAACCCAAACCGCTCTGTGACCTTCTCTGTATCCAGGCAGGAGGGCAGGAAGAGACAGTCCCTTTCCCTCCTCTCTATGAACTTGGCAAAAAGGTGCCTCGGATAAGGAAAGTAGTAACAGCACAGGGAAGAGTACCAAAGAACTGCACTTGTTACAGCTGTTTTCTGCAGGGCTGAATCCTTAAAAAACCCTGCTGCTGACTGTACAGTCCTGGGGTGAGCGGGGCACGGCGTCCGTGCGTGCTGACAAGTAGGAAGAGTAGCTCTGTTCACACCAGATGGCTGCACTTTGTAAAGCTAAGCCACTGCAGGTGGTTATTAGTCTTTCTTCTTTTTCTGAAAACAGTGCTTTGTTAATGCATGTAATGCTAGAAGGGTTAATATGCAGCAATGTGTTCCCTGCTTCTGCCTTCCTCTCTCTGTAAGTTCTCGCCCAGTTGCTGGGGGAGGCTCATCAGTCAGAGGTGAATATATACAAGAAATACAGGCATCCATATGTGTTACTCGGGACAAAGGGGTAACATATGACTGGTTTATGTGCTTTGCAGGAGAACTGACCTCCCATCAGCTGCAGTTTTGCTGCCACGGATACTTTTTGGCAGCGATATGAGAGGACAGCAAGAATGGAATTTTGCTGGTTTTTATAGTTTTATAAAATAGCTTTCTGGCTTAGGCTCTTCTACAGCAGTGAATCTGGCAAGGCAGAAATAACCCCAACACTTTTGTGTCCCAGAATCCCTCCCAAAAGTAGGTAGAACCTGCTCCTGGGTATTGGATGGACAGGTTGCAGGGTACTGATGGACACAAAAGGGTGGAAATATCGATAGCCGTCCCCCCTCGGAGTTCCTCAGTGTCCAAAGAGTACAACTTGAAGGTCTCCCTTTCTTTCCTCCGCAATGTCTCTGCATCTGGTATGTCTCAGCAGTCCATTATTTTCCTTTCCTGAGCCTCAGTCTGAACACCACCCATAAAAATGGCTGCAGCGTGCCAGGTCTCACACAGAGTTCAAAACATAGGTGCCACATCAAGCTTTCATGGTGACCTTTACTGTGACCCTTGTGTCCCCCAGTTCCTGGGAGTTCTCTGCTGCTGCAGCGTAAGCCCCTCTGGGAGGAGCTGTCCCTTTATTTGCTGTGGAGCACTCTGCTGTCCCGTGAGGAATAAAATTAACAGCGGTGGCTTCCAGTATGCTCGGCATGAACGATGTGGCTGCCAAGAACCAAGGCTCGATCCTCGTGTTCCACAAAAAGAACGGCTCAGTGTATTTAGCACATTGCTCCAAGTGATTAATCCAGCCAATAAAGGCGGAGGTTTTTCCTAAGGTACATGAATATCTTTTAAAACTATGTTTTCATTCTCTTGAAGCAACAAAGAATTGAATAACCTGATTTTTACTAGTGCTATGATGACTTGTGATCAGGAATGGAAAAAACAATATAAAATAGTAGCCTACTGTATCAAACATATTTGCTCAATAATCTTTTTGGTATCCAGGAGCTTATCAGAAAGCTCGTGCCAGGTACAGGCTGCCCTGGGTACAACCTGCTGTTCCTGCTGGAGCGGTGTCCAGTTCAGCTGTCCCAGTTCAGAGAGCTGCACACAGGGTATGTTGCAGGAAGCATTCAGTGTTTTCATATGTTTGTGTTATCAAACTTCTCTTTTAATGTAGGGGTCGTCCCTTCAACACAGAGTAATTCTGCCTGGAGACTATTTAGTGAAGAGCCTTGCTGGTTTTGGGCCCACTGGAAACTATTTATCACTGTTTACAGAAGAGAAAAGCCCGGCCACCAGATTAGCAACCAAATCTAAGACTGATTTCAAGGTACATTCTCCGATAGAACAATACACATCTTTCCAATTCAGGGATGGGAGCGGATACCTGAGTAAAACATCACTGTCGAAAGGCAGCCTGACTTTCACCAACTGTGGGGACACAAAGAATATGCATACCTTCCAGAAGCAAACACTGTAGCTAGGCCTCAAAGGTAACTCAAATCTGACTAGATTAATTCAACATCTGTCAGTTGTATTTCTAAATCAAAGCATCATTAGTGTAATATACGTGCCAGCTGTAAAGTTCTTATTTCTGGAGTGAAAAAATGTAAAAGCTAGAAACAGAAAAAACGGTGAAAAACTGTTGATTGTTCCAAATGGGCTCTTCTAGGATTTTACAGAATTTAGGGGGGAAAAATCAGCATTGTATTTTATTTTTAATCAGGGATTCATTAGGCCTGGACTAAGTACAGTTTGATTCCAGTATTCCAGTCTGGTTTTTTAATGTACAGTTCACCTTTATTTATGTAATAAATCATATTTTTCTGCATATAGTTCATGGGATTGATAGTGGGATAATGACTGACTCAAATTTTTTGTCTAAGAGCAAATGAAAGTTGCAAAGCTGTCTTAGGATGTTTATCTATGCATTGGCAAACAGCACTGTATAAAATTGAGTGAAATGCTAAAATCTAGCCCCAAAGAACTGAATAGTGAGGTAAACAGGAGCAAGAATTCAAGTATAATTACATTTATAGCAGTCAATGAAGAGTTGACTAATTAGAAAAAAAAAATTTGCAAAAGAAATAGAGCTTGAAGGACTGATAGAAAGAGAGCAGGAAAGGACAGAGGGTACTTGTTAAGAGAGACATTGCCCCAGTCAGGGGTTTGAAGATGGGGGAAGAAAAGAGGAATAAAACCAATATTGGTGCAGTGGGAAACCAAAGGACCCAGGAGGGATTTCAACCACTCTGATCTGTTTTTAAATATCCAAAGTGAGTGGCCTTTACCACCTTCTTCCAAGCTGTGGTTTAACAAACAGGTGAAATGAGGTAACACATTGCAACTGCCAGGGGAAGGTCTGGGTTCCTCCTGCCCTCTCCAGTGTCCTCTCCTCGCCCTTGTGCCACCTCTGGTCTTCCGTGGCTCCCAGGTGAGGCAGCACAACTCACTCACCTACAGACAACTGGCCAGTCTTCTCGGGGGCTTGAAAAAACCAAATACACCAAAGCCTAAAGAAGGTAAATGGTGGAGCCTGTGCCTGAAGGAAGGGTAGGAGGAGGGAGTGGGATTTTCCATTTTCAGCAGTGCTGAGCTGCTGCCAGAACACCTTAAAGTGCAGATCTGTAGCCTGTGACACCTCACTTTGAGGATTTCTTCCTGGCTCAGTTTCCTAACATTAGCCTGTGGCATTGCCCTTAATAAGAAAAAAAGAGACGTTTTTTCACTTTGTGTTGTAATTGAAGCTTTACTGGGTCAAAAAAAAAAAAAAGGCTTGGGTTTGTTTTTACTTAGAGCACAGTCATAGGTAATAGCTAATCTAACTGTACAATCCAAAGCGGAGAGACAGCACTTGTGATTCTACCACTGAGTAATTAGGTGATGTCAGCACACTCACACCCCCAGTTAATCTGCCCTCATTTGCCCTGTAATAGCATAACAGTGCTGTGCCTTCAGCCCTGTTTTCAGTGGCAGAGGTACCTGTCTCTGGGTATGGGGCATCAGAGGCTTTTTGTGCATGTCTGTGTGCGATGACAAACCTGACAACACGTGGGAGAGTGACAGGGCACTTTACCTTTTACACAGCTCCAACAGGCAAGCTCCCAGAATGTAAACATTTCAGGATGAGACAGGCAGGGTAGGTATATACTGACAAGACCTTTTTTCTTTCCAGATTAAATAGAAATAAACTGAAGGTATACTGAGATATCAGATACATTTGAAAATCCCAGTTTGGACATCAAACAAACATTTGTAATGCTGAACCCCAGGATAAACAGCAAATATTTTGTGTTCTCTAACAAATATTTGGAAAGTGACACGCAGATGAGTTAGGTAATCAAAGCAACTGCAATTGGTAACATAACTCTAAATGGATGCAAAACGCTGTGATATAGCTCTAATTAACTGCTCTTGTGTGATGCTGCTCGTACTGGGCTTCGTTTGGAACAGCATCAGTGATCTGCCTGTCCTGTCCTCAGCATTTCCCGGTGCCTTGGGAATCCTTGGGTCTCCAGCCCTGGCTATAGGAATGGGGAACCCAGACAACCAGTGTATGTGCACCCCCAGAGGTGGTCAGCTGGCAGGAGACCAGCTTTGGAATATTTGCTGCTGTACATTCAGACCTTATGGATTTTGTCTGCCAGTTTCTAGAGCCAAATGTACCTCAAGCCATAAACAGGAGGTAAACAGGGAGAAGGGGAGAGAATTATATTAATATATGCAAAAGCTGATAACTTTTTTAAGGTATGGGGGAAGCCCTTTAAAATAACTCAGTTAAAAACTAAACCTCTGATGACACGAGCATACAGAAAAGCAGACTTCACAGGCCTGCTGCTTAGAAAAGTTCTTGCAGTTGCTGCTTTCAAACCACGTATCCAGATTTTTTTTCTGGCTCTCACTGCATTTAGAGTGAGTGAAATGATCCAAGAAAAGAAGGTTTCTTCATGTATTTTTTTTTAACTGGCAAGACATTATCTCAGGGATTATTAAGAGAAAAAAAGTGGAAAATACACTGAATATTGCAAATCTATAGGAGAGCTTTGGGAAACATGCTGGATTTTCATCTAATTCTGAACAAGACAATTTTTATTTCTTGCAGGTTCATTATCAAATGATTTCCATGAGGTCGTGAGGTTTCCAGCAGTGAACGGAGCATCTCAGCCTTGGTTTTGCTAAGGAGAGATGGGCCTAGGTGCACAAGGATCTGTCATGTGCAATTGTGTTTACTTGTGCCTGTTTGCTAACCTCCAGCTTCGGTGAGTCACAGTATTTTTACTACCATGCTGTCCATTCCATAGGCTTTAACACACTCCTCCACTTAATTATTAACACAGTCCAAAGGTATCCACCCCTCTCCCACACAGATCTTCTAGCTAAACACAGCTTTGAAACCTCTTCTTATTTAAAATTGTTCCTTACGGTTTGGATAAATACAGTGTTAGCAGCTGATGCTTTGGTGTTGCTGCGGTGACGTCCTTCCCCAGCTCTGCAAGCTCAGAAGGCTCCTGCCACTGCTTACATTCCTCATGTCCAAACAATCAGGACTTGTCCTCACTCCAGTCCTACAGACATCCTCTGGCTTTGCTCCTCATGATCCTGTTGAAAGTGGCCTGTTTTTCCAGGGTTCCCTATAGCCATCTCCTAAGCAAAACAAGCCCTTTGCCCTCTTTCCTTATCCCTCAGATCCCCTGCTACTACAGTCACCTTCTCTGTGTCCTTGGTTGGGCTGGACTGGGGTTTGATGCCAGGCTGATTTGGGAGGTGGTGCAGCTCCACCATCACATTGTGCCACCTCCATGGTGTGGGGTGTGTGCCATGAATTAGATTGCGAAATGATTTTTATTTTCTGATGCTTTTTTCTCTTATTTTTCAGTGGAACAGGTCCCCTGATCTGGTTCACAGTATGGCCCTGCCAGGAGCTGGAATTGGGAAGATTGAGGAGTGATGCAATGTGGCATGAGGACAAAAAAGGTGGAACTGGGTGTTGGGATGTTTCTGAGGCCACAGGATCAGAAAACTGTGGCCTTTCTGCTGCCAGCCTGAGGCGAGCCTCAATTTCTAGGCACTAATGATCTTGTTAATCTGTTTTATAGCACAGTCAATCTGCATATGTTTTCAAGTCTCATCTGACCTCCCTCTTCTGTGTTATTGAACATCTTGTTTAGAAATTCTTTTATCAAACACTTAAAACAATTTTAGAAATACTTGTTTTAAAAAAATCTAGGACTTAATTATGGGCAGCTCCTATTCCCACAGCAAAGCTGGTAAGTGTAAAGAACAGTGAGAAATACTTGAATCAGAACATGGACAGTCGAAGTTTAAAGGAAAAACTGGTACCGACAAAGCATTTATACGTGTGTTGCTTTTGTTTTAAAATTTGACTTGTAGATGTGCAATGATTAAGCAAAGAGCTCAGAAATGGACTCTGTGGTTGTTCTTCATCCCAGGCCGTTGTGGCCAACGCTCAGTGTACTGGTTGTGAACGCTGGAAAAGGCTGGGTGTGTATCACTGCAAGTGTTAGTCATGGCCTGGAAACAGGGTAGGAAAATAATTGAAGCTGAAGTTACTCAGCTAATTGCTTTGACTAAGTCTCACATTTACACACCCTAAGCACCTAAACTCAACATTTTTACTTGACAATACTTGCCCTTCCTCTGGGGGGAAGTAGTACAAGCGGTAAGTAGTGCAAGTGAGTACAAGGCAAAGAAACTGCTCGTATGAAGGATCCTGGAGGACTGCCAAACTGACTGGGTGAGCTCTGGGAATGCACTGAGTGGACACATGGCACTAGTGCCACGTGCTACCACTCTGGACACAGCAGCAACCTGTCCTTTCCTTTAACTGCCTTGCTCCAAACCAAAGCACAGCAGCTTAGCTCTGAACTTGCCCTCAGGAGCCACTGGACTTTGCACCAAAACGAGCACACAAGCACTTGATTCGCACTGCCTCTCTTTGGGTGCTCTGGCAGCAGCACAGCCTGTAACATCACTGCATCTCCCTCCTAAGCAGATGTGCTTGGAGCACGAAGAACTTGGCCTGTGGTGTGCAGAGTACATTGGCAAACAGAAGTTGCATCGTCAGTTTTAATTTCTGCACTTGGACTGAATTATTTACAAAGAGATGAGATCGCAGCAAGCTGACATTTTCACAGCAATTCCTTCTTGAAATCTGCATAAACAGAGACTTCTGAAGCTTCCATTAAGGCTACAACTAAAGCCAGACAAGAGTAGATAAGCACTGCTGGGAGCATGCTGGGAGTATTTACCAGTGACAGCTCAAGCTGATCGAGCCATTTGAGGGAACACACACACTGCAGGGAAATAGAGGAAGACACTTTTAAGAGAAAACCAAGAAGTTACTAATAATTGCATTAAGAAACACGATCCACCAAACATTCTACCTTCCCTCTGTGTTCTGCTGGGTCATGCTCACGTACAAGCTCTGCAGGGGAAGGGCAGGTTTTCTGCAGGATTCTTAGAGGAGAGTAGAGAGCACACAGGTGTTACAGGAAAGAAGGGTTGGGAATTGGAAACAGACATCAAAGGGGGGCACAGAGTTGACGTAAATAGTAAAGAGACTTGAGAGGGGGCAGTGAAAGATGGCTTTGGCTGGAGAGGGGGTAGAATGAAGGCCAAAAGAGATGTTGCAATAGTCAGCTTGTAAGATACAAATCATAATAGTTATGGTGGGGACAAACAGGGACAGATTTTAAGGATGTTGCCCAAGAGAATCTCAGTGGGACAGATAAAACACCAAATGGGAAACTGAGACTGGGGAAAAGGGGCAATGAAGACTTCACAGAGCCAACAAAACAAAAGTAGGAGCCAGTGAGAAGCCTGGATAAGGAAAGAAACTCTTTCTTTGAAATAGGAAACATTCAAACAGTATTCAGTTCAAAGGACTGGAAATACAGGGATCAATAAATTAAAATGCATTAAGCAATTAAATTAAGAGTGCATCTATTTCCAAGGATAATAGGAAAAAACTTCAAAATAGGAGGAAACTGTTATCCCTTCAGTCACACTCTGGCATGTACCATGTGCATTGAAGGAAGGAGCAATCAACCCCAGTAACAGAATAACAAAACTTCTATCCAGTTCAAGATACCAAGCAGTGACTTGTTTTCTAAAAATGTGTAATTTTATTATATTAAGTCTAGCTGATTTTTAGCAGTTCTCAGAGATAAAAACCAAACCCCACAAATAAATCTGCTAAATCCTGCAGAATATGGTAATGTAGTGTCCAGCACAAAAAGAAACATATAGAAAAGGAATCTTACACTGAAGGAAGAAATAACTCAGATGAGAAGGTTAGGCAAATTGGGGGAAGAAAAGCCACAGTTGAGTTTTAAGAGTAATTGCTTTTGCCCCATAAACTGTTTTCAAGTCACTCATTTCCCCTCTGGTTCCTCCAGAAGAGCAATGAGAGGAATGCCAAACATTCTGGCTTAGGAAGCGTTAATAAGTCCAAAGCACTGTGATCTTACATGCAACTGTCTGAAGGCTTTTGGACACAGGAAGAGACGTATGGACACCTGGAACGTTTGATCTTGACACTCTGACAAATAATGAATTATTTTAATAAGGAAGAAGTACTGAACAAAGTAACTTTCGAATACAGATAGAAGTTATCTGAGTGACTGAGTCTATACCTTACGTTGATGGCATGGTAAACATCTCTAACGAAAATTTATAAGTAACAACTTCAATTGCTTCTTTTGTTGGGAAATACAATCTCAGGTTTAAAAACAAAACAAAACAGAAAGAATGTCTAAATAGTTTTGCGGAACACTAGACTTGTGTAAACCTGTAACTTGAATCCTGGTTCCATCCAAAACCTGTCATATTCAAATGAGGCAGATGAGCCTCCTGTGATTTATCTAAATGTTTTCATTTATCACCTTTAGTCTTAGAGCTTTGTTCTAATCCAGGAGAGAGACGTGCATCTGAAAAAAAGCCAACCTGCAAATCCAGCCTGCCCTAAAACCAACAGCCAAGCAAAGCAGCACAGACATTTCTGTATCCAAACTGCTCTACTGGGGCAGAGCTTCCTAAGGAAAGCTCAGGGTGGATACATCTCACAGATCTCCTCTGCTCCAACAGTTTTCTTGGCTGTTGGTTTTTTTTAAGGGGGTTGGTCTGGTTAGAGAGAATTGCTCTTTAAACAATAATTTGCATACTGTGTATATTAAATGAATCAGAAGTAACCATCTCCTGTTCATTATCACATGGGACTTTTGGCTTTGACATATTTTGACGAGGCACAAATGGGCAGGATTCAGTGTGCACAAAATTATACATAAAAGGCATAAATTATGCTTGGATAGTTTTCTAGACTTCTGCTAGTGACCTCTGTTCATAAAACTTCTTGCCTCGTGATGGTCCAGCCTCTTCTACTCATTTAAGAAGAGTAATTCAGTGGTATTAAATTAATTTTCACTTAGCACATGTTAGCTCTGTAAAACTTCAGTAATCACTCAAGGACAAACAGAACTGTATATCTGCTGTTTCAGCTGATAAAGGGCTGGCTACGATACTGGGTGCCTGCAGTGCCTGTTCAAACAAATACCCGAATGGGGAGGCTCTGTGGCTGTATCCACCTTCTTGGGAAAATCTTTCGTCATGACCCAGCATAAGCAAGGCCCCATTGTCTGCTAAACCCTTTGTCATCAAAGCAGCAAGAGAAACCACAGCAACCATCTGAGTGCAGGGTCAGCCCACTTCCCGTGTGTTACCTGTAGCTGGAGGAGGTGATGAAGGTGCTGGCAGTTTTTCCTGGTGTAGTCTCTCTCCCAGGCTTCTGAATGAGTCTGTGCTGACTGGATCTGCTCATCTGCTCCCACAGAATTGTTTTGAGAGGCTCCATGTCTGGCCTTTAAATAAAGGAAAAGGAATTTTTGTTCTGCAAAGGAAAACATTTTGTGACAGAAATGCTGCATGTGGCTGTGCAGACCTCTGGCAAAGCTGGCTGGCTACTGGAAAGATGGAAAATCAACTACTGCACTAATCTGGCTGCTTGTTTCACAACTGTCGAGTTGTTAGGCAATAGCAATAAGGTTATTGCATATTAAGAGAATATAACACTAATTATATCTTATTCCAGCTAAAAGCCTAGTAAGTAATCTAATTTGTGATTTCTAAAAGCTTGCACATTTAAATAGCTAATGGATGTTTATGATATTTAGTATGTTATTAAGATTCGAAATGTGATACAAATTTACACAATCCAGTCAGTAATCTACACTTTAAAAGCTCTTTCAGTAAAAAAGGAATCAGTACAGTCTCCTGTATAAATATTTTAAGTGCAGAATAGATTCTACTCCTTCACTACAGATGCTTTCTGCAACATCAGCAGTTTTTATGGACGAAAAATATCCAAATTCTTCAGAAGAAACACTTCCAATACAGGGATTAAGAGAGCTCTCTTCCATGTCTGGGGTAACACAGCCCTCCCTGCTGACCGTGCTGTAGACGGAGGTTGCTACACATTTGGTGTGGGACGAGAAGCCCACAGCTCATAAACAGGAAACAGCCCACAACTCATTTTAAATTCCAATAAATATTTTGTGTTTTTACTGCCTTGGATGTGCTTGTTCGTGAGTCAGGACGAGATGAGCTCAGCAGCTAGCATAAAGCTCAGCCAGCCTGGCAGGCCTCTCACTGGCAACAGTGGTGAATCCATAAAATGTGTATATTCCTGAGGCAAAAGCCTGCATCCATGCCAAGATATTACTTTGGGGAATTGTACTGCAGTGCTTGTGCCATGTCACCTCCGGGACCAGCAATACGAGCACGCTTGCAAATAGACCTCCTAAACCCAATCGGAAAGTTCAATATGGAAACTCATACAAATGTCCTCAGTTTCCACAGCTTCCTTGCCCACACATGAGGGGAAACAGGTTGGAAGGAAGGAAGGAACCAAACTGAATGAAAAACTTGTCTTCTCAGATAATATCTTTAATGGAAATAGTCCCTGATGCTTGTTATCAGCTGATCTCTGCTACACACAGACTGGGAGGAAATACATAGGTGTTAAAATTGGGAATTTACCAACTAAATCAAATTATTCTTGTGGCATTGGGTGTTGTCCCAGCTTGGAGCAGACCTTGGAGGAGCACTAGTGATTGAGAAGTTGGGCTGTGACCAGAACCAGCTTGAAATAGTCTTAAAAAGGTAAAATAAATGTGAGGGCTTTCATTAGCTTTGTTTTCTGGGGTGTTTCTGTTGCCTTTTGCTGTTTGGTATGAGCCATGCTTTTGGGGGTTTTGAGCCTCTGCTGTTACTGTTGTTCCTCCACCGAGTGCTCTGGTGTCCAGGGCCATGTGCTTAAATTTATGAGACATTTGTGGAATTTAGTGTGGTGCTCACTGCAGTAGGGGCGCTGAGCCCTCAGGACAGTGCTCTCCTTTCCCTTCTGGGCCTCAATCAACTTCCCATTGGAAACATCTGAAGCGACTCATCATGTTTCACCTTCCCGGCACTGTGCCATTGACTACTCAGGTCAGTGATAAAGTGGGTTTTCTTGTAAGTTTGTTTTTTGGGTTTTTTTTCCCTGAACAAAGTGCAAATGTGAAGGCGAACAAGGGCTTCCATGATTTTGGAAAGCCAGCAGTGTTTTTGTGCAGCGATGGGTCCCCCCTCGCCTGCCCTCAGGCAGGCGGGCACACACTTGATCAAAAGTCTTGGTGCCTCAGGGTCGCCTACCTTCGCCCCGATCTCAGTGAAGCTGCAGCGGCGCAAAGGGACCCAAGGCCGGTGGGATGTGAGGTGAGTGAGGGGTCTGAGAGTTCTTTTCTTCCATTTTAGGCAACAAGGGGTCTGAGGAGAGTGAGGACTGTGAGGGATCTGAGGGGAGGATGTGAGGGGAGTGAGAACTGTGAGGGGTCTGAGGGGAGGGTGTGAGAGGAGTGAGGAGCGTAAGAGGTGTGAGGACAGTGAGGGGAGTGAGGGGTCTGAGGGGAGGCTGTGAGGGGAGTGAGGACTGTGAGGGGTCTGACGGGAGGGTGTGAGGGGAGTGAGGACTGTGAGGGGTCTGAGGGGAGGGTGTGAGGCATCTGAGGACTGTGAGGAGTTTGAGGGGAGTGAGGACTGTGAGGGGTCTGAGGGGAGGGTGTGAGGCATCTGAGGACTGTGAGGAGTTTGAGGGGAGTGAGGACTGTGAGGGGTCTGACGGGAGGGTGTGAGGGGAGTGAGGACTGTGAGGGGTCTGAGGGGAGGGTGTGAGGCATCTGAGGACTGTGAGGGGTCTGAGGACTGTGGGGCCCGTGAGGAGTGCGAGAGGTCTGAGGACTGTGACGGCTGTGAGGGGAGTGAGGACTGAGATGAGGGTGAGGGGTCTGAGGACTGTGTGAGGACTGAAATGGGTGCGAGGGGTCTGAGGACTGTGTGAGGACTGAAATGGGTGCGAGGGGTCTGACGACTGAGCGGGGTGCGAAGGGAGCGGGGCCGCCCCCGCCCCGCCAATGGCGCGCGGCCGCGGCGGGAGGTGTGTGCCGACCTCACTTCCGGGACCTGTCACCGGCCGCTCCCGCCCTGTTCCCGGTCCCGGTCCCGACCCCGATCCCGCCTCGCCGGCAGCCGGGGACGCGGCGGTGCCCGCCCGGCCCGGCGCAGCGCAGCCCGCAGGGGCAGCGATGCACGGTACTGCCCTAAGGGCGTCCCCCGCCCCGCCGTGCCCGAGTCCCGCGGGGCTTCGGGGAGGAGGCGGGAGCGCCCGCCCGGGGCTGGTGACGGCCCCGCCTCGCTAACGCGGCGGCGGCTTTGCTAATGACCTGTCCTCTCTTCTCCTCCCCTCCCTCGCTATTCGCTGCTCCTTATCTCCCTCGCCCCGCGGTGCGAAGCCCTCGGCGGAGCGGCGGAGGCAGCGGGCGGAGGTAGCCGGCCCGGGGAGATGCTGTAGCGGCTCCCGCTGCGCGCTCGGCTCGGCGCCGGCCGCCGGCTGCGGGGACCGGGCCCAGGGCTGCGGGACGGGCAGAGCCGGCCCAGCGCGGGCGGGCGGAGGTAAAGAGCCAGCCTGGGAACCCCGGGGGAACGGGGAACGGGGGGGGTGTGATGTCCCGTCACACAGGGTGCTGCTTGGCAACTGTCATGTGTCCTAAATGGGGCACATCTGGATTGTCCTTAACCTGGAATGAACTCGGGCACTGGGCAGAAAGTACGAGCCTGGAGGTTCCCGCTGTTGGCTTGGCTGGGCCAGGCGGGTTGTGCTGTTCCCGGTCGGCCGCTCGGAGGGGAGCCCTCTGTCCTAGGAGTGGGGGCTCTCTGGTTGGGTGAGTTCTTGTTGTCCCTCCGGGGCTGGCCACTTGCTCTTCAGAAGGCATTCCAGAAGTACTGATGGAAAAGAGCGCGAAGACGTATTGCCTTGTATTTATATTAAGATTGGCACAGTCTCAGTAACACGGGTAGCTGTTCCTAAGCTCGCTGAGGGAAGTAGTATGAGTACAGGATTCATCAGACACGATTATCTGGAATGATAATGTCTGGCACTTTGGTGGCATTGGATGTCTTAGTAGTACTGCGCTAATAGGGGTGTCACATAAGTTTTGTTGTGAAGGAAAGTGGTGGTCAAACTGCACTTGTGTTACAGAACATGCACAGATTTTCTCATTGGCATCCTGCACTGATCACTTTTAGATATTTGCTTTGCAGGCAGCAAAGCCGATCAGCTATAAAAACTGTTTCCTTTATGAATTCTGAATCCCTGACTGAGCACTGAGGTTACCTGGTCTCATGCTGGAACCAAGGGCAGTTGTGGTTCATGTGATGTGGTCACACGTCTGCTCAAAGCTAAACCAGTGTCATAACCTTTGTTAGCTGGTGTGAGCTGCCAAGGGGCCATCAGCTCCTAGTTCATTTAGTGGCAGATTTGGGGATTTTGAGTAACACGATGTGGTGTTTTGGAAGGATGAGGGTGTGCAGACTTTATCAGAGGTTTGTGGAACTGTGCAGGCAGCATGCGCCCTCCCTTTTCCCATGTTTGGAAGGAACTCTTAGTGTGGTCCAAAAAAAATTCTTATCAGTCTTTTGCTACTTTATATTGACTGTCATCCTCTGCAGTCAGGTGCACAGGGAGTTCTGGCTACCTACTGCAAACCTGCACATCCCAATCACCTGGTGGTTTTGTCACTTGCTTTTCAGTGGTTCTTTAAGGTCTTCATTTCCTGTTAATCCTGTAGTGTTCATAAATGCTATAATGAATTTTAAACCATGGGAGAGAGGGTTACATTTCAGTTGTGATTTCATCCAGTTATGCTTTTAATATTTCATGTGTGGAGTGTTATAAAAATACAAGGGGAAATTATGTTCTACAGGAGAGTAGGATATATGGCCTAAGGTGTTTATCTTGTTCTAGACTATGGATTATAATGCTCACTGTTGTCCCAAGATGGACAAGGAGGGCAAAGGAATTTTTCTTAGTATTTTTTCTTTTTAGAACAGCTTGTACTTCAAAATTGCAAACAGCACTATTTTTCTCTTTAGTTTATTGTAGCTTTCCTGCTGAGATTTGAGTTCTGTTTTTCTTGCATATTTTTGCAAGGGGAAAAAAGGGGACACCATACTTGTTTTGGAAGATAAATTAATGCATATTTATTATATGTTCAAGCATACTTTCTTAAAGAATTTTGGAATTTTAACTTTCTTTTAATCTGACTGCTCTTTCAAAATCTCCCCAAATCTTTAATTTTTTGCATTTTAGAGGTATGTATAGTTTTTGTTGTTGTTGTTTTTAATGGACCTTGTAAAGTATATAAAAGCAAAATCTGTACCTTTGGGGGTGTAAATGGTACTTAAAAGGCCCATTGCAAAGACATCTTATGCCCCTTGGAAACCATAACAGTTTTTCCATTGAAAGACTTGGACGTTTCTGGGAATGCTCCTTATGAGTAAAAGTATTTTGCTTTAGAACAGATAATTAAAATAGCACAGAGCTTTCACTATAATATTCTTAGCTGAGTGGTTTTGAATTTTTCTAGTATGAAGAAAAAAGATCAGAATGATACTGGGATATACTAGTCATATTCCCTAGTTAGCTAGATGTCAGTGTGGTCCTGCTGTAAAACTAGTGATGTATTAAAAGCCTCAATCATTTAAAATGTAATTTTAGCCCAAGTGAAATGACAGTGTTTTTTTTCCTGCAGAAGCATTAAGGAATGTTTTTTGAAAAGCCTTAAATGACATCATCTCAATATAAAATCAGAATAGTAAGCTTTGGGAAATTTTGTTGACTCTTTTATTTTTATTTTTTTAAGAAAGGATGTCAGCAGCTTTTTATTGATGAAGAACCACTTGTTATCACCAATGTGCACATGAAATGGAAAGGGAACAGGTTCTGGAAAACAACTTCTGTTACAGCCTTGCAAGATACTACCTGAAGTGGTGAGTACATATGTGGGCTGGAGGCTGTCCTGGCATTGTTCTTGAACAGCTAGGGAAGAACAAACATTTGGGGTAGAATCACTGTCAGGAGTGATGAATGTATAGTCAACTGACAAGGAAAGAAATCTGAGCAAGCAGTGCCAATAAATAATTGATAAACAGAAAGTAGTAGCACAATCAGGAGAGCAGAGGAAATAAAACTTCCTTATGTTCTGATATCTACTATGGTCTTAGGCAATAGTTATTAGAATTCTGAATTCTTAATATTTTAGAAGTAGAGTGATCAGGATTTCACTGTCAAATTAAATATTGAACAACTTGTTATGAAGCAGAATGCTGATTTTTTTCACTGAATTAAAAAGTACTTATCTGGTAGGGTTAGGCTCTAAATCATCAAAATAAAACTAAAATCTCTGAAAGAGTGTGATATTTGGCATGTCTTAAAAACATTGAATTGATATGAGAAGATTGTTGTGTGACCAGATTGCATGTGGCATTGAGATGTTGCCAAGTCTGACTCCACTTCCTCATACCAGTTCTCATAGTTTCTGCTTATGAAACAGTATTTATTTATAAGTGCATTGCATGTGTCTTTAAATATCTAGGAAGTGTAATTTCTGTGTCCAGTGAAGGGCTTCTCGTGCACAGATTAATACAAATTATAAAATACAACTCATTGGCATTCCAATGCTGACTGAGGCTTGAGTTGTTACGTGAGTAGTTTGTGTGGGTCTTTGCTGTGTCTTAAAATGCACATGGGGTTGAATTTTTTTTTTACTTTGGAGATTGAAAGATGCAAATTACCAAAGAGGCAGAGTTTGTTCTCTGGTACGATATTCCTCTAAATTTATTGGTTTAAGTTCAATGTGTCTTGTGCCTGTGGAGACACTAGAAGTAGAGTGGCCAGCATTTGGCAAATTACCCATTCCTTTCTAGAAATGCTGATATACTATCATGGCTTTTAAAAAATATATAAACTGAGAAATTACTCAGTCTTTCCAAATAGTAAAATAAACTTGTTCAAAAATGTGTCTGCCTTGAGGAACTCAGAGGAGTGAGCAGCTACTGAAGTTGTTTCCAGGCAGATGAAATACATGTGAAAGCGAGTTAGTCCAATATTTTCATATTTCATTTTTTGGTATCTCATTAGTTTGTTTTCAGTTTGTTGGTAAGTACATAGAAGGAAACCAGAAATGCTGTTTGGTGTGCAAATGAAGTGCAGGTTGAGTAACACCTTACTCATCTGTGAGCGTATAATATCCTGGAGCTGAGAGAATGTATCATTATGGATAGCTTAGAGTTTGATGTATTTTACATTAAAAAATGGTACCATAATAACTTACTGTTATTTATATTTAACAAAAAAAAAAAGGATCATAAAAATTGATCATTTGAAACTATTTCACAGCCTGTGATTAAGGTTTGGAGGCAGGATTACTGTTTTGTTGTATATATCCATGCAGCCAGCGCTGTTAGGCTGAGTGAATACTGTTATTTGCATACAGGCTTGTATTGCCATTCTTTTTTTTTGTTACACAAATAAGTGCTATATGCCTGTTCTGTTGTAAATAATTATTTACTGGAAATGATTGATATAACAAATCACAGAACAAACCACTGAATGTGAATGTTCGGAAGGTAAGAAGAACTTTTGTCTGTTTGCAACACCTATTTGGAAGTGAAGACTTGAATTAGTGATGATATGTCCTAACCTGCTGTTAGTGTTACTGCTTCAGCAAGAATGGTATGAAGTACCTGACACTGGAGTCGTGGGGCAGGGTGCCATTGAACAAAAGAACTCCCCCCCATCTTTATGCAGCATGTGTGAGGGGGAAGGTGGGCCTCGTGTCAGGAGACTTCTTTGGAGACTCCTGCATTCATCAGCAGGCAGTGCCTGGTGGCTTTCTGGCCTAGGGCTGGGGAATGCTCCAGCACAGATGTCCATTAATGCACTCACTCTGATGTTAAAATAAAATTAATTGCAGCCCAGAGGTCATAGTGACTATTGTTGCCTCGTTGGCAATTTTCAGGGGAAGATTACAATATGTGTATATATATATATATATATATATATATAGTGAAATTTATTTATTCTTACCCCTCTCAGGATAAAAGACTGCTGTGTGCAATTAAGCAGGCCAGACTGATCAAATCAGGCAGCAGCCTTGGTACCTTGTAAGTAAGAGACAAGCAGCACAGGATACTGCCTTTGAAAAAAGCAGCAGCTGTACCTGTTGTGTTCTGTGCTGCCACACAGACATAACTGCACATAAACATGCCCATGTTTTCAAAACACTGTCAAATGTTCAACTTAAATGTACATTTTGGGCACCTGATTCTCAGCATACTGAGCTGCCATAATTCCAGCTGAATTTACAAGGAGTTGCATTTTCTCAAGATTATAAATCCTGTAATAAATCCTGTGGAAATGTAGAAGTGATTAGCCTTTAAGAATAAAATTGTTCAGTTTGCAGCTTTCATTCATTCGATTTCTCTTTTACATGGCGGGTGTGTGTGTGTGTATGAATGAGCACATAAATGCAAAAAGGACAGAAAATAGGATGTCTTCTCTCTCTGTTGTTCCTGATAGCCCTGCAGATATAGACTACAGCAAGAAATGTGGTTACAGAGCGTGATAGGTCTGATCTAGGCCCCTTCTTTCCATCTACCACCCGTGTGTTTCTGTCCCTCCTTTTGCAGCCCCTCGGGGGGTCTGTTCAACCATCTCTGGCTGGTTTTCCCGTGTTACTCAGTGAACGGAATGGTTTCACCGAGGCCGTGTCTGCCCGGGGAATAACCCGTGCCAGGGACTGTTCTCGGGGGCTGGACACAGCCGTGCTCCTCCCCAGGCTGCCCCTGGCTCCCGGGCACAGCGCTGTGCTCCTGGCCTGGGGTTTTCCTGGGAGCGGGCCAGGCCGGTGTGCCCAGGGTGGTGTCCCGGAGGACGCTGACACTCGGCTCGGCCCCGCTCTGGGCTCCCGTACTAGTGCAGGGTGGCCAAGGGCGGGAGCCAGCGCAGGCACGGGGGGTGGTGGCGTGGCTGGGAAGGGAGGAGCGAGAGGGAAGGTGCGGGGACCTGTGGAAGGGATGTCCTTGTGATTTGAGGGAGCTCTTACGTTACTTAAGCTTGTCTAAGTACCCTTAAGGTAACATTATTTTGCAATCAATGACTCAGTTTGGCTCTGCAGAGAAATGCTGCGTCCCCATAACTGCTCTTTCAAAGTGTGGTTCAAGCCAGCTGAAATGCCTTACAAAGTGAAGTAAAACTGGAATATGAAAGTACATATATTGCTTTTTAAACAGGCTTTCTTATCCTGGCTCTTTCCCTGGACTCATGTTTTAGTTCCACCTTTCTGCAATTCAGATGCTTCCTCAGTTAAATGGAGTGGGGTGGCAATGCTGGTACTGCCGTTAAACTGGTAACCAGACACCCTTCGTGGCATGGGGAGGATGAGCCGGGAAAATAATGGCAGGAAAATAATCGCTTATGTTTTAACACTTTTGGATCTCGCAGGAGCGTGGGGCTTGTGATCTCCATGCTGTAGTGAGTGACCTGATTTAGAGCTGTGAAGTCATGTGTCCCAAGAATATCCTCTATCTGTCGTGTCAGGAGCTTGCAAGTACAAGTACTTGATGTCCATTTGCCAAAAAATGTAGATTAATTGCATTCATGCCAGTTGCCAAGGCTCTTGTCAGCAATGCTAATTCATTGTAAACTTTGGTTTTGTGTGATACATTTATTGCAAAGAAAAACTTTTTAAGGTAGGGATGTCTAGGTTATCAGACTAAAACTGAAGGCCTTTGTCATAACAAAAAAAATCCAAAACAAAACCCAAACAAGCAAACAAAACAAAAAGTGAAAGAATTTTGTTTCTCATTCCACTTTGGGTGCTCTGAGTTGTGACATGGCATTAAATTGAAGTTAGTTTATTTTTAGCAGGTTTTATTTTTGTATTTATTTAAGTGTAATAACTGAGCAACAAGAGCCTGTAAAAATACTTTGAAGGAATGAGTGAAATAGTAGCACAATGAAGAACAAGTAAACTACACAACTCCAGGTGCTGTTTATAGAAGACATTAGATTTTTTTTGTGCTAGTAGAAGAATGTGAAAGCTAGCCCATTGGAATGACTCAGTTTGCAAAAGTACACTTGCAAGCAGAAGGGGCCTAAATCTGTTATACCTTGTCTGAGGGTCATTCTTTTTGATAGGATATAAATTCTTCTGTTAAGCTGAATTTAGTTTATCAAATCAGTCATGTTACTATGTCTGGGCAAGGGAATAGAGTTTATTAGTGAAATAAAACCACTGAAAATACACAGTGGTGGTGTTCTCTGCTAAGAAGGCGAATTCAGGCTTCTTGAATCTCTTCCAGAAACAGATGTAAATTGCTCTGTAGCTTTTCAAACAGTGAATAATCCCGGTCTGTTGTGGTGGGTGATGAATCATGCAGGGGGCTGCAGATGGTGCAGCTGTGCAGGCGCTGCAGGAGCTGGGGTGGGAGACTGCAGGGCCCCAGGGGGTGATAGGAGGTGATTTGGGGTTGGCTGATATGGCTGATGAAAGAGTATTGGAAGGAGCGTGCCAGGGCAAAGCCCAAACTGTAACCTGAGATTTGGGATGGGGAGACGGAAAGGGGGCACTCTTGAGGCAGAAAGATATTTTTCGTTGTTATTGGTCTTTGAAATGAAAGTTGCGGCATGAAACACCAAAGTAACTGGACTTTGTCCCGAGCCAAAACAAGAAGGAGCCCGAGCTTAGATGTAGCAATTGAAGCTGTAAACAAAAAGAGAAAACTAAGAGACTTCGTGTCCCTTTTAAAGGAATGCTGGTCGTAAGTAGGAGAGCTGTTGCAGGGACAGGTACAGATGCAAAGCTGTGGGCTTTTTTATTTCAATTTTTCTAAGCATGACCTGTGTAACGAGATCAGGGTTGCAAAGTTTGGGAGTTTGTGAGGTGGAGAAGTTGTATCTGAATAGGCAGACTAACAATGGAGAGTTGCAAGGCCTAAGTTATCATTAAAAGGCAGATAAGACTCAACTGAAGCTTTTCACAATCTTAAATCAAATGTGAAACACACCAAACCATCTTTCAGCCTTTTGCATTAAGTAATTTTAACTTATCTTTTTCTTTTTTTCCCCTCTCCTTTTAGATTTAGAAGTATTGTTCCAGAACAATAGCTCTTTATTCAGGAAGAATGTTGCCATTAAGATGTCTGTAAGAACTAGTATTTTTGCTCACGGGTCAGAAATTTTCAGCCAAAGTGAATATTTCACCACTATTTCAAGGAAGCCAATTATCTTTTTCTTAATGAAGTATGTGATTAGGAGTCCAAGTGAGTTCCAAGTCTGGGAAATTGTAGAATAATCCAATACTGACATAACTTCAGGCACCTGTTGAGCACTTATGTGTTCTACAAAACCTAGTAAATATAAAACAAATACTGAAAATGAACTGGAAAAAAAATTGGGGGGGAAGAAGGCAAAAGTCCAGATCTGTCTTGGAAGAGAGTTATGCTCCAAAAGTGCTATACCGAAAGCTGTTTTCAGGGTTGTTTTCTCATGTCTTTTGGACTAGTTACCTGTCAGGTATATGCAGAATGGTCTGCTGTCCTCTCCCTCTACAGAGTAATTCTGAACCTGCAAGCCTTGGCAAATCAGAGAAAGCAAGAATGGCTGCAAAGGCATTAAAGTCCTCTAATGGTTATGGAAGTTGGTAGCTTGGGAGAAGAAAGGAGAACCCGTTATTGAGCCTCCTGAGGAAATGAGGCAATAGGAGTTCAAGAGTTCCCGGTTCTGTTTGGCCTGTCCTGTGCCAACCAGCACAGGAGACAAGGAGCCCCCAGCAGCAGGGGCTGCACCAGCTCTGGGGAGGGGGCACAGGGAGGGGAGCAGGGAGGCATCCCAGCACAGCAGGAGTGCCAGTGCTGTGGAAATGTGGTGTCTCTGGGAGCAAAGAATAGAAATTAAAGCTTTTTTATCCTTCTCCCCAAAGTTTTAATTTAATTTAAGGTTTTGTTTGTTTGTCTTTTTATCCTTTCCCCAGTGTTTTAATGCTGGCAGTAGTAAACACCCATGAATGCTGCTTTTTGAATTTGGGTACTGTCTCGATGCTCTCCAGCTTTTATCGTGCTGTTTAAACAATTGCAAAAACTTCACTGCTGCTCAGTAAACTCAGAACTACTTGGCACCTGTCTGATATGTGGCCTTGAATTAGGTTGTATTTAGCTAAAGTATTTTTTCACAGGATCAGTCCTTTGCTCTTCTGTCAAATAAGCAAGGTTGAAATCATACCAAAATATTAAATATGCTCAGAGAACAAAAGATTAGGTAATTATTTCTTATCCTTCATTTTACTGTAATTTTCAGCTGAAGACAGGTATTTTTATTTATAACACAGCAAGGATTCTAAGTTCTAAAGAGTATGTTGCTGCCAATAAGGTATTATCAGCAATATATACCAATTGCTGTCACACATAAAGGTCTGCAGATATAAAACAAAAGGGATTCTTATCTCCTAGTTTATAAGAACTCATTTTAAGTTATCCATACATTTACATGAACCCTAAAGATTGATGAAATAGTATTAAGTGTCAGAAAGTGCATTAAAGGCCTTGTTTGACTCTAAGTTAGTGACAATTGTTTTTATGTCTTTTCATAAATACAGTATGTCTGAAATTTCATATTTGTTAGAAAGAGTTACTAGACAGCTGTGCTTGTAAAAATTATGATGTCTTTCTTGATAGAACAGTCATGTAAATGTTCTTGTGTTGGTTTGTTTGTTTTTATTTTTTTTTAATCAAGCATGTGAGCAAGTAAAACTTCTGAGTGAGAGGTTTATGTAACAGCCCAGTCAATATGTTTAATGGAAAATGGCCAAAAATTTTGCCTGGCTCTGCCTCTGTATGTATTAGATTATAATTTTAATTGACAATTCTAGTTGCACAGATGTCTTTAATTTGTTATCCTATGAAGTTTATTTTTACCATATGTAGTAAAATGTTCTCTGCAGGAGACTTAGCAAGGGGTTTACATTTTATTTGCTTCAAAAATTGATTATATTGGAGATAATCATTTAGTTACCACACTGAAATACAATTTTTGTTTGCCTTTTACCCTCAAATGTCTTTATCCTTCAACAAATGAGGTCTCTGTAGAATATCAGGGTATAGTTAGAAGGTTGTTGAGCAGGCACTTTTCATAATCTGAGATGCTGTAATCACATGTGTAAGGAAACAATTGCAACATTCCAATTCAGTCTTAAGGATCTGGTTCCCAGTGAGCAGCATGTTGGGACAAACGCGTGGGCTGTTTGTAAACCCTGTACGTGTCACAATCAGCTTTGACTTCACCACTCAAACTTACTTTTGTATATTACTTTTAGAAAAAAAATTATAATGGTTTAGGGCATCTAATCTGTGCGTACAGTTTATAAGACAATTTTTGTGGGGTGTTTGGTTTGTTCCTTTTTCTTAATTCTCTTAGTTCTGGCCATAACATGCAACCAGATTTAGCCTCAATCAGAGCACTGATCTCTGAAGCTGAGGTGTCCCTGACTGTTAATCAATTCAAAATCTTGGTTAATGTAATTAGCTTGTCAGACATTTGTACAGTATTGCAAAACTTAGAAAAAAGAGGTGACTTTCAAATAAATGGGTGAGGAGTTCTCAGGCACACCAAACAAATGGGTAAGGATTTTTTGGGATACATGGGGAAAGTGAAAGAGCTTTGAGTTCATCAGCAGGGTAATAAAAATATAGCAAATACTCAGATGACACATTTGTGTGAACGTGACCTTGGGTCTTGGATCAAATAGCAAATACATGTATGTCATGTTTGTCTGAATGTGACCTTGCCTTGGTTCAAATATCAACCATGAATCAAATCCCAGCTTTCGATGTACGTGTAGGGAGAACAGCCCTACATGATGCCCCCGATCTTGGCTTCTCAGCAGTTGTGGTCCCCACGTGTGCATGTTCAGCATCTGTGTGCTGAGCGGTGTGCTGGGAGCCTCACAGCCCACAAGGGCTTGTCACAAAGGATTTAGAGTCTGGAGAAGGTTGGAGCACAAACTGCCGTGGCTGATATGATTAACACGTATAACCATTCGAATCCTCCTCAGGTATGGAATGATTTGAGTGGAATGTCACTGTGACCTGAGGTACTGACATGGAAATGCAAATTGGAGATTGGACATGGAGATTCCTTGGAGAGGGGAAAGAAAAAGGGAGAGTGTGTTGCAGGTGTAAAAGTTTATAGAACAGTGAAGGGTGTTCTTTAGAAACTCTGGTGGGCTTTGAGAGGTACTGGTGGAACTGAAGTTCAAAGACAGCCCATGACAGAGAACACGGACTACTCAAAACCGTACTGGTTACTACAATGTTGCCATGGCTTAGTTTCTTGCGGAAAAGAAATGATTGTTGCTTTTTTTGAAATCTCTTGTTAATAAAATACTTTCTTCAATGGTCGTGCCTCAAAAATATTGGATGTTATGAACTCCAATATGAATATTTGCATTAAGTGCAAATAACTAGTGTAATGAATTGAAAAATCTTCCTTCATACTGTTGTCCAGGCTGATTTTTTTCTAAAGCCATGTTAAAAATAGTATCTTTATTCTATAGATTTATAGATTAAGCTTCTAGTCAATTCTGACCCATGTGTCAGAGCTCATTATTGACTATAAAAATGGAAACAGAGGCACACAATTACAAATTGCCACTTTTTCAGGACTTCTATGCATCTGGATTTTAAAAGTTGAAGCAAGATGAAAGACTTTAACAGAAAGTTTTCCACTTAAGTCTTTTACAGTGTTTGCTTGGTTTTTGAATCATCTAAAGATTAGACTGAGTTATAATGTAGTTAAAGAAATACAAAAGCCCAGAAACTCAAAAAATGCAAAGCAACCAACCAACAACAAAAAAAAAGTGCAACAAAGACTGCTCCAAAAACAATTCTTGAAGAAAATAGTAAAGTGAAGGAGAACATTATAGGTGGCCAATAACCCTAATATAGTATTATATAGTTTGTTAACTAATATTACTATTGACTTATACTGAAGTCCTGACTAGACAACTCTTTAAAGAATTCAGCAGACACAGATTTAAAAGAGATTTGAAAGCTTTCCTTTGGCATATAACTCCTTCTGACTTTAGTTTCAGTTCAGCATTCATTAGAAAGAGAAGTCAAGTCTTCCTATTCCCAGTTGCAGAAACCTCCAAAACATTTACTCTTGGGATGAAAACTCACATTTAGAGGAGGGGAAAAAACCCAATACTAACCAAAAAATCTCCAAGTCCTACTGGTGTTCTGTGCAGACTTGGACCTATTTGAGCTTGAGTTCAAGCAACAACTCCATCTCCACCCTTTACAGAAGTGAGGTAGGAAGAAGATGTTTCTGTTACCGAAAGGAGCTCGCTGCAGATCTGAGCAATGCCGTGTGTGATACATCTGGTGGCCGTTTGTGTGGAAGAGAGCAAGCACGGCTGCAGAGAGGTGCAGATTTGAGGTGATAGACCTGTAAGTCTTGTCTTTGGAGCCTGGAGGCAAAGATTGCACAACCTTTCTGTCCCATTGCTGATGAAGCCTAATCTGGCTCCTGTTGTTAAGGGGGATGGCAGGGGCTGATTTAAGTACAGGCTTCAGATCTCAGTGTGCCAATAACCCAGAGCTGTGGTCTGCCTTTACATCTGAAGTTGAGCTGTCTGCTAGAGTGACTGGAGTTACTAGTCTAATGCTGTGGATGAAATGTGATGAAATCTATTTCTGCTCTAATAAGAAAGTGTAAATGTAAAGAGTTCTGAGCTGGGTTCCTAGTTACCAGGTTCTTGAGGGCCTTGTTGAATTTAAAATTCTCTCTTAGAAAGCCATTTGCTGCTAGGATGTTGTTTTATTCTTTACAAGCAGCTGAAGACTTTCTTTGAGCTAGATTCTAGTCTCATCTTGAGTTTCCAGCATTGGAACTATTATTTTACTTCAGTTGTTTATTGGAGCATGTTGTTTCAACTCAGAGTAAATGCCCATAGCTTCCATTTACTCAGTTTCTGTGGGAGTTTTAGTGCTGGAAGGATGATGAGTATCTGGGGGATGTGCCCATACCAGCCTGCATGATCCTGACCTCCATGCCCCTGTCAAAAGATGATAATACCACTTAATCTAATAAAGATGCTGCCTGATCTGCAAAGCAGTTTTCACCTCTCCCCGGGGCCTGAAGAGGCACTGGCTTCTTTCCTGCAGGCAGTGCGGGTGCCAGGGTTACAGACCCATCACTGCATCCTGCAGGGGAGGCTCAGCCTGCACTGGCTTCTTTCCTGCAGGCAGTGCGGGTGCCAGGGTTACAGACCCATCACTGCATCCTGCAGGGGAGGCTCAGCCTGCGCATGCACGTTTGTTTGTTGGCCATGCAGCACGTGTATCCCTCTCCCCAGCTGCTTATTTCTGCTCCCTGCATTGAGCCAGCACTAATATTTGTAAGGCTCTGCCGTGAACTGGATCAGGGAAGGGACCTCATTGAAAAGTACCACGTCTTTAGTATGTAATCATGGCCTGGAAGATTAGTCACGGCTCTGGAAATTCCATTGAGCTCCGCTCAACCCAAACATGTTAAGTGAGCTGTCTGACACTAGGTGAGCTGAATTACCTCTCTTATTTCTGTTTGCTGAAAATTAATTTCCGCCTTGTCGTTTTTTGCTCCCTTAGTAACTGCATCTGTGCGAAAGTGAGAGGATATGATATTTGAAATAAATAGTTTAATTATCTCCTGCATGGTTTTGTTGTTGTCCTGTTATTAGTTACATCTTAAACAGTAATCCTGGCAAAACAAACAATTTTTAGAACTATTTAGTGTATAACGAACGTGTTAAATAAGTAAAAGAAAGTATTGGAGGAAATTGTGTATATGTAATCACGGGTTGGGAATGCAGCTGAATAGTTAAAGCGGAAAGATTGCATTTAAAAGGGGGATGAGTGGTCCTGTTCAGAGACACTGATCTGTAATACACACCAGGCAATGTCTTTTAAAATCCAAGGGGACAGAAAATCCTGGGACCAAAGAAACGCAACTTCCTGTCTCCATAAGTTTTCCTTGGGTTTGCTTAAGTGATATAAAACCAAAAAAGAAATATTCCCATCTTGTTTTTAGCACTTTGTCGTGGCTTTGCCCCAGTTGGCAACCGAGCCCCACGGAGCCTCTTCCCCCCTGCCCTGCCGTGGGACTGGGGAGAGAGTTGGAATCACAGTTGATGGAACTTTTCCTCACGTAGCTTTTAAGATCTTACCTTTACAGTTCTACTATCAATTTTCAAAATTAGGGTATGTGAATTCTGGTTTCTTTTAAAGGCAAGGGTACTTGTAAGTTGCATATGCTGTCTTGGAGCAAAGACAAAGTTTTCCAGTGTGAGTTCTTTCAGGAGAGGGGTGTGGAACTGGCAGTCTTGATGAAGGGGTTGCTTAGGAAAATTTTTCATCACAAGCATAGTAAATTCTCTTTGTCTTAGGTTCTTAATACTTTGTAAAATATAAAATATTACTAGTATGTAAGGTTACAGAGTATGGAAACTGGATCAATTGTCATGTGATGATAGAGAAGAAAAATGTGCATCCTTTCCCAGATAGAAGTGTGAGTGTCACATTTTAGGTGCCAAATTTTTTATTTTCAGTTGTTTTTTATGTGTTGTATCAGGATATTGGAAATATCCTGCAGCTTACATATTCAGGGCTCTTCCTATTCGCCTAATTTTCTGGAAGTATCTACTGCAATCACTGGTTTTACATGTGCTGTTTTCAGCCCCAGCATTCTCCAAGTGACCTGGAGGTAATGATTGTTTCAACTTTAACCTTGCTATTTGCACGCAAGCCCTTTACACGATCAATTTGTGTATGCAATAAGTTCAGACTTTGGCACTGCTCCCCAGAGACCTTTGCATCTCAGAGACCTGTTTCCTTACAGGGATTACCCCTGCTGGGGCAAGTATTAAATGTGGAAGGGCCGGGGATTCAGTGTCCCTCCATCCCTTTCCAAAATTGAGGCAAAGAGCCGATAGCTGCACAATTAGGTGCTCTTCTGGGATAATCTGTGAGTTCTGTGAGACCTGTGCCAGGTTTATAGGTAAGTTACTCAGTGGGTATTTGCAGTGTGGTGGTGGGAAAGGCTTCCTTTGAAAATAGGCATATTTCAGAGATAACGGGATGTGAGAGAGCACCAGTAAAGCCTGTTTAACCCTAGAACCATAATTACATGAAATTGTGTCCTTATTTTTCTATGTTCTGATCTCTTGTTTTCAGTTTACTTTGTGCATGTTTTATGTAGGGGTAGGAAAGGGGTTATGGAGGCTAAAGTATTATATGGGAAACTAAGTAAATCCTCTGGGAATATGTTTGTGACACAGAATTTTTGTAAAGACTTAAAAGACACAAGTGTCTGAGTGGAATCATCACGCTGCAGCTACCACATCTACTGTTGTAATACGTACAGGTTTTTGTAAAGCAAAACACTCTGGGAATATTACTTACATGAGCTTCATACTCACTACCCCTTTTATTTTAGAAGCTTTATTTTCATACAAGCAAGGATCAATGCCTTTTATGTGAAACCTGCCAAGGAAAGCATATGCATGTGGAAACATGCCCAAAACACAGAGAAGCCAGAAGGCAGTTTACTGCATGAGTACTAGACATATTATTTAAAGTTTTTCTGTGCTTATAAAAAAAATCAGTTATGGCTTTTTCAGTAATGAAAATATGAGTGTATTTTGACAGTCTTCAGAAATGGGTATGCTTGCTAAGGTACCAGTTAATCATTGACAAGAGCTGTAATGATTAAGCAGCTGTAATTTACTTGTAGTGTTTGAAAGTACAAAAGGGTATGTAATAGTTAAAACAAGAAGCACCTAATTTATGTTTCACTAGCTGTTAGGTTGTTTTTATATAAATTTAGCTCAAAAGGCTGGTGAATTTTTCATACTGGCTGTAAATGTGGAAAAGGATGGTGCACTTTGGGCGATACCAGGCAGCTGTTGCCATGTTCAGAGTTCTGCTCCCAAGCCTTTCCTTTCCTTTCCTTCCTTTTTTGTTGATGCCTCCTTAGGGAGACAAATGCGGTGGTCTCGTTTGGATTGCTGGAGAACAGTTGTTCTCAGCTATCATCACAAACCCAAGGTACATCGAGGTTTCTTTGTGCTTTTCCCTGGTCACAAAATAGCTCCATCTCGGGGATGGCAATGTAACTTTGTTTTCACAGGTCCATACAGGTGATTTCTCATTTCTCAGTTTGAGTGTGTTCTGCCTATGTCAGGGACTTTGATAGATAACCAAGGGCAAACAGCACAGCTAGTTCCAGGTGTGACTGGGCTTACTCATGCTGCCTCAACAGAGAAATGGTACAAAGATGTTCGAGATTGAAAGTATTGCCAGAGAATAACTGGTGATGTTAACCAGGAGTGTTTGCAGTTGGTTCCTTTTCTTTCTTTCTTTCTTTGTCAAAGTAACGTTTTGTAAGGACTCTTCATCTGCCAAACGTCTCTGTATCTTGAGTCTTGGTGAGATTGCAGGCGTTGTTCTGAATGCATGCAGAAGGCTTAGCCATAAAATCTTTGTCAGATTATCTGCAGTAATCTGTGCCACTTGCCTTGGGTATGTGATCATACATTCCTGAAGAATCCAACCTGGCCTCAGACACTTCCAGAGATGGAGCAGCCACAGCTTCTCTGGGCAACCTGTGCCAGGGCCTCACCACTCACAGCCAAGAATTCCTCCCCAGTATCCCATCTAACCCTGCCCTCTGGCAGTGGGAAGCCATTCCCTGTGTCCTGTCCCTCCATCCCTTGTCCCAAATCCCTCTCCAGCTCTCCTGGAGCCTCTTTAGGCCCTGCAAGGGGCTCTCAGGTTTCCCTGGATCCTTCTCTTCTCCAGGTGAACCCCCCCAGCTCTCCCAGCCTGGCTCCAGAGCAGAGGGGCTCCAGCCCTGGCAGCATCTCCGGGGCCTTCTCTGGGCTCGCTCCAGCAGCTCCACGTCCTTGTGCTGCTGTTCCCAGGGCTGGAGGCAGCTCTGCAGGGGGGTCTCAGCTGGGGGCAGAGGGGCAGGATCCCCCCTCACTCTGCCCAAACCGTGGGATCAGCCCAGGGCACGGGGGGTGCTGAGGCGTGTGAAGCTTCTCACTGACAGCACAGCTGGGACAGAAACATACCTGTTGTCTGTAACTGATGTTGGGAATCACAGATAAATTCCCTTCATTGGTCTCCTAGATATTCTTGTTTGCTGCACTGTGTGATACAGAATAATTTTCCTTTTCTAGTTAAAACTACCCTGTTTCCAAGAAGTTGGGCAAATAGATTGGTACTAAGGTCTTTGTAGTATGAGATGGCAAGTTAGTGACAGCATCTCATTTTTTCTCCTACTCAAGAAGAGTGAGTGGAATATTGATGTTTGTTATAAATTTTTGGTGGGAAGTGCATAGTGCCTTCTTACACAGTTTGTAACTTTTCTCAGCAATAGAGAGGAAACAACAATCTACAGATTGATCTTGTCATAACTTTCATTCATATTGAAGTCTTTTGGGGAATTTCCCCCTTCCCCTGTGTTGTTGATGATTCATATTGCATAAAGCTTCCAGAGCAACAGAATGTTGTATAATATTCCACTGTTGGATTAGAATTCCTGTATCCAGTGTGCTGCAACTGGTTCAAGTGTTTAGAAAAAAATTAATATTCTGATTTTTTTTTAAATTATTCTTTCACCAGTGTGAAGAAGTTTAAGTGACTGCTCTGCTTGATCAAAATGGTGGACACTGAAAACCAGCTCTATCCCCTTACTCCCTTGGAGGAGGAGGATATAGACAGCCCTTTATCTGGAGAGTTCCTACAAGATATGGAGAACATTCAAGACCTCTCCCAGTCTCTAGGTGATGATAGTTCTGGTGCTTTAAGCTTAACAGAGTTCCAGTCACTGGGAAATGGTCCAGGATCTGATGGTTCAGTCATAACAGGTAAGAGAATTTTGGTTTATCACAAACCTTTCTTTTATAAATATAGTGATAGAAATTAAAAACTTATTTAAATTGGTTTTTATGATGAAGAGACACTAGAAATATATAAACTGATTCTAGCATTGTCTTTCAATATTTAAGTTTAAGTTAGTTTGTTAGAAAAATGTCACTGAAAAATGACTGTAGCATGAAGTTTCTGATGTAAATTACCATTATTATCAACACCTTTTTCAAGATAATTTTTAAAAATCATTATTAGTAGCCAGTTGCAGTCTCAGTGCTCATACATTACATAGTCCAGAGTCAAGAACCTTTGTGAGAGGCTTTGCTGGAGAGATCAGCACGGGAATCACTGCAGGGGGTGGGACACTGTGATGATGTCAGTGAGGTGTTCCTGTTAAACCTGGGGGGCTGCAAACCTTTTAGCTGTAGAGCCATTTGAAGTAGTTTACAATTAACCTTCTGGTTGGTTGACATTAGGGTTTGGTTTTAGGGGTTTTTAACTTGCAGTCGATTCCCAGCCTGTGATCCCTGTTCCACCTTACAATACCTGCAGTAACAGAGCTGTGTGAGTTTGGAAGGGAGCAGGGGGAGCTGCCTCTTGGCACTACTGGCCAAAGGGATGTTTGTAGAACTATGATTTGGTTCCCTTTTGGTTGCAGACATTCTCATTAGAGGGGTTCCTTGGACAGGAGGAGTTATGATGTGCTTTATGTATGTCTGTATGTGTTTATAACCTAGTCCTTCAGACAGGAGGTTTTGCAATTATTTTTAAGTCTGTACAAGCCCTACTACAATGATTTAGATCACCTTCTAGTGTCACCTTCTCATTTGAGTATTCAGTGTTCATTGCAAAATGTTCTATTTTTGTGATTAAAGAAGATGCAAAATGTAAACTTCCAAGGCTCAAATTCCATAAGGCAAGTAAAAAGAAACCACACTTTAAAAAAAATTCTGGGGCTTAGGCTGTTCTTGATGACTCTGATGCCTGTGGGCTTGGCAGCACTGGCAATGCCGACTCTCAGTTCTGTGCCAAGGTTTTTTCCAACATAATACTTGCTGACCTACATTCGTGAGTGTTTCTTAATCTGTCTGTTAAAATAACACACCCATTAATTTGCCGAAGTCTTGTGGTGCAAGTTGCAAGATGGAAGATAGAAGAAATCCTGGCCTCAGAAAATATTTTCCTTACACAAGGTGGAAATATTAATTGAAATAATTAAGGTTGGAACTTGTTAGTTTTGTAACATCTTCATCTACTAGTAACACATCTGGAGAGTTTATTTCATTGTACAATTCAAGAAATGCTGTTCCCATTATAAGCAAAACATAAAATATCTGAGTGTGGTGTGTATTTACTGAGTCCATTATCACCCCTCTAGTTCTTGTTTCCAGAGTCACTTCAGCAAAGCTTTTTGTTTGTTGACATTGTATGTCCCATCAAAATTAGCAAGGTACACCCTGTGTTTTGTGTGTGTTTGCACTGGTAATATGAATTATTTTTCAAAGACTTATGGTTAAATTATTAGTTCATTTAATGACTGTTAACTCAAGATTATTTTTTAGAAAAAGCTCATTTTTGTGTGGTTTTAATTTAATTTAGAAATTGTATCAACCTGGATAGTATAGTATTTATGAAGTGTTCCTTTTTCTTTTAGACACCCTTTCACCAGCATCCAGTCCTTCATCCATTAATTTTGCCACAGCTCCAGGTAGCATAGATGAATCATCCAGTGGAGCATTAAACATTGAATGTAGAATTTGTGGGGATAAAGCCTCAGGCTACCATTATGGAGTACATGCTTGTGAAGGCTGTAAGGTACAGTCATCATTTTCTTCTTAAGAACCTAAATCACGTTGCTTTATTTACGGGGTAATATGAGCATAAACATTTGGCACAGAAATGTTTGATTGTGACAGTTCTAGCCATTACAATTATTTAAATATAAACATATCTGTGATCTTTTTTCCGAAGTAAATTGTTCAGACACCATAACTCAATAGCAGCCCTTTGTCAAGTAGGAGCGACTTGCAACGGTCATTTTAACACTGCTTTTCTGGATATAGTTAGTTAAGCACTAAAACAACTTAAAACACCAAACTGTGACCAAAACTGAAAGCCTTCCTGCTCCTCTAGTGTTTGGTTTGTGTTGGCAGTATGGCTGCAAGGAGCGTGCCAGTCTGCTAGGCTCCATTGTAACAGTGACAAGTCCCGAATTTCTCATCTCCGCCACATTGTGCCTGAATCACTTGGCATTGTGCCTCTTGTAGTTTTGGGGCCAGGGCACGTCTCTGGGGCAAATTACTCTCATCATTAATGTATCATTTTTGGGATAATATGGCCCATGAATTATAAAATTATTTTCTTTTTCATCTGATGTTTTAGTTTTTGATTTTTTTCTGCATTACAATACATTACAATACTGTGTACAGTTTTCTTTCATGCACCATGTCAGAATATGATCACGTGAATATAAATGGTAGGGAATAATGCAGAATATCTGCTCAAGGTGGGGGACCAGTCCCCAGCCAGGTGTGTCCCCAGCCTAAATGCCGTGTTGTTGTCATGTGACACACAAGGTTGGGTTGGCTGTGGGTTTGCTGACCCCGTGGTTTCAGAGTTTGTAGGCAGCACTGAGACGTCGTGGTGAGAGCTGTTGGGGTAGAGGCTGTGCTGCAACACTCAGCTGTGTGTCCTTGGCACTTCTGTGCCCTGTGCTGTGTCCTCATACCCCTCACATGTGCTGGGTGAAGAAAACCTGGTGATTTTGTGACCAGGTGATTTTGTGTGTGTATGTGACTTACACTGTGGAAGATGAAGGGTATTTCTGGCAGAGGACACTGAGAGAACACAAACAAAAGCAAAATGTGACTGTTTTGCTTCATCCCTAAGTGCAAATCTGCTCAGGTACTCTGGGTTCTTGGTTCTTTCCCCCAGGAGAGAGGGCTGAGAGCTGCTCCCTCCTTTCGTGTTCTCCACTCTGAACCTGCCCTTGGACCGCCACTGCACTGCGTGTGTTCGTGCTTCTAGACAGGTTACACCTTGGGAATTGTTCTGCGAGTCACATCAATAAACAATGAAAGAAAAAAAATTACCTGTATGATTGAAGCTTAATAGTCAGCATTCTTTAACATTACATATTGTTTTTTTAAACTTTTTATAGGGCTTTTTTAGAAGAACAATTCGTTTAAAACTCGTCTATGATAAATGTGATCGCAACTGCAAAATTCAGAAAAAAAATCGTAATAAGTGCCAGTACTGTCGTTTTCAAAAGTGCCTTTCAGTTGGAATGTCACATAATGGTAGGTAAGAGTGCCCTTAATTTGTTTGTTCCCACCCAGAGCCTGCTGCTGGAAGCAGGCACTTGGATAGTGTTTTTACTCATACACGTGGATTGAACCTCAGGTTTTTTACGGGACAGATTGCGGCAGGGGACACCAGTTTCCCTGGTGGGTTCATGTAGTTGGTACAGAGCTGCCAAATGTGCCACTACGAGCTTTACACAGTTGTGCTGGATGTCAGTTTGTCCATATGAATGTTCATTTATTTGCTTTCTTCACCCAGAACTTTGGCACCAGTACTCCAATTGAAACAAATTTCAGTACTGGAAGAATTCTGATCAAGGGCTTTGTAGAGGAGTAGGAGGAGAACAACTAGCTCATTGTGAGAGGGAATGACGTAGGATAGAAATCTGTAGAAAGCAGACTTCATTATTTTTCAGGTTACAGTGCAAAAGCTCTTGGGCAGATGGTTCAGAAAGTGGGGAGGGGGTGGGAGGGTGAAGGTCTGTGCTGGCTGTGGCACAAGAATCCAGTAGGTTGTTTGATAAATAGAATGGTAAAAATTCAGAGCATTTAGATAGCCAGTTTAAAAGTTATATTGTTGTTTGTGTTAGTGATTCAAGATAAGGGTGGTAAGCCTGTGGCTTACAGGCCAGTTTCAACCCACGAGGCAGGACACAGCTTGTTGAGCAACATGGGAGAGGCCAAGCCATGAGAAAGCACATTTTGTTGGCCAGATGACTGTAGTTTGCTTTTCCTACATAGGTCAGGGATTGCCAGGGCTGAACTTGGGGGCAGGTGCAATTTGGAAGTGAGTGAAAATGCTGGGCTAGGTGACAAGCTGTGGGTTAGGAGACAAACTTCTAAGGAAACTATGCAGTCCGGATAGCTGGGGTGGGAACATGGTTGGGGAAGCTGCTTATGACATTGTAGTCAGGAGTCCCAGCAGGAGGCATCAGGAGAGTTGACTTTCTGGTTCTGCTCCCTTGTGGTGAGTCCTGACTGAGACTGAGGTCCATTGGGAGGTGGTTGATAGTCTCTGCAAGACTGGTGATAACCATCCTGAAGCAGCAGACTCGGGGAGAGCGTGCCAGCCAGCAGAGGGGCGGGAGCTGAGCAGGGAGCTGTGCCAGTTGGCAGGCATTGACATCCATTTGAAGCTGTTTCACTCTACTAAGACACTGGCAATATTTCTCAGGAAAAAAGCTAGAACTAAATTTACAGCCACGACCTTAAAACTGTACGTTTGGGTTTAGAGCAGGTGTTCTTCCACTTTTCATTAGATTGCTGTGATGACCCACCCCTAAGGGGAAGGAAGCACCTAAGCCAGATTCCAAACAGGCCTTCCATGTTGGACTTCCACTGAAGTCCACAACCATATGTCAGATCATGTCTAGAGTCACCTCCTTCGTGAGAAGATGCCCTGGGCACGTGTAAGGCCTAGTGCTGCCCGTGCCCTGAATGGCTCAGTCCAAGCAGCGAGGTCCCAGCCTGGGTGCTGAAATGCAGAACGAGTCACTGGCTGTATGAGCCATCTCAAACCCTTGCACGCCTCCCAAGGGTAAGGCCCTTTCTAAAGTGGAGCTGGTTTGGTTTGAAACTGAAACCCAAGGAGGTGGACATACCTGGTTTATAGCTAAATGGCAAGAGCACTTGGCCAAGAACCAGGAGACGTCCGTACCCAGGCGTGTTGGGAGCCAGCAGCGGGTCTGGGCCGGGCTCTGCTGCAGCTCTGCAGCTGGGGTGTGTCCTCCCTGCCACTCCTGCCAGGAGTTCACTCAGCTGCTTACAATTCCCAGCGCGGACTCTGAGTTTCACGCTGGGAGCTGTAGAACACAATAAGGAGAAAACAAAATACGAGTACCTAGGCAATGTAGGAGGGAAAAGGCATGTGTTCTACCTCACTGCAGATACCAGTTTGTGTGCTCAAACGTCTCATTTCCTAATACACTAACCTACTGTATTAGTCACCACTAACTGTGTTGGAGAGGAGGAGATTTCTTCACCTCCACCTCAGTTTTTCTAGACAGGAAGTCTCACTACTCTAATCAGCAATGGTAAAAGCCTTTAATTTCTTTATAACTGAAGTTTGTTTTACAATTGTATCTTCCCATCAGCAATACGTTTTGGAAGAATGCCAAGGTCTGAGAAGGCCAAGCTGAAAGCAGAAATTCTAACAGGTGAAAATTACGTAGAAGATTCAGAAATGGCAGATCTTAAATCACTTGCCAAAAGAATTCATGATGCTTACCTGAAAAACTTCAATATGAACAAGGTTAAAGCCAGAATCATCCTTGCAGGGAAAACCAATAACAATCCGGTAAGTACTTTTCTGTTACTTTAGGATAAAGCTAGCAAGTACATAAGGTGATCATAACAATTTGTTAAGCTCTTTAGCAAATCTTTTTGAAAATAAATATCACGCTCCTACAGACATGAAATATTCAAAAAGAATACCTGTACTAATATGGTTGTTTTTAACCCCTAAAAGAATAGTAAGAAGCTTTAGGAAAGTCAGATGATTGAGTTGTAAGTGGAAACTCATAATATTAAATTGTAACAGATACACAAGGGAATGAAAATTAATTCTTAATCAAAAAATAAAGTGACATCTGAATGTGAATAGCTCTTGATAGGGGGGAAATGGCTCAAAATTAATTTCCTATTATGACAGTGGGAAAAAAAATTATAATGTTTTTCTGTCACAAATGCCAGAATAAATACTATTATATTGTAGGCTGTACAGGAGCTCTGCATGACTTTTATTGTAATCAGAACCATATTAATAGCAGGAGGGGAAAGAAAATGAGTTTGTGAGTTTTTTGTTTCCAGTGCTGGCCATTTCCTCCCCCAGCCCTCCTGCTCTTTACTGTACAGTTACTTTGAGAGGCAGGAGCGAGGTTGTGAAGACACATATGCTGTAGAAGTTATTTTTGTTTCAGGATAATATAGGCAAGGTCTACCTAATGCTATCCACCTGCTTTTTGTTTTGTAGCAGAGGAAAGTGTATAATCATTGTAAGGACTGGCTTGTTTCACTTTTTGCATATTTATTACGTTCGGTTGCGGTTTTTGTTACTTATATGTAGAAGATAAGTATCTTATTTTACCAACAACTTCAGTTTCAGTAAAAACTTGCAGGGAAGAGGTTTTTGTATGCCATAATGAAAACCATGTAAGTGTGGGGATGAGTGTTACAAAAATTGCAAGCAAGCTGTCTTCTACATTATGGAATTTGGCATATTGCAGTCTAGTCTAGCCAAGCTTACAGCTTTCTGCATTAAAAGAGAGACACATGAATTATCTCAGGCTTTTTCATTGGATTAAAGAGATGTATAAAATTAAGCACAGACTTAAACATTTTAGGGGGTAGAAGCTGCCATAAGGCTACAGCAAATACCACCTTTAACAGCTCACTGAGTGGGTTTCTGCAGAAAGTCCCTTTCCTGCTTGTCCCCAGCTGTCAGAACCATAAGGCACAAGGTGTGTCACACATGCAGGGCTGGGTCCCAGAGCACTGCAGCCCAGCCCTTGTGTTTGCATGTGTGTGGTCACAGCCACACGCCAGAGCAGCCCGTGGTGCCTCACGTGTCAGGGGAATGTACACAGAACAATTAGGGAGAAATCAGACCTACTGTGTTAAGCTTCCAAATTTTTCAATGTGCAGGGAAAAGGAGAGGGTTTTTAACCTATTTCATCATCTCTTGAGAAAACGAACGTTTTAATTTTCTTTCGACTTTTTAGCAGAAAAACAAATTTTGAAAGAAGGGGTTTGTTGCTTGTAATTAGCAACCCACCTGTTTTGAAGCTGTACATTAACAGCTGATTTCAGTAAGCCTAATTTATGGCACAGCTGCAATTAATTTCAGAATGAACAAGCGTTTCTCGTGATACTAAGGTGTAATTTTTTTAAATTTAGCTCCTAAGTCCTTGGCCATACCTTTTTTCTGCATAGTGAAATGATGATAAATTCCAAAAACTGTGTGTAAGGTAGTGTACATCTTTGAAAGGATTTAGAGATGTGCTGGGTTTCTTGCTTTGTCACTTTGCACTCATATCCATCGGCCCAAAGAAAGTTCTGCTCTGTGCTAGTGAGAGATGGAATATGTAGTTGGGTTAAGCATTTCAGAAGTGGACAACCATAGGAAACTCACCTGTTTGACAGTTTGCTGAGTGAAATAAATAAATCCTATGAGTTTCTAACAGACCACCAAGTGCTTCTCGTGGTGTTTAATCTGAGATGAGCAGAACAGCAGAGGAAAGGTGCTTGGTGTGTACGGAACTAGATTTCTGTTCAAGGTCAGTTGCCATGACTCTACTAGGCTGGGAAGCTTTGAGCTTTGTTGTTTTTCTTTAGTGGATTGCCCTTTGTTTGGATTATTGCTCTGCAGATCTGTATCAAAATATTTTTGAGTTCTGCTTATTCTGAAGAAAGGCTGAATGCTGCTTTTGATAGGATGTTTTGAGAGAGCGGCTCGTCAGTTTGTAATGCACATACCTCTCTAAACAAAGGGGGCTATGGAAAAGACCAAATTTTGTGTTGTCTGACATTCTGGTGGGATTCTGTGTTTAGAGATGACGCAGCACCAGCTGCAGTTAGAAAGGTGGGACAGCTGGGACATGGTTTCTGAAAATCTGATAGCGAAACACAGGAGTAATGCAGGGTTCACATTCCGGTCCTCTATTGAAATGACTGTCTGTATTCCCCCTAGGATACCTCAGGAAAGCATCATGATGTGCATCAGGTGTGTAGTTAGTTTAGGAATCGATAGGAGTGTAGACAGAGTAGCCTGGGCTTCTGGAGAAGGTAATACAAGTCTTTTGTGAACCTTCTGGGACTTGCTCTGAGGTGGGTATATGCATACTAAGCCCAGGACTGCTGGAGCTTCACTATAACTGTTAGATCAAACTAAATTAAAGACAGGCCATACACTTTGCAGTGTTGTTTGCAGAGCAGACTTGTTAGGTATTGCAGTTTGTAGTTCTGTCATGCAGTGTTTCTCTTGATGCAGAAATAGGAAAGATTAGCACGTAAATCAAAGTTCATCAAAATTCCTACTCTTTAGGAAGCCAATGATTAATAGCCTTTATTTAATAACTACATTAGTGGGGTTTTTTTTGCTCTGTAGCCATTTGTTATCCATGATATGGACACCTTATGTATGGCAGAGAAGACCCTGGTGGCAAAATTGGTAGCCAATGGGATTCAGAACAAGGAAGCAGAAGTTCGAATCTTCCACTGCTGCCAGTGCACGTCTGTAGAGACCGTCACCGAACTCACTGAGTTTGCCAAATCCATCCCTGGCTTCTCCAGCCTGGACTTGAACGATCAAGTGACGCTATTAAAATACGGGGTTTATGAAGCCATATTTGCCATGTTGGCCTCTGTGATGAACAAGGACGGGATGCTGGTGGCCTATGGGAATGGTTTTATAACCCGGGAGTTCCTGAAAAGCCTGAGAAAGCCATTCTGTGATATAATGGAGCCAAAATTTGATTTTGCAATGAAATTCAATGCACTGGATTTGGATGACAGCGATATATCCCTTTTTGTTGCTGCCATCATTTGCTGTGGAGGTAAGCATTACATATTTGTTCTCTAAGGCAGTACATCTTACAATTTCCCTCACATGAATTAATAATTTTAATGGAAAAGCTTCTACCCTTCTTGAAGAATCACTTCTGCCTCTAACTGTACTTTCATGAGTCATTATAACATTATGACATGTATTCTTTTGCTTGTTTTGAGAACAGATCGTCCCGGTCTCGTAAATGTAGGACACATTGAAAAAATGCAGGAGAGCATTGTGCACGTACTGAAACTTCACTTGCAGACCAACCATCCTGATGACACCTTCCTCTTCCCAAAACTTCTCCAGAAAATGGCTGACCTCCGACAGCTTGTCACAGAGCACGCTCAGCTCGTTCAGATAATCAAGAAGACTGAATCTGATGCACATTTACACCCTTTACTACAGGAAATCTACAGGGATATGTATTAAGGATTTTTAGAATTTTTTTCACAATATTTAAAGACACAGAAATACAGATGGGAGCAAAACTACTTGCACAGTCACGTGCTGTTCACTCAGCCCAGAGCAGGAAAAATCTAAGACTGGGGAACTGGAGTGTTACACTTCTTTTGGTTTGGGATCTTTTGCCTTCTTTTGAAAGAGTTCTGCAAAAAAGTGCTGGTCAGAGTGCTCAATGAAGTGTCTTACAATGGTACTTTTATTTGGAAATTTGAAGATTGGTAAGGAATACATATTTGTGTAATAAATCAGAATATTAAGTAACAGAAATGAACAAAATTTTATTTCCTCTTGGCTTAGTCATTTTAGAATTAATATAACAAATTCAGCCATCTCCCTCCAGGTGTATGCACAATCAGAAAGACGATGCACTTTTGCCTTAATGGTAATTACTGAAACCAGCTAACAGTTTTTCCTAGTCTAGGTGTACCAAATGGCTGGATATTACTGTCCATACACTTCTTAAAGATTGGAAAGACCTTTGATCCACTGCTGCTTTAATTCTATTAGATGATGCACAGCTTCACATAGTGTTACCTTGGCATACCTTAGGATTAGCATGTTTAAAAGATGGTTCTTTTATGAAATGAAACAAAATCCAAATAGTTATCTAAAATACTGCAGAGCTGCTCCAACGGGTGTTTCTTTGAAGAGTAAACGTGATAAAGTGATGGAACTCTTTTTTTCAGAAGTGTTTTAAGGAAATGTGGAAATGTCCCTGAGGTAAAATGTATCATATACCCTGTATATTTTGGAGAACTTGTTACAGCTCAAGATGCAGTTTTGAATTAGAAACACTCTTTTGAATTAGCAAGAGTTTTGGAGAGATTGAAAAATCTGATCCTAGCCCAGAAAAAAAGAGAATTTCACCTCCACAGCATTCTGCTGCAGTGATTCCTGCTGACTGTGAAGGAATGATTAGATAGAAAAAGCACCTTCTCATACATACATACAAGTGTATTATAGTTGTTTGGACCTGTTTGCTTTTCTGATGAATACACTGCTTCATTTTTTCCAATTATCCATCTGGATATATTACTTTCTATTCCTTCTTAGGCCTTGTTGATAGAAGCATTCGCTCCGTAGTTTTGTCCTCGGGGATAAGGTGACAATATTACCAAGAACAGTGTCTGTAGGTGTCGGACTGTGTGATAATAGGAAAGACAGCACAGCTGAGAGTAAGTCTATCGTGTTCCTAAGATAAACGCTGATTTTTACAATTGCACCTTACTCCTGATACAAAATAAGCCATAAGGAAATGTCCTCATTTCTTTAAGGGTTCTTTCCTCAGACAGTACTGCCCAGAAGTGACAGCTGCATGCAAGGCACTGCTATTTCTGTTCCTTTTTGTTTCTTTGATATGGTAACTGCACATTATTATTTCCTAATTTTACTTTCTGTTTCATAGCACCAAGGTCTCAGGAGTCAACCTGAGCATTTTCACTACAGCTGAGCTTTCAGTGGCACAGGAGGACACTTTGTTTTTGTTTAACTGTACACATTTGGAGACACCAGAGTCTTCACTGCAAGAACTGAGTGAGACTGACGAAGTGAGAACATCACAGTGTGATCCCTATCTCAGTGGCAATGCTTGTTTCTGTCCAGGCCTATGGACACTGGATAAATTACAGGTTTAAAGGCAACTTGGGGTTTATCTGGGAGAGGGTCATGAGCAGAGGCTTTAGTGTCAGGTATATTTAGTGTAAAATACTGAAGCATAGGCCTCAAATTTTGTGACCATCTAGGGCAGGATAGGAAGAGTAAATGCATGTGCACAAAACTTCCTCCCCTTGGCTGTTGCCAACCAGCAGCAGGAAGAACAGGCCCCAGACACTCCATCGAGAGGCCATTGGCCTTGCCAGGAACCCGTGGATGGGAAAAGGGCTGCCTTTTGTGTCTCAGAGCAGCAGGCAGAGTGCCCTCAGACACACAGACAGGATTTCAGCTAAGCTGCTGCCTCATCCTCCCAGTCAGCCCCGTTGCACTGAGGAGCTATGGGCTCTAGGCCTACAACATCCTGCGTGGAAAGAATTGATACACAATATTGCTACTGCAAAAAATTGTCAAATATCAGCCCTTCTGGGCTGGCATACTGAAACTCTAGCAGCCAGCTGTTAAGTTTATCTTCTAAAAAAAAAAAGGGTAACTTGAATTTTTTTTCCCACAAAGCTTCGATTTTTGCAAAGGGCAGATTTCAAAGTTGTGTTCCATAGTCTGGGTGTACTGAAGGTCCTCAGGAAAACCAGACGCAGTCAGTCTGGCCAACAACTATTCTTTCTGCTCTTGTTCTCAAAGGTGGCTAAAACACTTTAGTGAAACACTTGAAAAACGTGGAAAATTTAATAATTTAAATATTTAATAATAATAATAAAACCTAATAATTTAAGAATACTTAAATTCTCAGCAAAGCTATAAAGAATTGAAAACAGAATAACTCAGTTCAAGACTTAACATTTAGCTACCTTAGCAGCTGCTTGTTACAGGGTCCTATTATCAGCATTAGAAAAGCACATAATTTTTTTGTTATTTGAAAACCAGCAAGCAATGTTTGACTAGTTCCTTGGACACTGAAGTTTTATTTCTGTTTTAAATTAAATTGCAGACCTTTATTGAGAAAAAAAAGAGAAAGAACACATCTCTGAATTACAGAAATATGAACGAGATGTTAACACAGCCTAAAATTCTGGGTGGGTTCTACTGCCCACACTGCTGCCCTGTGCACATTCCCACAGTCACTTTAAAGAGTGACACAGGGCACACAATTCCCTTCCTGAGCATTAAGGGGCAAAAGAAGTTCTTCATTTCTACATTACGCTTTTAAAGAATTGCATTTGCTCCTTCAGGAGGTGTCTGCAGCAGGCTTTGGCCAAGCAGATTTTAACATTGCTCAATTTGTGTCCTTTTTTTTAAAGTTTGGAATCTGAACTAGTCTGAGATCTATTTCTGATCTATTACTTCAGCATTTGCCCTGTGTACAGATCATCTAGTATTTTAAAATACCCCTTCTATGGAGGGAAATAAAGTAATCAGATTTTAGGATTTAAAATGTATTAAAGAATTACTGTCTTGTAAGGTACAGTTTGGATCAGATTCTTACCAACATAACTTGTTTTACTGTCATAGCACAGAAGAGCTCGGGTTAGCAACCAGGCACCACAAACAGCTTAAGCCAAGAGACAGCAGATGGATAGAGAAATATCCTGGGAGACAATGGTATGACATAAGTTTTCAGCAAACCTACAGCTTACTCATTTTTGAGGGTTGTTTGGGGGGTTATTTATTTATTTATTGGGGTGCCCTAGGTACTTTGACAGAGGGGAAGGAAAAAAAGGAAGGTTTTGTGCCAAGTATTAGGGAAATCTGATGTTTGTTCTTCTCTCCTTCTGAAATATTTTCTTTAAAGGTACTTTTTAAAAAATCAGTTACTTTGTACCATTTTAAACTTCAAATCCCACTTTTGTTTTAAGCACAAGTTGGCACATCGTAGGAAAGTTTCCACTTACAGAAACTGCATCTTTTGTAGCATTTAAAGAAACCACATTTCGTATTTAATTGCCATTTCCATGTGCCTTTGAGCTTCGGTTCAGAGCTGAAGTGTTGCCAGAGAGCAGAGTTTTGCATTGTTTCTGTCCTGCACAGATTTCGGAAATACCAGCGGCTGCACTAAGCCCGTTCTCATGAGAGAGCTGGCACAGGGCTGCACATCAAAGAGCTTATAATAAGCATCTAAACATTTGTTTGTTTATTCAAACTGCTGAAACTTGGGGAGATTTATTCATCACGAGAGCTGGGGCACATCTGATTGAATTTGGATTTCCTCTTCCTTTCTGATGGGGAGCCTGGACAGACTCGGGCACCGCCTCAGGCAGAGCCCCTGAGGAAGATCCCGCCGTGGCTGCAGAGGAACAGTTCCAGCTCTGTCCCTCCTGAAAGGCTCCCCGGGACTGAGCTGAAAATCTGCAACTGCACTTCACAAATGCATTTGCAGGGGCTGTGATACCGTTCAAGCACAAGGTTTTACAAATAATGGTCCTTCCCAGAAACCCCTCGTCCTTTAGGGAGTGTTGGATCCGGTGGAGCGTGGTATCTGGTGCTTGCTTATATCTCAAGTGCTTTCCTGATAATCGGTTGCATATAATTTTTGTATCTAGGTTTATTCAGCTTTATTACCCTTCTTTTACCAGAGATTTAAATTATATGTGGGTTTGATCTCAGATTATTGACATTGTTATGTGTTGTGGGATTTTTTTAATTTAATGTAATACCATTTCTTCATGTTTCAGTTTGTAAAATACAAGAATATAATTGCAAGGTATAAACTTTGAGTAAATTAATTACAGAGGTGCTTAAAGAAAAATTTGTAAATTATTTAATTTAAATATTTGTTACATACTTTATCTTGTGAACCCTTTTGTACAGTGAGGAAACTTTTACTTCTATGGGCTAAGGATGAAGAGGCTGAAGTCAAAGACAAATTGCTATTTATTCCTGTCTGGTCTTTATTGCTGTATTGTTTGTGAAGAAACATCACAAATTCTGCAAGTTACCAGTGTTTGGTGTTGACAGTTGTAACAAAAATTTAAAATATATTTTCACATAGAACATAGACTTCCTTTTATTTGATTTTAATAAAAGCAAGTCTAGTTGAGGAAGAGCTGTAATCCCAAAATCGATGTTTTTAACTTGAGTTCACCAATACAAAAGTTAGTTTGTAGAACTGAATTAATCTTTGCTTTGCAGCCTGGTAGCTCCTTTTCCTTTGAAGTCTGAAAAGAGCTAAAAAAAAGCTGCACTCAGTTGGTGTGCCAGTGCTGGTGTTTTCTGAGGAACTGACTCGTGGCTCAGTGGCAGTGACAGCGTGTGCTCAGGATTATTCCCTGCCCCCTGCCCTGACGGCGAGCTGCAGCTTTGGTAGATGCATTTTCAAACCTATGATTTGGCAGTGCAAAACACAATGCTGAAATGCCACTATTGGCTTTCCTATAGGAGTGTTCCTGTAGGATTTTAAATAGAACTGAATTCGGAGTCTGCTCCTGGGGATTCTGTGTCTTGTGATGCAGGTGTGCTAGTCTGTGCCTACAGCATGCTGCTGAGGAAATGAGATACAGGGACAAAGGTACCTTTCAAAGGTATCTACCTTTTATCTTGCTGTAATCCAAACACAGCAGTTACCACAAGCACAATCTGTTACAAGTGCTCTAGCAATCGTTTGTACTTCCTGCCTTTTATTTGTAACAGAAAATTTGATTTCCTCAAATTGCTGCAACTTGACATATTCACCTGATCAGTGTCACCATAGAGGTGTGTTGTCTCCTGAGGCGTTTGTGTCACGTCTGTCAAAGCTCTACTGGATTCCCAGTGCTCACCTCCCTCAGTCCCGCTGCAGCAGGAACACCGTGTGAAAGGTACTGATGGAGCCACTGCTGTACACTGGGACACAGACCCACTGTAACTGAGCCCACCTGAAGGAGGGTGTCTCCTCCTCTCTTTTCTCCAGTGCACTTACAGAGGTTTTTTAATCTATTTTCTGCTTCTGAAACTGGGGTGGTTTTTTTTCCTTGAGCTCCTTCACCGATTGTGTCAGTCAGTCTTGTCAGATTGCATTGCGAGGGTGTTTCAATACAGAATTCCTATTGCAAGGACCTCAGTTCCAGATGAGCTGCCTCTGCCAGGGGATAGGCAGCATGCATGAAAGAGACTACTCTGATTACAGCCTGGACCTTAAGTAAGGACTGCAAGATCAAGCAAAAGGTACTTGAAGTTGTTTTTCAGTATTTTGGTATATTTTCTCAGGTTGGATAGGCAGGTACCATAATCCCTATCATGGTAAGGACACCAGCCTTATGCTCAGTGCAGGGAGTTTCATGGCATTCTTTACACTTGAAAGAAAAAAGATTGGCAGGGTGGAGAATCCTGACCCACAGACATACCGGCAGCACACGAGCAGCGTGTTGCCGCCGTGTTGCCGCCGTGTTGCTGTTGTGTTGCTGTCGTGTTGCTGTTGTGTTGCTGCCGTGTTGCTGCCGTGTTGCTGTCATGTTGCTGTCATGTTGCTGTCGTGTTGCTGCTGTGTTGCTGCCGTGTTGCTGCCGTGTTGCTGTCATGTTGCTGTCGTGTTGCTGCTGTGTTGCTGCCGTGTTGCTGTTGTGTTGCTGCCGTGTTGCTGTTGTGTTGCTGTTGTGTTGCTGCCGTGTTGCTGCCGTGTTGCTGTTGTGTTGCTGTCGTGTTGCTGCCGTGTTGCTGTCGTGTTGCTGCCGTGTTGCTGTCATGTTGCTGTTGTGTTGCTGCCGTGTTGCTGTTGTGTTGCTGTCGTGTTGCTGCCGTGTTGCTGCCGTGTTGCTGTCATGTTGCTGTTGTGTTGCTATCGTGCCGCCTGGAGTGCGGCGTCCTCAGCCCGTCTGGGATGTGCTGCAGAGCCGGGCAGGGCTCCACACCCCGGGGGTGACTCACCCACACACCACACGGTGCTGTCCCCACACAGCATGTCCCCACGGGACACAGTGCCTTGGCCCCCAGGAGAGGAGCAACATCCATGGCTTTGCTTGCTTCTGTGGTGATAACCAATCTAATCAGCGTTCCAGCAGGATGTGTTTGCACAAGAACTCCCCCTCGGCAGCTGGACAAAGTCTGGTTTAGGAGCTTCTGGGGTGAGCTGCATCCTGTGTGGCTCCTGCTGTTTCCTACTTGCTCAGAATCTTCTTTAGGAATGCAACACCACAGCTTAATTACGTCATGATGTTAAGGCCCCCTCGCACATCTTAACCGGTCTGTTAGCTGGTATGGCACAGAAAAAGCACAGTGTTGTAATGCTGCCAAACACTAATCACTAGAGCTAATGAGTGTTTTATTAAATCAAAATAGCAATATTAAAGAGGAAAAAAAACCACCAACCAGCTCACTGTTTCCAGTCACCTGTTCTTAGAGGTTTGGATACATTTAATTGCAGTAAACACAGAACTTAGAAAGAGCAGACATTTCTTACAGGGAGTAGTCAAAGCTAATTCTCATGGAATGCTTGTTTCCCAGAAAAACCACTAATTCAAGCCAAGTTCCCAAGTTTCTCTCTGTCAGAACAATGCAAATGACACTTCCAAGGACAAATGAAAGCTCTGGTCTCACAGGGATTTTTAGGAAAGAAAATGTATCTTGCACTTGTGAATGTAAAAGTTACATTTAGCTAAATACAATGACACTTCTCAAACCTTACCAGCCTACTGATCTAGGATAAAAACTTGAACTAAACATTTTTTTTCTTTTTTACATTCTGATTTTTTTTGTCTTCTTTAAAAATAAGAGGTTGAATTCACAGTGTTTGTATAGAGCCTGGTAGGAACCTATGTGCTTTAAAAAAAGTAATCCTTTCAGACTGAATGTAAACAACCTTAATTTGAAATACGGTTTTGCCTTAATGGTTGTAAGAAAAATAAAGTATTTTTAAAAGTGAATTTAATGTTCTGTGCTAATCTTTTATTTCCAGGAAAGGAACCCACTGCAAAAAGGTATCTGAAATGTTGACTTCTAACATGGATCTTTTTTTCCCACAATTAGAGACATATATATATTTTATGTCTTAAAGCACTTGGAGCTTAAAAAGGCTCCATTTTTAAATGGAGCAAATAGGTCCATTATTGCTCCTCTAGTCACTGCAAGAAATTCCAGTCCTTAACAGAGGACACCAAAATACTAAGTCCAGAAAAAAGAAAGGACACTTAAATGTCCTAATAACTAAAAATAACTCATTGAAATAATGATGACTTCTTTTAACAGACATGTTCATTCTACTAAAATGATCAGGTTTAGATGTTGTCCTATGACAAATTATATGCATGGATGAGTTGAAAAAAAAAGAGATGTTAACCAATGCAGTAACAGGTTCTGAACCAATGACCAACAAAAACTTGAGTAAAAAAGGTGATTTTGTGATTAGGGAGCTTTCTAAACATATCCTTAGGGTGTGTGACTGGTTTTACGGAAAAGCCACCTAAATCATCTTTTAAGACAGTCAAAACAGATAACTGAGAAGCTAACTTTTGAGCTAAAGAAACTGCTGTTTCTGTAACATCTTTTTACTCCTTTTTTAACTGAAACTGTTTCTGACATCCCTATTTTAGGTGCAGTTTAATTGCCCAGTTCAGAAAGAATTGAGTTTATTAATGGAACTCTTCTATGTCCAGATTAACTGAAGTGAAAGTGAAAAGGAAGCCACCTTTATTGTAAAGCATAAACTTGATGTGTTCAGGGTCCTCCCCAGTTGCTGTCCTGACACGGACCTGAAGGTTGAGTGACTGCAAGTGCAAAGAACTTGTAAGTATTTTTATTGGTATTTTATTATAGGAGCACCGACCTTCAGGAGTCTCAATGCTACGATAGTATCAAGATTATCATATTGAAAAATTCAGGTATTTCTATGAGTATCAGTGACATTTTCTCGTAAGAGTTTTATTTTAGACTTAAAGCTCTAAATTCCCTGCCTACTGTAATCTTACCAGCACAGCACTGCCAGATAACGACTGGTGTATAGTGACTTTCTTGGATGTATCCTGAATTAAGCCAGTTAAATGTGTCTCAGATTTTCATAACACTGTAGGAGTGTCAAGAACAACACAAAGCATCGAAGTAGCAAATGTGTAGAATTGGACCTGGTTCCTCTGCTGTTTGGTTTTTCACTCCAAGCACTTTCCATGGTGACAGCAGGCTCGTCTGCCTTCCTTCCTGGCTCCTCCACCCCGGGAGCCGTTCCGCTGGCCCCGCGGCTGCTGCGCGGTGATGCCGGGACCCAGGGTAAGGACATGGGGGACTCTGTTCAGTAGTAGTGAGCTGATGAAGGTCACTTCTTTAAAAGGAGCAATATGATAGTCTCTGAACAGAGAGGAGAAACCCCAGCCAAAGAACTGTCACTCTTGGTCCTTCAGGATTTATGTTTTGTATGTGTTTTTTTGGAGGATTTCTGCTGGGGCTTCCTTTTATCCATGTCTTCTTGTATTTCCAAAGGAAAGGCCTTTATGTTTTCCTTCACACAGGGGAGACAGAACCTTTTGGAGTAGAACAGACTACATTCCTGTAAAAAAAACCCCACCATTATTAGCAGGATACACAAAATGGAAATGCTTAAGTTCTAGTCTCGTTAAACTAATTTATATTTAGAATTCTTCTAAAATTAATTCTTCTAGGTTGGAATATTTCAGCAATTTTTCTTAATAATTCTAAGATCTGGTTAGAGCTAACTGGGTGAAAAATAAAACCTAGGTCTGAAATAAGCACTAACCAAATCAACTGTCCCACTGCTCCCATTAAAGTGACCTTTATCAGCTCCCTGCTGCAGGGAACAGCAACACATCTCCTTTGGCTGCCTTGTCCTTCCAGCATCATCCATGTGTTTCCTGGCCTGAGGACTGAATTCCAGATAGGATTTCTTGGGTAAGCTGGTGCTGCTGTTGCTGACAGATTACTCTTGGAGAGTTAGGCATGAATAAAGATGTAATGGATTCCATTATATTTTGGTTTTACCAAAACAGCAAAGTTTTCCTCAAAAGCTAAATCTTGGCTTATGAAGATTTCTCCCTTCTGGGAGGGTCTTCCAAATTCCTGCACTGGTATGTGAGCTTTGCAGTCTCAGCACTCTCTTCCTCACCACTCTCCACAAAAATGGCCTGGAGGCCAACACAAGTACCAAGTAGATATGCAGGGGGCTGTGGGCTCTCTTAGCTGCCACTTCTCCGTAACTCCCCAAAAACTACTCTTCCTTCTATTAATCTGTGTGCCTGTACTGTCCTAGGAGAACACTACAAAGTATCACTATTATATCAATGTCACAGAGGTGTCCAATACCCAGAATAGCTACATGAATTCCACTCAGCTGAGACAATTCAAATGAGATTTCACCCATTACCCACCTTTACCCTCAGTGAAGGTACTCACTGGTTAAAACCTCTTCTCTGAACTCTTGATGGCAAAGTATAAAAGCTGCTGTGCACATAGAAGGTATTTTCACTGTCCTTGGAATGACACTGCGACCAGACAGGCTCCGTTCACAGCTGGTTTGGTTGTCAGCAAGTGCTACAGACCCAGTATTTATTTTTCACCCAGGAGCTGTCACCAGATGTTAGTTACTGAATGGGGAGAAGCAAAACCTATGGAATATTTTAATCTATGTGCAGCATAGAGTTTGAACAACTAGAAGAGAAGCTTATTAATGTATTATTCCTTTGCCCTGCAGCGAGACTGACGTCCATGGTTCTCCTGACGTGCTGATCACCAAATTCCAAATAGGATTTCATGGGTAAGCTGGAGCTGGTGTTGCTGATGGATTATTCTTGGGGATTTAAGCATGAATAAAGACATCATTTTAGATAGATCTGGACATCTTTTGGGGAGAAATGGATTCCCTGGGTCTTACCTAAATAGCAAAGTTTTTCCCTTGCCATGGTCATTTGTAGCTGGCTTTCTTCTGGGAGCTTGGCTTGGCTATTCCTGTGTTTCTGTCCTTGCTTTTGTTTCCTATGTCACTATCTGGACTTTAGCAGCAGATTCAGCTGGTAATTATATCAAAATCACAATCAGCCTGCTTCCACGTGACTTGGAAGCTTGAGGAACAACTTCTTTCATCTGTTGTCCTTTTCTGCACTGATGCAAGGCCCCTTCATATGCAGGAACTAGTGTGAGGCCTTCGTCTCTGAAAAGCCCTGAAACTGGATTTCAGTTGCACAACCTCCAGAGCCTATTGGTTTTTGTCTTTTGGTATCCTTAATACGTTAAGCTGCCAGTTGAAAAGGGAGATTAGGTTTGAGTTGGTCCTGCTATTGTTGTCTGTGCTGCAGCCCCCCCGCCCCCGGGTAAGCTCAAGGCTCCCAGTGGTGGCCCCTGGGCCATGGCAGAGAGGGGAGAGGCTGTTCCCCCATCCTGCAGGTGGGATCTCCAAAATTAAGATGCAGCTCCTCACAGGAAACACAGGGGCTCAACTTGCATTCTTTTGGCTGAAATGAATTGCTAGCTGGTGCTGATTTTGGCCGACGGGACTTAGGCACATTGTGACTATGAACCATTGCACACCTGAGTGCTGGGTCCATGTACCCTTAGCCCTCCTCTCTGTCCTAACTCTTCTTTTAATGCCCTATGAATTAAACTTACTACGTAGAGTCAAGCCCTTCTTTTATACCATTATCCTGATGCAGTTCTGTGTTTAATTGGATGATTCTTTAATATGTTTTCCTCTTTCCATGACCAAGGCAGGAGGGAGCCATTGAAATTTCAAACTTAATAGTCCAATTCAGGCGAAACTGAGGTGCCAGAGCATGCTGCCGGAGTTTATTTCTGTTTTGACATGAATCATGTCTGAAAGTAATGTATACAGGGATGGTATCTTTACCACACTACGTAAAGGAATGGTTCTGCCTGTCCGTGCCCAGGACTGACCCTGCATGACTGGAAGCTGAGTGGAAAGTAGCTGTAGTATTACATTTATCACTTAATACCTACACTCATGACCAAGGTCAGTGGTTAGTTACCTTCTGCTGAGGTGAGCAATAAGGGATGAAACTTGCTCCCCTTCCTCCTTTCTTCCCTCAAAACTGCCTCTTTTCCTACCTTTACTAAGCATTGCAATAAAACAGAAATAACTGTTTTAAATTACTAACATGGTCAGATTATATAATTTTGTCTCCCCTTTTCTGAAAGGGAAACAGGAAGAAGGGCACTCAACCTGCCCAAGGACTTTCAAAAGCCTTTTTATTCTCTTCCTTTTTGTGGGGTTTTGACGGGTTTTAAGACATTACAGATAGTCATTAGAATTATTCCCAGCTGGACCAGAACTAATGGCACTGTGATTAAAGATTGGTTGGTTGAGCAGGGTGTTACATGCTGCAAGATGACTGGAGTAAATTAACTGAGTGAAACTTCAGAGGATATCTGAAGATGTGAGTTTATGAGCACTATATAGAACAGTTGCTAAGTCGTGACTTTTATTGGCACAGCAACTGTAAGGAAATACACCTCTGCTAGCATGGGCTGTCTCATGAAAAGCCTAAAGTCTGATCTGTATCTAGGCCTCCTTAGGTGCAAAAGCTAGAATATGAATCCAATCCCTTTGCCAAATCTAAGGTCAGAAAAGTCTTAATTTTGTCACATGTTAGCCTAGCACTGTTTTGAATTTCCATAACATTGAAAGCAACCTGTCACTAAAACCTTTCCAACTGGTCCAGCTTCTTTGCCGAAGAGGTCCAAGAAAGCATGATTTTCTTCAGCTTCAATTCTTATGTTGTAACGTTGTAGAAACACTCAGCCCAGGGCTGAGTTGATCTACTTGGGTCAAGCATAAGCAGGAACCAAAACCAATCCACAGAGACATTATCCTAGCTTTGTCTCTCTCTATTGCCTTGGATAAGTTTTTACTTCTCTGGACTTTTAATTTTCCCTACATGAAAGAGGAATAGAATGTGTTTACTTACTTTGTGGTGTGGGTGTTTCAAGCACTAATTATCATTTCTGCAGATCTCTTTCAATGTTACCTAAGCAGTATTGCTAAATACATTTTGAAACCATAGTCATATGTGTGATTCACTATCTGGCCTGGCCAGTTGGGTAAGAAATTTATTCTCAATTATTTACAATCAAGGTTTTACATGCAGTGATACCATCAAGGGAATCTTGAAAACTCAGATAACAAGCAGTAAATGACTGACATATTTCCACAATAGGCAAAATAAGCAGGACTGTTAAAAAGATTGGAAGAGGCTTCCATTTGGCTCACTGCAAGTGTCTTCTATGCATTGCCATGGCCTGGGTTAACTGAAACCAAGACAAGAAAAAGACCCACCTACATTCACAAAAGCACACTGTGTGCAAAGATCCTGAGAGGCTGAAATGCTGTATTTCTGACAGACTGAACTGCCACACTTGGAAATATCTGTTGAATCCTTCATAAATTCAAGACATTTCATTTGGGAATGAAAATAGCTAAATGTGCTCAGGTTTGTCCAAAATGTGTCTGTGTTGCCTCTGCTGTTAAAAAGGAAGGCTAAACCTGACATTTTAAGGTTGCCTACCAGCTGCTACTCTAATCAGTTCTTCTTCAGAGAGTGAGCATGGCACAGCACGGGCACAATCCACAAGAACATACAATTATGTACAATTAACACACGTGCACTGGTAGGACAAGGGGGAATGGCTTGCCTTAAAAATAGGCTGTTTGGCTTTTTGCTGATTAATCTTTCTCTAGCAGGTCACTGGGACTGAAACAAAAAGAAAAGATTGAAGCAACTTGTTTTGCTTGTTACTTACTGTACCGACACACACTGATCTGCCACACAGACTGCAATGAGAGCCAAGGATGAGGAATTTGTCCTTGTCAGGGGTGAAAGGATCCTTCATGACATAGGCTTCTTCCAAAAGCCTGTAAAAGAACAATTTCAAGCTTTTGAGAGTAGATTTCACAGTAGGGGACAGTTAAGAGGGGGAAATTGTGGAGGTTGAAAAGTTATCAGCCCTTTGTACTTGATTTGCTCAGCCTGCTGTTGTACATGAGGCAGTGGAGCAGCTCTGCAGCTCCTTTTCTCTTCAATGCTGCAGCTGCCTTCAGTCCTGTACTGCACTTTCTGTCTTCCAAAATTAGGGCAATTGGTGAGTCTCTCAATGTCGCCTTACTAAGTTTTTCTGTATGCTCTACCTTAAAGTAATTGTGTCTCTTCCATTTTTTATGGCAGGCACTCCTCTGCACGGCCAACTTCAGTACTTTGTCAGGTTACCGTTTCAACTGCACAGCTTTCAATGAGAGGTTCTCTTCCCGAGCTGCAGGCACGTGAGTATGAAATACAAAGGTTTTACTGCTCCTAGGTATGGCACTGCTGTAAAGTTAAGGTTCCCACCTCTTGAAAGCAGGAGCTACTGCCAGAGAGCCTTGCAATCACCTGCAGTGTGCTTACTTTATGTCACAGACTGTACTGGTTGCTCCAGGGTATTAAGGGAGTGCATTTATTAATGATTTGGCAACCTGCTTGGGAAACACTACGGCCTTACTCTTCCTGGGAGCTCCAGGCAAAATATTACAGAAGTCAGTTGGGTGTCTGTCTGCACAGGGCACCCAGCAAGGCCGGCTTACTCTTGGGCTTAAGTCAAACTTGGATTCTGGTAGTGATATGGATAAAAGGTATCCTGTTAACTCATACTACCTTCTCCTGCCTATGCACACACACACACAGGTATGTGTGTGCCCACGAGCGTGTTCCTCTCTCCTTTTCCTGCCCACTCAAACAAAAAATGGTATGGCCAGAGCCTTCCACTGTTGGGAAAGATCAGGCATCTTAACACGGCAGATCACTTTGTCAGCAAGTCTCCTGGGACACAAAGACTGGATTACATGTGCAAAGCTCCCCTTGCAAGGTTCACAGCCCTAACGTAGCCCTCATCATGCAGAGCCCTGGCCACTGCACAAGCCCTCCCATCCAGCACAGGTTTCCTGCAGCACTGCTTTTGGGATGTGTGAGTAAGCCAGGAAGCCAGCCAAGAGAGATGGGGTGTGAAGCTGTTTCTTATAAGCCTGTAGAGAAGTGATATGCTTCAGCATTATTCTTTTGCTTTTGGCATCTGAGCAACCCAAATAAAGCTGAGATGTTAATGCTGAGCTTGGATAACCTAAAGTTAAGACTCACATTCAGCTTCAACTCAGACTCTTTAGGAATGGACCTGATCAAAGGTGAGCCATTGCTCTGCTGAGTAGAGGAGGGAAAAACCAGTAGCACTGTAGGATTTGAGATTATAAAAATACAGCTGCCACAGGAAAACAGCCCAAGCAGGTCATCAACAACTGTTTCCATTCTGTAATACACTGAGTGGTTTTATTGGGGTGAAATGCTGAGTACATGCCTGACTTCCAGTCCCAGTGAGCTCCTGACCATGTTTACCTGACAGGTTCGTTTACCAAGATGGCCTCCACCAAGCTACTCATGCATTTAAAGCAAAGTGCTTTATTTTATGGGGACTTTAATGTCTGCAGACCAAGTTATAACTGCATAGTTTCTAGTTAAGCTAACCCTACTTAGCAGAGGTGGAAAAGGCTTCAGTCCCTGAAAATGTAAATATGTACTACATATCCACACATTTTAATGGATACGATATGACAAGGGATTGTCTAAGTCATGCAAAAAAGCACTGCTGTTAGAACTCCAGGTTGTGTCAAATGGCTCTTAAAAAGTGTTTTTAGCATATATATTTCATTCATGCTGTGTGTATGTATTGCCCAGCTGAGGGAGGCTACTGTGACGAAAGGGCTATTCCCAGAAGTACTAGGCTGGCAGTCAACAGTATTTTAGCAAGAAAGTACTGGTGTAGGTGGATAGCAGAGTGGTCAGTGGGGCCAGGAAATAGGTGAAATACAAATCTTTGCATGGCACCAAAGCAGGACGGGAAAGCTGATTTTTGCCTTTGCTATTAACACTGACAATTTTTAACATTCCTTCCCTTTGGAAAAAGAAGATCACTTTAAGATCTCATGTTCAGGGGCAATATGGCACGTTGTTGGGCTCATGCAGTGCACACTGTTGCACAGTACAAGGACTCTAATGCTGGCAGCACTTACACGACAGAGCGTGAGTTCGGCGGCCTCGGCCCGTAGTACGTGTAGGGAGCTGTTAACCCACAGAGCTGGCACTCGAACTCTCCTGTAGGCTGAGCTTCTTTAGGAGCATCCATCTTTAGGCTACCTACAACAAACACAAAAAATCTTTTAGCTGGCAGCATGCCTGTAAGGAGATTAAAATGACCTGAGACATCTGGCTATGCAAATTAAAATCCAGTTAAAAACTGATTATTGCAAACCTCGATTAGTAAGTCTTTTCTCCCAAATCAAGCTGGTTTCCCACATCCCAGTTAAATTTTCAAATTTGCTAGACAGGTCTATAAATTGCAGCCTGGGAGTGTAATTTATATCAAGTTCCTACTAACTTGGAACTTGATCTGTGAAAGAATTTAGGTGACAAAGTACAAGGCTTTGATCTGGAATGAGATCTATACTCCCTAAGTGCTTCTCAGCACACGACTCCCTGTCTGCTGCTGTGCAGAATCCCAGTCCAGCTCTGCAATGCCTGTCTCCTCCCTCCAACTGCAGGCTGGGAGCCATGAAAGGGTTTGGGACCACGCTCAAGAGGCAGGTACCAGAAAGGCAGGAGTTGCAAGGATTTACTATGTGTTTTTCTTTGCTTCTGGTTCACCTTCAAATAGAGTTTTGGAAGCTTACCCCTGGCTCCCTGTTCTTGTCTGGCTTCCCATGGAAATGAAGCACCTAGACAGAGTGTTGGCCCACTCAAGCCACACAGGACAGAGGAGCAGGTACCTTTCAAAAGGTTTAGGTCCTCTAATTTTTATGCAAATAGGCAGAAGGGGAAGACTCTGCTTTATCCTCATGAAGGATGCCCCCATATTTCTGCAGAGCAGAGACTGTGCACACAGGAAAGCTGTAGTCCCTCCTTCTGGCAGACTGCAGGCCCGCCCTGCAGAGGCTATCAGTCCCCAGGTAGAAAACACAGCAAGTCGTGCTTCATCAGCTTTGGTGCTTACAAATTACTTGTTTAAAATCGTGGCCATTGATTTACATTTTGGAGCTTACCCTTCACAAATAGCACTAATATCAGTTGAGAGTCACACCCTGAGCTTTTCCAAAAGCGGGGTGTGACGAGTAGGCTTTTAGGATTGATTTTGCTATGTATACACAGTCCTATCAAGCACAGCTAACCATGTGCCTGCCCAAAAATTGCACCAATCCATGAATGAAGTGTGGTTGCTTGTTTGCAAACCAGGTATCATCCCTCACCTGCACCACTTTCTTGTACAGACACACTCACCTTGCAATCATCAAGAAGACTACAGCTTTTAGCTAAAAGCCCTCACACTTTGCATGGCATACTGTGTTCTGCTGCCAACTCATCAGCTTTTCTAAGTGAAGTGGAGCTGCCTTCAAGCTGAAGAAGGTAAGCACTAGGAACTCAGATTTGGGCAGTATCTCAGCAGGCAGGTTGTGTGTGCTCACAGCTGAGCACATACACAGCCTGCCAAAGGACAGCAGCTCATTCCCACTACCCCTTCCCTGCAGAGCTGATTCAATCCACTAAGGCCACGTCTCTGTGCTTTAGCTCAGCTCAGGGGTTTTCTTTAGGAACAAATTGCCTGACTGTCCCTCCTTACCACACTGGCTTTGCATCGCTGAGCACACAAACCAGACAGTTTCAGACAAAATAAAACCAAAGATGTGCTCCAGAAGCACACCTAACACACACCAACCCGAATGCCCAGCTGGTGGCCATGCAGTCTACAGACTGGAACCAGAGGTAAAACTGAAACATCCCAAAACACAGAGAGTGGGCAGCTGGTATACAACATCCAACACCTTGGTCCATGGTTTCAGTCTTACTACATCACACTAGTTACTAACGCAGTAACAAATAAAAAAATATTTTTTTTTCTTCTTTTACTGTCTTTTTTTCCCTCCTCTTTCTTTAGGGAACTAAATTGGCTTGCAGAGGAATCCAACAGCTGCCAACAGTAGCACAAGGTAAGAGGCAAAATTGCACCACCAGCAGAAAGGCAGGGCTCAGCTGAGGGACCTGTACATCCCCCCTTTAGTGACAGTAAGCTGCTATTTCTGCCCACCCAGCAGGGTGAAACTGAATCCTTGGAGACATATGCTGCTAAGGTGAATTAGGGGCAAGGTGAAGCAGAGTTGTGACTACTTGTCATCTAATGTTCCAGACGAGCAGGGAGACCCTCAGAGGTGACAGAGGCTTCACAACAGACACCCAGTTCAGAAAGTCCTAGCCTTTTAAACCCTGAAATTTCATTTTGGAAATCATCTCCCTTACCCCATCATTCCTTTACCACCAGCCTTTCCACTGCCGTTCCTGGCATTTCAGTAGTGCAGAGAGTTCTTCAAAGGTAACACAAATGGGGCTGGACACTGGTTTAGTAAGTGAATCTGCCTTAGGAAACAACATTTTTTCACAAGTGATATGACCCTTGAATATCATGTATTCTCCCCACCTCACTGGGATGCATGAGGGAATTTTTTAAAGTGCTTTCAGATTTTTCATTTAGTTATAAGGCATGCATATGCTACCTATTTCTCTCTGTATATTAAATTTAGATTCTTCAAACTATATACAAACTCAGCTTAGAAGCCTGCATTTCGGGATTACAAGGTAGGTCCCCCTGACATACCTAACTCTACCTTTTCTGTAGGCAGTCAGTAGCAATACCAAGACACCCACCCATCTGAATTAGATTCAGATCGACACTTGTATGCAATTTTTTGTAATCAGTCTTTTTTAAAAAGGGGAAATCATGAACCCCACAGAAGTAGAGTATGGAAAGTCACTTGAATCAAATAGAGTAGAATATAATGATGATCTTTTCTTTAAAATAATGCAAAATGCTAAGAACCACCACCACCACAACAACAACCAAAAAGTATTTATGGCAGTGAGGATCATAGACTTCGGAATGAATGTGTCCTGATCCCAAGTCAAAATAACAGCCCTGGGTTCAGAGCTGAAGTGTGTTAGATATAGAAACACCTGCTCTCTTATAGACCATTGGCATGTAGAACAGAATCTGTTCAATGACTAGCACTGGGAAGGAATGATATCTATGTACAAACAGATTTTTGGCTATGCCAGTTGAAAAGCATATGATCCTGCCTGCAAGGCACAGATGAATTTATGATGCTTTCCAGTTTGTTCCCAGCTTACAAGTCACTGGTATCAGCTGTACCAAGTTTTATTCCACTGGGAACATCATCTGTCCTGAGAGCTTCTCTACACGTGAGCACTTGGGAAAGTTAAGGTCACTAAAGGTATGAGGTTAATGAACATACAGATTTCAGAGCGAATGCTCCCACTCAGAAGTTAAGTTTGATGTACAACAAAGTGAAGCCATTCTCCTTCTGAAGAAAGATATCTAATGGCAAGTGTATTAAGCTTTCAGTTTCTGCATGTGCTTCACCCCTTTAGTCTAACCCACCTGGCAGACAAGTCCCAAGATGCACTCTTTCACAAAGGGTCACTTCCAAAAAGCTCATTTGCTTTATCATAAAGAACTGTGTCTTTATGTCATAAACCCATAGTCGAGACAGATGTTGGCTTATCACAACAGCAGTTCCTTGGTCTGGCCCTACACACCATCTTAGCAAGGTGCCTGATGTGACAACTGTCATGAGGGGTCTGTGTCCCCTCCAGGCACACGAAGCATGAATGGTTTCCCTCTAGCAAACCAGAACAGGATAAAGGATCTCTTGAAGAGAAAGTCTAGGGCGCTAATCCCTTCATAACAAGGACAGGCAAATTCGTGACCACAAGTGATCCAAATCATCACCAGTGCCACCACTGGCTTCCTCTCTCTTCCTTGGAAATTCCTGAAGCAGCCCCATGTCCCAGTAATGTCTCAAAAGTCTTACTGGCTGACATGTGCTGAACAGGTCTTTTACATCATCTTGTTTAGAACTGAATTCTGCCCAATTTTTTCCACTTTGACTGGAAGCCACAAGATACTTGAACACATCCTTGCTTTAAGCACATGCTCTTCCGGAGAGCACAGTTACCCACACGTGCTGGGTTATGGAGCAATCACTGAACCAGCACGCAGAAACCTGCCAAGTCAAGCCCAGAATGCTGCAGGACGCCTGTGAAGTTGGCCCCCATGTCATGGCCAAGGGTGAAGCACACAGATTTCAGTGCCATAGCAAGGAAATGACTGCAGTGAAAGAAAGGCGTGGGTTAGATAGTGCTCTGTTTCTCCATGCTGTCTGCAACTGATACCTGATATGGATGTGGGGAAATGGCTCTCAGTGCAGTTCTCTTGAGACTCCTGAAGACTTCAGAGCAGTTCTGCTTGGAGCACTCTGCTACGAGGCCTGGAAGGCATGCCAGAAATAATAAATCACCATTAAATTGTCAGAGCCAGTGGCAAAGTAGTGGCACAGATAAGTAATCTGATTTTCTTTGCTTCAAACCTCATCAGCACAAGTCGTTACAATGCATAGGTTAAGCCCCTCTCGGGGGGAGGAGACTCATGTATTTGAGTCACTGATAAACTAGAGAAACTACACAAGAAACAAAGTGCCTGTAAACAGAACCAGACTTTAATTTGAAAGGGTGCCAGATAAAACCAACATTGACACACCTTTAATCCTCTCCAATCAAATCCTTGTTTCTTTTACCTGCCAAGATTTTCCTGCAGTATCCACTGTTGATGACAATGACCTATTAAAATAATCACAGCTTGATTTTCTGCAGAAAGGAGTGCTCTCTAGCAGAAGGGCAGGAGTCACTGAGTTCATAGCCTGGTACATGCCAGCATTTGGTGTGATGGAAATTTAAATACATCAGGAATGCACTTGCCTTCTTCAGAAAAAACGATCTGTTGCCTAATTGCTCAGGTAGCAGATGAAACAGCAGAACATTCTTACTTGCCAGTTAATCCCCAGGGGAACAACTCTCTCCCTCCAGTTCCCTCATGCTACTGCCCTGAAGGCACGTTCAGGTCACCTGTTGGCTGCCTCCCTGCTTTTCCTTTGAGGTGACTTACCTTGGTTTCAGTGTAAATTAGCCCAGGAATGTAATTGCACCAAGTGTAGCCATTTGGAATTTTATCCTTATTCCCTCTCCCAGAGATCGAATTTAACCTTGACTTGTTGCAGCAACTTTTCCCTTTGGGCTGGGGGTTGTGCTGGTATTGCTGTGCTGTCTCAGCTCAGAAGGAACAGGCTGATCCCTGCAGGTTTCCCTCTAGCTACAGGTCACAGAGCAGGCCCCGAGCCTTGCTGTTCAACAACAGCCTCCGTGGCTTCCCTGTGGCAGCAGGACAAACATTCTAGGTGGTTGCAGATGTGAAAGGGAGCATGTTTCTTCAACAGGTGTAGGGAATGACTGAACAGGGTGTGCCAGAAGAAAGAGAGGAGTAACGCAGACAAGCAGCTCTACAGGCTACAGCTCTAGGTAAGGCTTAAGAATACTGTTTGTTACAGATCTGAGTGTGTGCTGCCTTTCTGCATGTGGCCCGAAGTGTGGTTGGTGAGTAATAACTTCACTAATGTTAGGAAAGTTATGACAAAACAAATGACCAGTGGGGAAGAAGGTGTAGTGTAAAGTTACTATGGCCTGCAGTGAAAAGGAGATTTTAAAGGAGGCAGTGGTTCAGGTGTTAGATGGGCAGTAAAATGCTGGTGAAAATGCTTTCATCAGGCATTGAGAAAAGGAATATAATGAAACATCTGCTGATCCTTTCTTGCTTTATCCTAGCCTGGAGCAAAGAACAAAGAAGCCAAACCATTGCAACCACAAAGGTAACTAATTCCTTTCTTAATCCAAATCTCAGGTGTGTGCTTATCTATTGGGAGTTTGGGGGCTCTTTACAGCTTTTTTTTATATATATATATTGGTTTTTGTGCCAGCAAAAACAGTTTTAGCAAACAGACCGTTGCAAAGGCAATGCACAGGCTAGAGAGCTTGGCATCTCAACAAGCCTGTGGAGCACGCCTCCATTCCAAGTTATTTTAACAGCAGAATCCAAGTATTTTCATACAAGTATCATCAAACTAAAACCTTTGGTCTAAACAACACCAGATTGCTACATCTGCGTGGAATAAAATTTTTAGGGGATCCTTCATCAGGTTCTTGATGTAACCTTGTCATATCTGTAGAGATCACAGACTCTGAGGTAAGTCACAAAGTAAGAGAACGTATCACGTAATGCTCTCGTTGTAACAGCTACTTTGCCTGTCATTTATGTGAGAAATTAAGGCAGGAGGGAAACATTTTTGGCATGGGATCCGGAAGCATCAAGGTCTTAAATTTTGTTTATATAAAACATACATTTCAATTGCAAGGATACAGTTATATATCCTTAGTAACTGCTAGTACACAGATCCAGCTCTGGCTCATAGGTGCCTAGAGTTGGAAGACAGCTTAAGAGATTATTTGGTCCATGACACCCAAGGCACAACTGGCTTTGTTCTGAAGGCATTTTGCAGTGTTTATAGAGACTGCTACCAACCCATGTGTCTTAGAGAGCAAATCTGGATGAAGTGTGAAAGGAAGCCAACATGATTAACCTCTCTAAGCAGAGAGACCACTTCTAGCATCACTGAAATACGGAGGTATTTGGGTTCTTAGAGCAGATTTAGAGGGAGGCGGTGGTACCTCATCTCTTATACATCTTGCAAACTTCCTACTCCCCCTCACTTTTCAAAGTGAGATTGTTACCATGGCTCTGTGGTCCTGTAAACCCAAAGCTGTGACCCCTACACCACTTCATTCAAGTGCAGCCTCATACTGGAATTGTCCACATATGGCAGGAAACAAGGGTTTCCTCTAAGTTCTCCAGACTCCTTAAAGCTCCTTCTTTGTGGATCTCCAAGAGCTGTGTCCTCAAACAGCTCTGAGCTTCTCTGCAATCCTCTCACCAGCCCCTTTGAGGCTCTATCCTGTAGCTCAAACCTCAACTTGCAAAGCTCCTCAGAAAAAGCACTCTGTGGCCACTACACCCAATTAAACAAGCAATATACTTTATATCAAACCCCTCACCAAGAAAAAAAAAGAAATCATATTCCAGCTTGGCCTCCGGCCCTGGAATCCCGAGCGTGTGTCCCGTTAAGCAGTGCCCTGGTCAGCAGGTGGTTCGCCCCCTCCCGGTTCCCGGCTCTCCCTCCAGCCGCCAGTTTCTCACCCCTGATTCCCCCCGCCCAGTTCCCGGTTCCATCCCTGGCTCCCCTCCCTCCGCGGTTTCCTTTCCCCCCGGCTCCCGTTCTCCGGTTCCCTCCTCGGCTCCCGGTTCCCAGTTTCTCCCTGGCTCCCTTACCGGTTCTCGTTTCCGGTTCCCGCAGCTCCCACTCCCCCCGCCGTTCCCGGTGTTCCCCCGGCTCCGGTTCCCCCCCCCCCCGGTTCCCCTCCCCCCGTTCCCAGTTCCTCCCTGGCGGTTCCCGTTCCCGGTTCCCGTTCCCGGTTCCCCCCGGCACGTCCCGGCGCGCGGCGCCCACCAAGTCCGTTCCGGGTTCGCGCGCGGCCGCCGCGGCTCTGGCCTCGGGCGGGCGGCAGAGGGCGCTGGGGGGAACCGTGCGGGGCGGAACTGTGTGCGGGGGGAACTGTGTGCGGGGGGGGGGGGGGAAATTGTGCGGGGGGGAGAACGGTGTGCGGGGGGGGGGAATTGTGTGCGGGGGGGGGAATTGTGTGTGGGGGGAATTGGGGGGGGGGGAGGACACTGTGTGCGGGGGAGCACGGTGTGCGGGGGGGGTTGGGGGGGAATTGTGCGGGTGTGAATTGTGGGGGGGTGGAGGACACTGTGTGCGGGGGAGAACGGTGTGCGGGGGGGAAAATTGTGCGGGGGGGGGACTGTGTGCGGGGGGGGAACTGTGTGCGGTGGGGGGGGGTGGTGGCAGAAGGCGCTGTGCGCCCGTTCCTCGGCCCCGGGTTTCCCGTGGGAACACGCCGGCACTGTCGGGTCCCGGGATACTTGCTCGGCCTAAAGGCAGAGTCCCGCTTAGTAAGAAAACGGGGGTGAGGAAAGTTTTCTGAAAGAAACGTCTGCTTAGAGCCTGGCTGCAGTCGAAGCCGTTGTTAATAGCACTGATAAAATGACAGGATGACTGATGAAAACTTGCATGAAAAGAAATGCCTTTATTTTAATTTTTGCCCTTTTCAGCATGTTTCCAGAGGCTTCTGCTGCCTGGTCCCTCTGACTTCAGTGGGTTTAATGTGCACCTGTCTTCTCACCCAGCTCTCTTAGTTCCTTCAGCTGCGTTTATCTCCACGTGCTTTTCCTGGGTAACCCAGGTGATGTCTTCACAATATCTTGGGCGCGTTGTACTCAGAGCCGAGAAAAGCACCGATTTCAGAATTGAATGGAGTAACACGTTCTGAAGGAAGGAGGCTCCAGACGCAATAAGCCACTCCCGTGAAGTTTGGTAGCCGTAGGACAGGCCGTACAACACAATGAGAAACGAGGACAGGGTAGTTATAGCTACAACCAGTGCCCATGAGACAGGCACACACCACCACCAAAGAACAGGCTCTGTGGCCGGGGTCTTACGAAGTTCCCTGATGGTACTGCTTAATGATTTCCTTCGCTTCAGAAAGATGCTCCCATCTGCATAACTACTGGACGACTTTGACCTCCTCCGGGAGGATGTAGCCCCTGGAGGGGATTTCGCATCAATCATCTGCTCCTCTGTTTCAATGACATTTGCAACTTTTTCAGGTAGTACGCAATTATTCCAGAACTCAGGCTTGGCCTCTGGGTACATCTTAGTCACTACAGGAGTAGGTTCCTTCTGGGAATACTTAAATAAGGCTATTATTAGCATTTCCACAGGGATTGTAAGCAAAGCACATTCAATTCCTACTGCTATTGATCTCAAATACCTCAGGTATATTGGAGATTCTTCATTCTTATCAGTGTTAAAGAACATAATGTTAACAAGCAAGTTGAATAATATTACTGCTAAACACGTAGACAACCTTTGGAATCTGGTGAAAGCACCAGTGACAGTGGGAGCAAAAATTGAGAACCACAGATGGTAGTCTATCATCCTCTTGTTAAAGTTAATAAGAAAATAGTCGATTTTGGGTAGGGGTGTTCTGGGGTCTGTGACAGAAAATTTCCACTCTTGTGGGGGATCATCCTTGGCACAAGAAAGCCATTTTCTGCACATAAAGGACCAGGCCTTCCTGGTGAATGTGTTCTCAATTTCAGCTCTGCTTAAGAACCAGCTTGGAGATGAGCCATCGTTATTAAGCCTGACCCTGAAGGAATGAATGTCTCCCAAGGCTTTCTTAGTGGTTATCAGAAAGCAATCAGTGCTTCCTCGCTGGAAAGCTGGAGAAGGGTGGTGCCATAAACAACGGAATTTACTCTTGCCATCCTCGCCGATGAGCTGCAGAGCGACAGCTGCTTTGGTTCCAGCGTTACAGCGACTGCCTGTGTACAAAGTGACCAAATAGCTCCCTTCATCAGAGGGGCTGTTGTCTGGCAGGACCATAATGTATTTGATCTCTTTCTCAGCTCTGTCTTTTAGTATGGCCCAGATGCACAAAAGAAAGTAGACAGCAAAAATAGAGGCCACTGTTATGAGGGTCAGTGGGTTTCTAGGTATGTGTGCTATCAGGTTTCTTCCTAGATCTACTGTGTTGGGAAGAACTACTACTTTGGCTGCCAGGAACTTGATGTTGGTTGCAGTTTGGGCTGACACGCTCCTGAGCTTCTGCACCGTGTCGCAGGCACAGTGTACCTTCTGCCAGTCGGTCTTGGAGCCAACCTTGCATGTGTCTCTGCTCCACGGACTTCCAACCCCGTCCAGAAACAGGCACCGGTCATTAAAGACGTATATGCCCACCAGTCTCCGGTTCGGGTACCTTACAACATAGCGTGTCTCCAAGACAATGGAGATGTTCTGCCTGTCTGTGCCGTTTGCCTGAGCTATGGCTGTCAGCAGTGACTTTGGGAGACAGACAATATAGGGACCCTCAATGCTACACTCAGCACTGGCTGTCTCATTTCCACTGGCAACTGTTGACATGTTGTGAGAAGCAATAAACAAGGCTGTGGGCTGAGCTTGAGTGACATTGGCACCTGTAAATATTTTCACCTTGAAAGTAGCTTTTAGTTTTGTCGTGATCTGGAAGTATATGCTCGTGGTATTCCTGCTGACCTCAAAACGAAATCCTCCAGTTGTGTAAGATTCTGTTGTGTCGGGTCCCATTATTAATGGAAAAGTTGTAGATCCATTACCTTTCCTGGCAAGAAAAATGTCTGCTCTTTCAGGCACAATCCAAACTAGATCCCCATTAGCCTTAGTCTCTGCCATTTTAAACCCCAAGACCATTGTTCTGATTTCTGCTGTGTAACCTAACCAAGGGAAGGGGGTCTTATCAAACTCAAAAATGGCAGTGGAAAACACGGTATCCTGAGCAAATCCTGAAACATTTCCTTTTTTCAGTGTTGGATAAAAGCAATTCCTGCAGGTGTCGCTGGTAGGGAAAGCATTTGCAGTGTTCCAGGCTTCATCTTTCTTCAGAGTGATATTCCAGTCTTTCGTTTCCATTAAAGTTTCTATTTCTCCAGGGACTTTGCCCCGGAAAGCTACCTCTGTTACACCTTCCATGATGGACAAGACTTGTTCGATTCCATCTGCACTGACATTCTTGAGATCCGTAAGATCAGATCTCAGGATGTTGGACAAGCATCTTAGTATTCCACTGGTTTGAATTTCTGCTTCCTCAGACCAATGGATCTGATTTCTCTGTGTCTTCAGAATTCCTGTTACTTCTCTCAGTTTTGCAATGGCGAGGCCTTGTGACCTAATGTTCACTTTATCAACTTCCTCTGTGACTGCAGCAAGAACAGCCACTACTTGATTGACTCCCATAATGCTCTTAACCGAAATATTCAGGGCTGTTTTAATCAGGGTTTCCCGAAGCTTAGCCTGAGGGAGCTGGGGAGTTGGTACGGTTTTAACATAGTTTAAGATTGAGGCTGCCAGGTAAGCCAAATAACCAGCTCTAAGATTATCCCCAGCCTTCGGACCAGCTGTGCTTAAACTGCTTGCTGAGGCCAGTAGTTCATGAAACACAGCAGGGAGTAATTGAGGGTTTGATGGGTTCCGGATGGAGGTATGCAAAGTCACTTGGGTAAACGCCCCAAGGGAATCACGGACTTGAACATAAATTGTCAAGGTGTTCCTGTGAGAGGGCGCTCCAGGTGGGAGAAAAGATAGAGGACTTTTAGGCTCAGAACCAAAGTACAGAATTGTGCCAAATGTGTTTTCCACCACAGAAGTTACTTTGGTAGTTTCGGGTACGTTGGAAGCTACTATCACTTTATATGTCAGAGGTAAATTGCTGCCAGAAAATCCCTTGCATCTAACCACAAATTTTGTCAGAAAGGCTATACCCCGACGTGGGTTCAAGTTACACCTGCCGGCCCGAGGAGGAGTATTTACCCTAAATTTTCTACTGTAGACTGAGGTCCTACCATCCCAGGTACTTACTCTTAAGTGAAGTGTGTAGGATGGAGATGTAGCCCTTGTGAAAGTCAGAGCATGTATAGACATGTAAGCCCCAGACCTCCCCGTTGATGTTTTGGAAGACCAGTCAAAGCTAATTTCTCTACCGCTGCCAGACAAAAGGGACCAGTAGTAGACTGGCTTGTTGATTGGTTTACAGTTTAAGCATTTACCAGACAAGGCAAATCTCTCCGTTGGAATTAAAGTGCTACCACAGTTTTCAATGCATGCCACGTTCAGATGGAGTGGGGGGCCGGCCGCCACTTCTACCACTTGATCAGCATGGCTTATCCTTCTGCCCTTTTGAATCACTAGGCGAAAGTAGTATATGCTTCTTCCTGGGAGGGATTCTGGTGCCATTCTTTGAATGGGACCTGAGGGTGTTAACCAGCGCAAATCCTTCTGGGATGGATGGCATTTGTTTTCTGGCCTGAATTTCATGGTATTATAGTCTCTCAAATCTCTAGTGCAGTACCAAGTAAATGAGATTGATCCTTCCTGTGAATCAGGATCAGAGGATGCAGAGCCATCAAGAGTCCAGCTTTCAGAAAAACCCACCATGCGGAACTCACCTCCTGAAATATTTGCCATTAGATTAGCTCTCTCGATCTGAACATAAATTCTGTCTTGCCCCCTGAGGATTTCTCTGGTGGTCATTGGCATTACCTCAACAGTGAAATAAAACAGATACAACCCATAATCTAAAGTATTACTGGGAATAGTTAAATGTATCATTTCTATGCCAAAAAAGGCAGAGCTGTTCATTGGTTTTGACCAGTCCGGTGCAGTTTTTGTGTCCCTAACAGGATAGATGCGCCAAAAGGGCTTCACAGATATAGCGGTCTGGCATTCTACGAGCAATCTGACAAAGAGGTAAAAAGATTCTCCCCTTTTCCGGTACAGGATAATTGCTCTGCGATCAGTTCTCTGAATCCACACCAAGGCTATCTTACACTTTTTTTCCTGGCAAACCACTGGTGCTTCTATGGTTTTTTCAGTATAGTTGTTGACTCTGACTCTTAGAAGAGCCGGTGTAGGTGCACTGCCAGTACAGTTCACCTTTGCCACAAACCCCGTGTAATTCTCTGCGTCAAAGGGTAAAGCAGAGCGACGGACAAAACGCGTGGCGTCTTTTACATGATCGCTGTATGTGTATGTGCTGTTCTGGACAATGTGGTCTTTTTGTGTTCCAAGGAGCTGCAGATGGAAGGTCCACTCACACTGCAGCATCGGATGTTGGGTGGGGATAAACCACACTAAATAAGTAAAGTTCTGCAGAAAAGAAGGGTGGCTACTGAAAACATGTACTTCAAGGTCTCTTTCTGCCAGAGACCTAAGCAAAGCCCTCTTCTGATTCATATAAAGGTACATATTGAACTTGTACCACTGGAAGGCCACAAACTCTATGGTGAGTAAGTAGGAGAGCTCTTTGTGTTGGTAGAAGACAGTGTGTGTATTAGGGCTATCTGTGGAAACAGGGCTGTTGTTTTCTTTAGATGTGTAAAATGTTCCCTGGCTGTACCTGAAAATGTAAGTTCTGCTGTTGGTCTTCCCTGGGTGAAGGTTGATGTGGGTGTGAGTTTCTCTGCCTGCAGTTAGGATCAAAGTACCATTGAGTAGGTGCAGTTCTCCTGACAGTTCCTCAAACCTCTTTCCATCAACATGAAAGTAAACACTGGCCACCACTATCTCGCTCTTGTTCTGAGGTGCAGATATGGCACAGAAGTTGCTCGGTGTCATAAAGGAACTGTAGGAGCGGAGCCAACCTCCTATAGCCTGTGTGTCCACCAGTCTGTAGGCAAGTATGCTCATGGTCAGGGGCTGAAGCCTCCAGGACAAGCTAAGGGGCTGCTGAGAAACACTAAGGAGCTTGGAGCCAATGCTGAGGACATGCAGCAAGTCAGGCTCCACCTTGAGAGAGAGGCTGAGGCTTATCTGAGGCATCTGCTCGACAGTGACCGAAGCAACGTGGATCCCGTGGTTTCCGTAGCGCACAGTCGAGCGGTAGCTGTGGTAGGTGGCACAGGTCTGTTGCAGCTCAGCTGTTGGGTAGATAGCAGGTGGCGGTGTGTCTTGGTACTCGCCGCTGGGAAGGAGAAGGGTCGAGGGGCTGCCTCCCCCGCTGCTGAAGCGGTACTGCCAGCGGGCACTCTTGAGGCGTGCACACCAGCCCAGCTCCACCGGCTGCCACATGTGGATCAGATGTGTCTGCGGCCAAAGCACGAACAGCCGCACGTCCTGCACGGAGATCTCGATGCTCACGTTGTGGTGAAGGCACTCGGGTGCAGCGCAGGAAGCAGACGAGCATTGCACCGTAAGGAGGCTGGAGGCCCCGGGCGGAGGAGCGTGTCCTGCCTGCAGCACCATCCGCCCTGACCAGCTCGAGGTGTTCCTCACACAGGCCGAGTCCAGGTACCAAAAGCAGCGAGGTGGGGGTGGCGGCTGCCCCTCTGTCCACTCTACCTCCGGCCTTGCTCCCGGGGCGGGCCTGTAACGCAGGGTCACGGTGCTGTTCCACAGGCACGAGACCCTGTGCTCATTGTCCTGCCGCTGGGAGACTCGGCCGTGAGGGCCCGGGCAGCTGACCCGCAGGGGGGATGGCTGGAGACGGGGACTGGACGCCCCCGAGCCCCGGGGGCAGCAGGCGAGCAGCTGCAGGAGCAACAGGAGGTGCGCGGCCATCGCGGTGAGAGGGGACGGGGCGCGGGGAGCGCGGCCTCACGGGCGCTGCCCAACAGCCGGACCGGGGGCCCGAGAGGACCGGAGCGTCCTCCGGGGCGCAGCCGGTGAGAACGGTATATAAGGTCGGACACCGCGGGCCGGAGGAGGGTCCGGAGCAATGAACGAGGACTTTGGGCCAGTGATGGCCACGAGCTCCCTCAGCGTCGGCGCGAGGGCTCCGCGCGCGCCAACCGTCCACGTTCGCCGCCCGCGCGAGGCCCCGCCCCCGGCGGGCCCGGCCCCAGCGCGAGGGACCGCGGGGCTGCGCGGAGACCATGGCGGCGCTGAGGGACTGCGAGGTGAGGGACTGCGGGCTGAGGGACTGCGGGCTGAGGGACTGCGGGCTGAGGGCAGCGCTGCGCGGTGAGGGACTGCGCGGTGAGGGCAGCGCTGGGGAAATGAGGGACTGCGGGGTGCGGGCAGCGCTGCGGGGTGAGGGACTGCGGGCTGCGGGCAGCGCTGCGGGGTGAGGGACTGCGGGGTGAGGGCAGCGCTGGGGAAATGAGGGACTGCGGGATGAGGACAGCGCTGCGCGGTGAGGGACTGCGGGGTGAGGGACTACGGGGTGCAGGCAGCGCTGAGGAAATGAGAGGCTGTGGGCTGAGGGCAGCGCCGAGGAAATTGGGGACTGCGGGGTGAGGGCAGCGCTGAGGGGCTGTGGGGGGAGGGCAGCGCTGAGGAAATGAGGGACTGCGGGGTGAGGGCAGCGCTGGGGGACTGAGGGGCTGTGGAGTGAGGGCAGCGCTGGGGAAATGAGGGACTGCGGGGTGAGGGCAGCGCTGAGGAAATGAGGGACTGCGGGGCTTTGGGGTGAGGGCAGCGCTGGGGGACTGCGGGGCTTGTGGGGTGAGGGCAGCGCTGAGGGGCAGCGCTGCGGACGCTGAGCCGTCCCGCCCACCGTCCCTTCCGCCGGGTGCAGCCGCGTCTGAACGTCTCTGGGTGGTGTTTACGGGCAGGGGTCCCGCGGCACCCTCCTGCTCTTTCCGTGGGCAGCAGAAGTGGGTCAGGCCTTCGCTTAACTTTAAACCAGCCTCAAGTCCAAGGGTCCGATGTCGACCTGCAGGCGCTGGTTACTGATTAGTCGTTTGCGCACTTTCTTCCGGATGAACTGTTATTGTTGTGTTTTGGTTAATTAGGCAGGGGCGGGTGAAGTAAGAAGTCTTGACTATTGCATGAGACTGTGATGGGTGCGTGATCGCCAGAGCCCTGGGGATCTGCCCCGCAAGGAATACAAGAGGTGCCAATGCAAAGAGCACAATTCTCAGAGCCAGCTGTGATTCTAGCAGGGAAAAACATACAAATAAATGGTCACTAAATCTCGTGACAGAAATCTAATCTTAGAGCAGGGAAAGGGCAAGGCTTTGGTCTTGCCAAGAAGCAGTGAGAAGAGCCAAGGCCACGGCTCTCTCATCCAAGAGGCATCATCAAGAAGGGTCTCTTCTGGAGTTAGTAGATCAGTGTGACAGAAGTCAAAGGCAGGCTCTGTGGGAAGTACAGCTGGTAATTGCTTTATAGATTCTTGAGGCTGATTTTTATCTACTCACGCTCCCCTCAGGATTTCTTCAGTCACAGTTTGATACCTGAGTGCAGACAAGCCCCAGGACATGACTGTCCCAAGTAGTCTGGGCAGGACCCGTTGTGTACGACCCAGAGGAGAGGGTGTGTTGGCTCCTCTCTAGTCGCAATAGCTGGTTCTCGGTTGACAGTGACAGATTAGGTTTGTAGCACATCTTTTATGTCTCTTAGGAGCCAGCAGCTGCTGTGAGGTGATTCTTCATTGCAGCCCATTGTCCTGGTGTGCTAACAGGGAGAGGAGTGGCATCCCTTGTGACGCAGCCTTGCTGCCATCGTCCTGTTGCTAGAGTGTGAGTCTTCCCTGGAGGAGTGAGATGTGCAGGGTGTAGCCGTAGCAGGACAGAGGCTCTCTAGAGCGGTTGGAAATAGCACGTACCTCAGCTAGATCAGCAGTGTCCTTAGGGATGGATGCAGGCCCATTTTGCACTAACCCTTGTTCTGCTGGTTTGTTCTGATGCTCACAGACATTTCCATTTCTCTGAATCAGCATTAACAAATCTTTTTGGAACAGGACACCATTTTCTGTTGGGCAGGGATCTCAAGCTGTTGTGTAAAATGGGCAGTGGCACACAGCCTGCTCCAAATGGAGCTTGTTTTTGATGACTGGTGCTGAGGGTGGCTCCTGGCCTACTTTGCAGGGCACCATGGAAGGTAGCCTGTAAGTAGCAAGCCTAACCTTGCTACCTGCTCGACTTTTCGCTTTACTCCTTTTCTGGATATAGTGTGAATTGTAAAGAAAATTTGTAATTTTATATTCAGGTCTACTCTTTCAGGCTTGTAATTCGAAGCCTCATGTGCTCCAGCTGCTGGAATGTGAGCCTTTAATCCAATCACAGAGGGAAAGCTTTAGGATATATTAACAAAGATGTCCTTGCCAGGTTACTAGCAATTTTTGACAGTTGGGTCATTATAGCCAGGAAATACATTAAAGTGTAAAATGAGACCAGCTGAATTCTTGCAGCATCAGGAAGAACTAAGCCCCCATTAGGAGAAGTCTGAATTGGCTTGCCCCAGGTCTGTTTTTCTGATGTGTGTCTATCCTCTACATTCTGTGTACTGGAGTAAAAGTAAAGCCAGAAGATGCTGTGCCTCAGTCACGTTAGCTTATTAGAAACTGTGGCAGCCCAATTCTGTTTAGTTTTTTAGCTCTATCTGTTGCCCGTGTTCTTACTTCTGTAAGGCTTGCATAGAAATCTGTGGTCCAAATTTTCTGCTGGTTAACTCGTGTGACTTGGTGGATCTGCTCTGCCAGGCTGTTTGGCCTGCAAGTTACTTAAGGTATTGATTTCCATTATAAAAGAACAGAGTTTTATTTTACCACGTCTCTACTTCTCACGAGGTGTGCCTGCAGCAGAGGGACTGGTCAACAGCTGTAATGAAGTCAGAATGGCTCTCTCATGAGATGTGTAACCCACCAAGATCTTCTATTACACTTCATAATTGTTTGCTTCCTTAGTCTCACTACTAGCTCCAACTAATTGAGTCTTGGGATGTAACTGCAACGGAACAAAAGGTTTGTGTCTGCTCACGCTGTCCTTCCAACTTTTCTCTTTAAAACAGCATAGTTGATGAAAACATCAAAACACCCATCGCTTTGAACATCTGTCAGTGTAGCCTGGAACACGAGGGTGTAAAATGAGCAGGTTTGTGTTTGTTTGTTGTGCAGGCCTGGCGGGATGCTGGACTTGTCCTGTCCACGACGAGCAATGAAGCCTGTAAGCTCTTCGATGCTGCGCTGACACAGGTATGAATGACTGACAGGTGAGAGAAAATGTGATGCGCAGGGACTCGAGCATGGAACAGCCTTTGCTGTAGCTGACATTTAAATCTCTTGTCAGCTGGGAGAGCCTCAAAGTCAGGCCACCACAGGAGTCCAACTTTTAGGTGGCATCAGGAAACCCTCGTAGCAGAGGGCTGTGCCAGATGCTGTGGTGAAAGCCTCAGCCAACGTGCTCATGCCACTTGACACTGCTAAATCATCCAGTTGACATAAAAGCACACAGAAATCCAGGGTCATTGGTCCTGCTAGTGGCCAAACTGTCTTAAAACCCTCCAGTTTTTCTGTTTTCCTACTACGCTAAACCTATCTGAATGCAATGTTTGTCTTTTAGTCATTTGCCTTGCGTATTTTTGAATTTTAAATGTCTGGGAGGAAGAAAAGAAGCCCAGTGTCATAGAATATTTCTCAACCCTCAGACCTCTCTTGGTCTGTCTCTCTTACAGTATGCAACCTGGACCAATAATGAGAGCCTTGGAGGTATTGAGGGATGCCTCTCCAAGTTAAAAGCAGCGGATCCAAATTTTAGTGAGTATAACCTTTAATTCTGAGCATGAGAAGTGATAGGAAATACCTGGTGTCCTGGTAGTTAACTGACTTTGTTTGTGCAAGGGCAAGGTGATGGCTTGTAGAATTCTGTAATGTGAAGCTTCCTCAGAATCTGGAGCAGGCAGGATGGTTTTGTGAGGGTTTTTTTCATGAAAAGCCTCTAAGAACTTTAGGCTTGGGAGACTTTCTGGATTTCTGACCCCAAGTCAGTCTTGCTTAAAATTCTCAGCTCCTCTTGTGTAATGTGGAGCTGAAGGTGATGCTGTAGAGCTCGGCTTCTGCTGTGCTGTTTTCTGTAGCAATGGGCCATGTCATCGCTAATGGTCTGGAGCTGGTTGGCACTGGAAGCTCCGTGCGACTCGACAAAGAGCTGGACCGTGCCATGAGAACGATGGTGGCACTTTCCGAGTCCCAGCCACTGACTGAGCGGGAGAAGCTTCACGTGTCAGCGCTGGACATGTTTGCCAGGGGGTGAGTCCACTGTCACCCTGTGCAAGGGACTGATGGGTTTTTGCTACCACAGGCAGAAGCGGTGGTTGGAAGCGGGAGGTGTGTGATACTGGCTGACATCTAGCAAAGGATCGGAGTGAGATGTCACAGGTGGTTCCTGCTTTTCTCTCTTGGCTCTAAGTGCCCTGTCGAGTCAGTGAGCAACACTACACTGTAGGAGTAAAGTGCTCTATTGCCACCATTTCCTAGCAGTAAGCACTCCATGTTTTAAACCTGTCACAGATCCATCAGTGGAGTATGTGGTTTAGAACTAGGAAACAAAGTATTTGGCTACAATAGGGTTCAGACTCAGGTGCACAGGAGGAAAAGTTACAAACAGACTTTTCTTCTCTCTGTTGTCTTCCTGTGTCAAAACCTATTTCCTCTGTAAAACATGGAGATACCAGAGTAGCACAAGTGCTGTAGAAGCTCATGGTTTCATTCCATATGATAAATCTGTGTGCACTGCAGAAAGTGTGGGCTGATTCACTTCCATTCATTGTTTGCCAAACAAATGGATGAGCATGGATTTATCTCACATACTTCTCAGCAGAGGTAAAGAGGAAGCTCTTGAAGCCCTGTCACTATGGGTTTGATTCCCACTAGAAGAGAGGGAAGCTGTCTTTGCACATATGAAGTTAGATTAATTATGATAGATGTCTGTAAAAACTGTTCAGCCCTGTAGGAAAATCTTCAGGTTTATGGTTTAATCTTCTTTCATTTTCCTTGTGTGTTACAGTGACTTGGTGTAACCCAAGGACATTTCTTTCAAAAGATTCCTCAGAAGGTGTGAAGCAAAGATAATGCCATTATTACTTTAAAAAAAGACTAAAAATTCCTTCAAGGAAAAAACAAGTCATTTGGTGTTGAATTTTCTATTTTTCAGCATAGTGCGAGCTCAGAACTAACAGTAGCAGCAGGTGTGTGTGCCTTCTTTTGGCAATGGAAATAATTTTTTATTTCTAGCCAGCTTCCAGAAGCTTGTGATCTGTGGGAACAGATTCTGCAGAGACACCCAACTGACCTGCTAGCCCTCAAATTTTCCCACGACACTTATTTCTACCTGGGATATCAGGTACAGATGCGAGATTCTGTTGCCCGGGTTTATCCTTTCTGGACACCTGATGTTCCACTGAGCAGGTGGGTCATGCTTAATTTTGAAAATTGCGCTTCACCTGGTGTGCACATACTTTGTGGTTTTTAATTCAGACACACCTAAGTAACAGGATCTGTTGGAATCAGACATGTAGACAAGGGCTTAGAAGTGAATCAAGCTCGACCGCAGACAGAACGTGTCTCCAGTGTCCCTCTTGACACTGTTGTTGAGGGATTTTTCTTAAGGGAGCTTGTGTCTCACTGCTGTCAAATACAGCACGTGGCATGGAACGCACAGGATGAAACTGCATCCTCGCTCAGGGCAGTGGCAAAACTTCCTCAGGCTTCATGGATCCACTTTTTTACCTGGGGCTCACATTGTGAGTCATAGAGCACATCAGTGGAAAGAAGAAAGGAGTTGAAACTTAGAATACCAAAGTGCGGTTCTGAAACAAAATTTGGAAATATACAACACCAGCTGTTACAGCCAAGACTGACAGGAAGGCCAGTTTTAAAAATTTCTGTAGTTCAGTCCTGAAAGTTTCAGTTTCCAAAAGTTAGTTCAGGATAATCTGAATCTGTTGGCAAGTGAAAAGTTAATAAAAGCTAATTTGGCATAATTTTTTAAATTATCTTTTTAAGACCAGTTTTATTATTTGAAAGATTTTAATGTTATGTAAAAGTTAGTGTTACATTGTAAGTTAAGACATACATTTAACATTTAGAGACAGCTGAATAGATAATCCACACACTTTCTGAATATTTTTGCATGTTGCTGTGTACGAGTGTGCTTTCCCTCCATATCCAGCACAAGCTGGGCTCCTTATTTCTTCCAGGAACAGTGCAGAGAGTACAGACTGGATGCTGATGTAGCAGTGAGGTGCCCTTATGGCTCAGGATCTAGTGTCAGGAGTATCATTTTTCCAGCTGTGTTACCTCAACTCAGAGAAATCTAAAACTTAGTTCTTTTCAGCTACAATATACTGGTTTCATTTAAGAATTTTCTAGACACGATGCTACAAAAGTTTAGGCTGTTGTCCACTTAATTGTAAAGCAACAGAGAACAATCATATGCCAAGCATTTCTAAAGTAAAAAAACCTGGCAACTACACCTTGCCCTGAAACTTACAGGCATGGAGAGTTGAATTACAGGTGAATTGATGAATTGAACATTGATGAAAAAAAATCAGTATTTATCTTGATGCATGATCAGGTGCAACATACCCCACACTTTTTAGTAATCCCTCCAATACCCCAACACATATTTTGAGAAGCAGAAACTTACCTTGGGGTGTTTTGCCATCCAGAAATCTGCATGTAGAGTAGCACTTCAATATTTCTTAAAATGACTGTATCAGGCATATGTGTAAGAGCATATAACACCCCTGATTTTCCTTTACATTGGGCCTTTATGGCTTAATGGGGATGATTTATAACCAGTTTTAAAGGGCCACTTCACATAAAAGTACTCTCCTGTACTTCTATTATTTTATTATATATATTTTCTGTGTATGATTTTGTGGGCACTGGAAAAAGTGGAGAAGGTTGCCTTTGAGATGCTCAGATAACTTTGGTGACAGCACTGTCTCGCTTCCAGCTTTCTAATTCAGCATCTTGCAGCTGTTATGGAGATGAGCAGCTTGTTCTGTGCAGCTCTTGGTTCCATCTCATCCAAAAATGGAAATGTCTGTTCTGATGTGCATCTTGTTACTGTTTCCCATGCTGGTGTCTCTGGGCCACTCATTTCCTCTGAGAACTAGCTTAGCAGTTCTGTATCCTGCAAGCTTGAACTCTCATTGTAACTTTGCACTGTAAGGACTGTTTTGGGTCAAATGCTGTTTCTAGTATGTCTTTTCAGTCCTGGATTAAATCTAGTTATAAATGCATGATGTGCTGTTTTCCCCCCTTTTGTTAGCTATGTGAAAGGCTACTACTCTTTTGGACTCGTGGAAACAAACTTTTTTGACCGTGCTGAGGAGGTTGCCCGTGAGGTAAACTGCCTGCTCTTGGTGCTAAAAGGTTTTAGAATTCTCAAACATGGTCCCTCTCGCTGGGTGGTGGTTTGTGCCAATGCCATGAACTGACTCTCTCTGTCATCCCAGTTGTTAGTTGAAGCAGCAAGGAGATAAAGCTCAACATGGAAATGCTCACAGAGCTTCATGAGACTTGCTGGTAACTGTTCTCACGTTTCTGCCACACGATGGCAGTTGCAGCTGGACTGTATTTCCCTCAGTTGGTTATGAGCATGCCATGTCAGATGGGGTCAGAACACCCCTATGAAATCCATCTATCAGCCCATCTGCCATTTCCCCTGTGTAAGACTGGCTGTTTGCTCCTATTAAAGAATGCTGGATTGCCTCAATGTAGTCTGCTCTTGACAATCCATCCTGTTTGGGCTCCCCCTCCCTTTTTGTCCCAGATGCTTGTTCCTGAATTATTGAACAATTAACTGTACAGTGGTCCTGGGCATCAGTATTAGCCAGCCTGTTTCCTTTTATGAAGATAGTAATTATACTTGACCTTCTCCAGTCCACGGGATTAGCTCTGTCCTACAGGAGTCTCAGATGCAATTAATCCCTAATGGGTGTTTTTGACAAACTTCCATCTAATTGCTGGAAGTGACAACTAACACTTAACATTTACTAGGTTTATGACTAACCTTGCAAAATGCCTAGAGCCTAGTGGGAGTTGTTGGAGCAAGGAGGAGGAATTGGCTGAATACTCAGACTTCCAGGCTGTGGTTAGTTGGAGTGGTACAGGGATGTACTTGACATGCAGAAAGTAAAAAGTAGTCTCTTGTTTGTAGATCAGCAGTTATAAATGTTCGTGTTTGTAAGGTTGATCATGTTTTCCTGTTTTTCACTCATAGGCTTTGGCTGTAAATCAGACAGATGCATGGTCTGTCCATACTATAGCTCATGTAAATGAAATGAAAGCAGATGTGAAGAAAGGCTTAGAATTTATGAAGGAAACAGAAACCAACTGGAAGGTAAACATTCTTGTGGCATCTCTAAAAAAGCTCCTTCTAGGTCTTCTTTAACTCTTGTAGCCAAGTTCTTGAGTCCTCTGCATGCAATTCCTTCCTATCTGCAAATGTGTTACAAGCAATGCAGAGTTTGCATATTAGAAGAAATCCTCACTTGAGGTGTTGTTATTATCCATGCAGCTTTTTAAGCAAGGGGCAGGCAAAAATGGCATGTTATGAGGAACACATACTGTGGGCCACTGTAAGTCATCATTAGTATGGCTGCTGAGATTACAAAAGTGGCAAATGTGTCAGTAGGCCAGGATTCATACCGAGTCTGTCTGAGCTCTGCCTTCCTTTAGCTAGGAATAGCCTAAAAAGTACTGCTTTTCAGTAAGTGTGGGGTTTGTACACGCACATGTTGTTTCTTTTTCCTGGTGGACCTGTGCAGATATTTTACATCTCATAGAGGCATGGCCATGGCAGACAGGTGAAACATCAGATGTGAAACTTGTGATTTATGTGTGTGATTCATGGTGTGGTTATAAAAGTAAAGTGATCACTGATACTTTCACAAGCTTCTTGCTTAGACTGAGATGAGCACCGAGAGTCAGTTGAGGGACCTGACTAAATCTCCTCATGAGACCTAGGATGAGGTGGGAAATGACACAGGCAAATGTTTCAGAAGATTCCTAAAATACTTGTTTACTTTTGGATGGGGAAGTGTTTTTAGAGATCAACTGTAAAGAGAAATGGTGCTTTTGTCTCTTTTCTAGTGTACTAATTGCTTTCTTGTGTACTGGTTACCTTATATATCCAACATGTTCGATCCCATCTTTCAGAGTATTGAGGAGGTTAATTAGTCTGCAATACAGTCCTTTGCTGCAAATGAAACTTAAGTTTTGTGTTGGACAGCGTGTGTTTTCCCAGTGATTAAGTTTGTTATATTCAGAGCAGAAGGCTGTGAGGTTTGGAATTGTTAGAACTCACGAGAGTCTATCTTAGAGTCACCTGAACTGACCGTTCCACCTCACCCAAAGAACAGGGCTGGATAATGAGACTAGAAAGACTTGGGTTTTTTTAAGTTAAGCATTGGAAGTGCAGGCAGAAAACCCTCGCTTGAAGTTCACATCTGTCATTTCCCAGGAAGCATTTTGTCCTTTAATATGTTAGTTTTAATGAAACAGTGATGCAGGGGATTGACAGTTCGGATGATACCTTAAAAACCCCAGGGACTTTTGGATTGATTTTTGAACTCTTGCTGCTTCAAATAGTTGCACATCTCTGTGACTTATACTCTTTATCCAAATAAAATCAAGTGCAAGATCAGTAAGTAGAACTGGCTAATGTACCTTCATGCCTGACCCAGTGCAATTAAGATTTGTAAGAGCTGGCACTGTCATGTCATAATGTGCATCATTGCTTCTCTTGTACAGCCTCTCTCATCTTAAGCATCACGGACACCGAACATTATAAATGCATGAAAATAAGCAGGTCTGTCTAAGTACTTTATTAAAGTTGCTTATATTTGGCCTGGTAATTTGAAATGTTTATTTATTTTCTTATAATGACCAGGATCAGCTGTCCGTACTGCCACAGTGTTTGTGCTTCTTCTGCTGCTTTTAATTCATCATTCTACTTCCCAGTAAAGGTTTTGTACAGGTTTTCTTTACTTTACTTTGTTTGTTTCTCCAGTCCCCCCCCCCGCAAAAAAAATCCCAACAGATGCCATGGTTTTTAAAGTTATATTTCAGTACAAAATCAAATTATCTTACCAGAGGAGACCTCTCTGCCAGTGCTGTGTATTATAAAATGGCAATTGTTTTTCTCCTGAGCTGTTGTGGTAAGATTCCAAAGCCTGCTTGTATTGATTTATTTCAGTTACCTACAAGACCACTTCTTATTAGCAGTTTAATCTTATTCGGAACTCAAAATTAGGAGCAGTAAAAAGGTTTTGCTTTATTTAGTCAGGTAACCCCATGTTTAAGAAGTGAATCCTCTGTGTCTAGGAATGAATGGCCCTCGTAAGGCCTACATATCCTCCTCTCTCCACTGTCTGTCCAGGTTACTTCAGACAAGATGCCTAAATTTTAGATGAGACAAATCGTACTCTTGTTATAAAGAAAAAAAACGTGCTGTGGAAGGGTGAATTCTGAGGCATCTGAGTGAAAATGATGTGGGGGAAGCCTTGGGTTTGAGTTGTCTCCCTGAATAGCTGCAAGGACAAATGTACCCTGGCCAGTTGATTGTCTCTTTTGTCTCTCAGTAAATACTCAGTTTTGCTGAAGAAGGAAACAAAAATCTGACTACATAAATTTAAAACGGAAGTTATTTTGTAAATAATTTCTTTTTTTTTTCTTTTCTTTTTTTTTTTTTGCAGAACAGTGATATGCTTGCTTGCCACAATTACTGGCACTGGGCTTTATACTTCATTGAAAAGGTATCAGATATTTTCATACAGGTGTTTTATGGTCCAGATAGATCATCTAATGCTGTTTAAAAGGCAGACCTAACATTTCCAGGGGGGTTCAGCTATTTAAAAGGGTTGTTTTTATAAATCAGCACAATGCCACACTAACTAAAGTTAGTCCTTTATTACAAATATTTTGAAAAGTTTTAATTGCATTGGTCAAAGTTCCAGGATCTTTGTTAGAATGTTAAAATATTATTGTGAAATTACTGCACATTTGAAGATCAAATAGTCTCACTTAATTACATTTAGAACAGTTATTTGATAGAAAGATGAACTTGGATCTCTAAGTTTCAGACAAAAAATAACAAAAGTCTTACCAAATTGGATACTAATTATCTGGCCCAAATTTTTGCTGACTATAAAGATGAGGCAGTAAGCTCTAAATTGGGTTGCCAATGTTATTAATGTTACTAATTCTTATTATTGAAACCCTTCACAAATGGTTGCAATTTTACCCAACCTGTCAGGTTGCAATGCAGAATTTCCTTGAATTTAATGCTTAGCACTTGTGGGGTTCAGCTCCATAGGGAGACAAATGTGGCATGTTTGAGAAGGCAGTGTACCTTCCCCAGAGGGCAAAGTAACTGGCTTGTGTTGAGTGGTAATAGCATAGAAGAAGCATAATTCTCAGGAGTAGTTTGTTTATTTTGCCACCTTCTATCTACACAAGTTCTTTGAAGGCAGCTTAAATTTGTTTTTCCTCCCACATCTTTGCTTTCCATCCCACACTGTGGGATGCACTAATTTTTGCAAAAATCCCTGAAAGGAACATTAGAATGAGAAGCAATACCTGTTTTTTTCTCCTTCATGAATAACTTGTAGCAGTATTGGAACCTATTTTTAAACAAACCCTCAACATACTGATCATTTTGCCCTGTAAATGCAGGTTTTGCTTAGACTCCATTCCTGTTTTCAGTACCTCAAGGTTTCTTTGACTTGGTTTGTTTTGATCATGTCACGTTAACCATGCAGTTCTCGTTTGCTTTTCCAGGGTGAATATGAAGCTGCTTTGACAATTTATGACAATCATGTGAGTAGGGGCCTTTTTCTTTACTGAGAATGTGCTTAAGGTTACGATTCCTGCTTTCTTCCTTCTCTGTGAGATTGAAACCTATCACAGTGTCATTACAGCTTTTTAGGGAAACAGTTTCTCAACAGTTTTGGGTGAAATGCCCCAAGGACTCGTGTGTTACATAGTTTGAGTATTTGAAAGAGCTACAGTGGTACTGGTTTCCATTCTGTCCATGTTTCTTATTTGTGCTTTTTAAAAGGGTGTAAAATAATTTTCTTATAAAGTCAAATAACAAAAAACTGGTTTTGCATGTTAGGTACTAAGTCCACTGCCTGGATTTCAAAACAGTCTCTGTAAATAAGCAGTATCAAATTAGATAACACATTGTGTGGATTGTGAAAATACTACAAGCATTAAGAAAGCTGCTGGGTGGATTTGTATCAACTAACCTTGACAAAGTGAAGTAATATTTGTGGCACAGTTTTGGAAAAAATAAAATACCTTGATGACTCTCCATATTTACTGAGAAAAACATGTAAAGCAATAAGAATGTTTAACATTGCAAATTCCTGTATATTCAGGAAAAATGCAATTAGGACTATTACAAAACAGGTAATTATGAATTAATAGAAGGATAAAATAAAACTTGTACTGTGAAAAAAAGTTTGCTAATATGAGTAAGTTTGCAGTAGCACATCAGTTGGCCAGCTCGTGCGCCCCTGTGATTGCAGATTGCTCCGCGGTGCCTGGCGAGTGGAAGCATGCTGGATGTGGTCGATAACTGTTCCATGCTGTACCGGCTCCATCTGGAAGGTGGGATATCCCCTGGCCATTCTTTTTTACAACTGTAAGGCAGTTTTCTTTCTCTCTTCCCCCTCCCCCTGCCTTGCATGTTGAGGAAGTATTTAAATGTAATTACAAAGCAAGCTTCATGAGTGTTTCAGAAGAAAATTCTGCTCTTGAGAAAAGCATCAATGTAAAGTTCCTAAAAATGTCCATAAGCTTTGTTCTTCCTAAGAGCTTCCATTTCCCATGCCAGTATGGTATTGCAGTCAGCTCAAGCTAGCATAGGTCACATAAGTCTTCTTTGAGAAATTCACTTCTATTGTCCCTGGAGATCTGAGGCTGAGCAATCAGGTGCATAAGCCTCTAAAAAGCTGTAGCGCTTCCTTGAAGTAAATTTCCAGTTGGATCCTTGCCTTTCTTTTTTGATCCCGATTGAAATAGCTAGTGTGTGCATACTAGCTTTTGGCTTTGTGTACTCTCCTAACTCAGTACCATTTCCCCTTAACTTTTTAAGCTAGCGTTTATACATTAGAGTTCAGGGTGGGGGCCACGATGGGCAGACGTCATTTTCACACTGTTCTGCTAAAACACTAAGATGCATTGTTTTTTTTATTAAATCCATCTTAACACACTGTCTTTTGGTTGCTGCAGATGGCTCATGGTGAGCATCACTTCCAAGAAGACATTATGAGCACTCTCATAATAAAGTCAGAAGCTCACATAATGCAATCTAAAATATTGGCTTTAAGCTCCTGACAGTCAATAAACTCTCCTCCCAAACACAGCTGCAGCTGAGCATTGCTGCACACATTTTGCCACATCAGGGTGTGTTTCCTTGAGTTCTGTAGGAATGCTTTTTATACTTAGTGACTGAAAGTGCATTGCAAAGTCATACTTCTGCGTGTGGCATTTTTATTGAGACAAGTATTTTTTGCTCTTAGGTGTAAAGCTTGGAGACAGGTGGAAGGATGTTCTCGCGCTCACGAAGAAGCACACCGAAGATCACATTCTTCTGTTCAATGATGTGCACTTCTTGATGTCTTCACTTGGAGCCAAGGACCACAAAACTACCCAGGAGCTTTTAACAACTCTTCAGGAACTTGCCAAGTAAGCAAAGGAGTTATAGTGTTGGATTCCATAAACAGTTTGCCCTCTGAGCTGGAGGGTGGTGATGTTTCTGGCTTGCTGAAGCACTACAACGTGCTCTCCCCTGCTTTAGCACGTCGCTGGGACACATCTGGTTTAAGCAGGCCAACCTCCAGTTAGGAGATCCTTATTGATTTTTGGAGTCAATGTCTACAGGGGTTTCTCAGCTTGTTAAGCAGAAATCTTTCATGTTTGAGGTCGTGGACACCAACTGAACAGTTGTTGTTTATTTCCTTTCAGTGGGATCACACATACAAGGAATAAAGTATATTATTAGTGAGGTCACTACAATATAAGTCAGTGGTGTGTGGTGGTTCTTTCGTGCTCTGGTTTAAAAGGTACTTCATAGCAGAACATTAGCTGGTAGTGATATTCTAATGGCTACTGTTTGATGTGAAGTACATCTGCAGGAAATTAAATTTCAAGTACTACTAAAGTAATAATCTACAATATTTTGATTTCAAATTAAACTATTTGAAAAAATTGAGTATTTAATACTCAATTTGAAAAAATTGAGTATTACATCTTAACAATGGGGGGATTTTGTTCCCTTATGTATTAAATGACTGTAAATTGCCATGATTTTTTAAGGGGTTGATTTACAGATGCTTTAAATGCAATTTCTTTCCCCCTCCACCCTTTTTTTCCCTTTTGTTTCGGCATCTATTCCTTCCTCTCTAAAAAGAAGGAAGGAGATCCTGAAATTGGCACTATTTGTTCCTGACTATATGTAATTTTTAAGAACACTGTAATTTATAAGAATACTTACAAAAACAAATAACTGTCAAAGCAAGGCTAAATGTGTCTGATTTGACTAAAGTAGGAAATGGCAAATATCTTTTATATAAGTTTATATGTCAGTATATATAAAGTGTAGAAAACTGCATATCAGGGAAGCTTTAATGAACATAGGTGTTCATATATGCTACTTATCCTTTCACCCAGTGCTTCCTTTTGCCTACATGTTCCACCTTTTGTAATAATACAGATGTATGTTTTTAGCTGTTATAAAGCTTAATTTCATTATTCGAGAAAACAGGCAGTGAGATGAAGGGGTTATATTAATGACTGGATTAATTTACATCTCTCACAAATTTAGAATATATAAATGATACCCCAGATGTATTTTGTCTGTGTTAAAAAAGCAGTCATGTTCTGGTGAGGTCAGCAGAAGAGAAACTGCAGTTTTCTTATTTTTTTAGGCAAAACTGCTTATTGCAAAAATAGGAGGGGTTGGGCTCGTGCCATTCAGGAGAATGAAAACTGATTGATGGATGAGTAACAAGAATGTGGAAGTAACATAACCACACCAAAGGATATGATCTAAGTTAAGGACCTGAAACATCAGGCTTTGTACAGTTAAAAAAGAAGAAAAATCTGTCTGCAGGCAGTGACAGACTGGCACTGAAATACCACATATTTATGCTTTGACTTATGGAAGTTACCCACTCTTTCATTCTACAGAGCACCTTGTGAAGACCACCAGCTTTCCCTGGCTCCTAGTTTGGGGTTGCCACTGTGCCAGGCTTTTGTGGAGTTCGAAAATGGAAATTGTGACAAAGCTGTAGACCTGCTGTACCCAATCCGTTATCAACTAATCCAACTGGGAGGCAGTAATGCCCAGGTAAAGGAGACAAGAAAAGACTGTTTCATATCATTTAATCCCCTTTCAGGAGCCTCCATTAGGCACTTACCTAATCAACAACATTTCATTCTTAGAAAGTGAAAGCTGAACTGTGCTTGTGACTAAATCCTGTTTGCATACACTTACTAGCAGGGTTAGCTATTTAATTTAATGTTGATATGTTTCCTCTCTGTGGATTTAATAATTTGGTGAACAAGACATTGTAACCGGCAATACATTATAAATTACTTATTACTTTGTATTTTGCTGACTCTTTTTTTCAGAGAGATGTTTTCAGCCAGTTATTGATTCATGCTGCTTTAAATTCTAAATCACAGGCCAAACGAAACCTTGCAAGGTGAGTGTTTTCCCTGAAAAATATTTGTGGAAGTAGTGTTACTAAAAGTAAAAAGTAATGAGTATACTCAAATCAATAAATTTAAAGCTAGAATTATATGCAGCCATTTATGTGAAATGTAGAAGCATATAACCAGGATAAAAAGTACAATAGCTTCCAATTCCAAAAGTACACTCTTGCAACCTGGATTAATAATCTGTATTTGGTCAAGGGTAGTTGATTTTCAAATTGTTCTATCTTAACCTGTTCATGAGTGTAGATTATGGACTGCTAAACTTGTGTGAACTGCTGCAACTGCAGTCTGTCCTGCTGCTGCCATCTGCACTGGGACAGACGAGGTGTGCTCTGGCACGTCCAGCTGTGCTCTGCTCAGTGCAGGTCACAGGAGCCCTGCTTGGTAGAACGGTCCGTGTGGTTTATCCCCCACACTGAGTTCTGCTGACACACAGTGCATGGCTCTGCCTGGGCACTCGGGAATGGATCCTTGGGACAGTAGGAAGCCTTGCCTCTTCCCCTCCTGAGGTCTCTCTGAAGCATTGCAATTGGGTACAATAGCAAAATGATGCTTCTGTGCCCTCTGAGCTCTGGGTGCTCGTTTTCAGTCTGTCAGTGCTGAAAACAACGCTGTTCTGTCTAAAAGGGATTCCTGCCCAGGTCCAGTGTGTCCAGTAAGGAAAATCTGTGCCTCAAGTACAGGTCTTTATGGACTGATTTCCTCTTACAAGGACACTGCTGGTGATCTTACAGGAAAACTGATGCTGTGCTCATGAATGTCCTGTTTCTCTCCTTTCTCAGGTGCCTCCTGAGAGAACGTGATGTGGTGAGACCCAATTCACCAATGACAGAGCGACTTATCAGGAAGGCGGCAGCTATCCATTCCATGGCATAAGGCTTTCCTCCGTGCTTCAGGTGAGAGAGCAACGTGCTTACCACAAAGTCTGGGTGCAGGGAGGGCAGGGGTGCTGTGCTGGAATTCGGGGAGGTTCCCAGGGATCAGAGATCTGACAAAACAATTTTCTTAAAAAAAAGGACGCAGCTGTTGCGTTTCAGGAGGTTGTATCTTAGATGATTCCACAAAGAAAGAAGAAAACCTGCTGATAATGCACAGCTTTCTGAAGCATCCCAAGGGCACTGCTTCTCTGGTATATTTTCCTGAACATTCCCTCTGACCCTGATTGTATACAGTGCAGTAACAGTGCCTGGATTTCAGTCATTCTCTGGCCCGGTTTGTTACTTGGCTCATGTGTTAAGTAACTAATAACTACTCAGGTAATTCAAAGGGAGCTCTTAAACAAAGCTGAGAGGAAGGTGTGGGGTCAGAGCCAATACAGGCTTGAAATGAATTCCGTATTAAGTTTCTAGTCTATTCAGGAATGAGTCACAGACTTGGGCATTACAGATCTGTCTACATTCAGGATCTCTTTCCAGGTGCACATTTTTAAACTCCCTCTCATAAAATGTTAGGTTTTTCCTCTCAATATAGCATGGCAGAGCTTTCTAAAATTATGTAGATGAAAACAGACAAGAGGGATAATAGTGACTATTCTAACGTAGGTACTCCCTTAGCACTTTTAAATCTTTGAGAAGAAAAGGAGAAGCCTGGACTTCAGCTGAAATAGTACCATCTCTGCAGGGTACTTTGGACTGGGGTCTTTGTGCTTCTCTGAGCTTTTGGAAAGTCAGGCCTCACTATCATCTCATTACAAGTCCCTGCATGTTAGCCAGGTGGTGTTTAAAACTAGTGTGAAAGCACATGCTCACTCCGAGCAGGTGAAGACTGAAAGGGAGCTTCTGCCATGGAAAGAGAGCAAAGCTCTGTCCCAGCACATGTGATCTGATAAGCTCTGGTGCTGCAAGTGAGGCACAATGTGAGCCTCTATCAAGTTCTGGTGCTTCTGGATTCCTGCAGTGTACCAAGTTAACAGATTGCCTTGCAATAGTATTCCAGAAATCTGGGATGATGGGAAAGATGGTATTTCGAACCAAAACTGAACCAATGCCTCTTCTTCCTGAATAGAAATGCCACACTCTTCAACTGCCCAAGCTCTGGCTTTGCTACCACATCTGCAAACTCTCCTGGCCACAGATGCCTTCCCTTCCATCCTGCCCGGCTCAGGCTCTTCCCCATGGTCCACAGAAGCCTCTTCCTACACTGTTTCCTTTCGATCTAAAAAAGCACTTCCATAGCTGGCCCTGCGCTGCCCCTGGAGTTTCTGCATACAGGAACAAGAAGTGGAAGTGCCTTGCTGCCATCCTGCCCCCAGCCCTCCTCTGGGGCAGAAATTGCTTATTTTCAAAGCAATAATAATTTGTGAAACCAGGTGAGCGGTTGCATTCTTTTGTGTAGTCTTGTGACATATGACTACACCGTTCTTCAGCTTCATCACTGGTTTGTCTGTCCAGCCATGGCTGAGGGTGACTCACTCTGGACTAAAATTACACTGGATTTTTACTCTTATTTTTAATCAGTGCATTTCAAGCAATGACTTTAGACAGGACCTTTTTACTCAATGAATATAACAAATCTGATTAGGGAACAAAAGCCAGAGGAATCTCTGGCTGTGTTTGCAGGGTGTAGTTGATGTGATCCATTGCTACACAAGTTTAAGAATGACAGTTGAAGTACTTTTGATATAACATAATTGAGAATTTTGTCTGCTTTACATCAATAAACTCAAAGATGGATTTAATTGAGCAAGCAAGTATATGACTTCTTTACATATGTGAAGTTTTAAATGTGTTATTCAGCTTAATTTCATAAACCCGTAACAGTGTGCATCCACTTCGCTTCCATCACTGGGACTAGAAGCACCCCCTGGCAGCAGGGCAGTTTTGACAATGTGAACAGCACTGCAAGTCCTGTTTCTTCCTTTGTCCTTCTTCTACATGTTGTGATTTGGACTGATTTTAAGCTGTCAGCATCTCACTGGCACCCTCCATCTAGTGGCCTGCCTTGTAGCTTACAGGAGTGTGGGGAGCGCTGTGTCTGAGAGGTGCCTCATTCACATTCCTTTAAAGTCAATCATCTAGATATTAAAAAAGTACACCCTTAGAATGAGTCAGTATCTCGCTACTTCAAGATATTAAACCCAGTAATTCTGATACTACTTCACTTAATTATTTCCCCTTGTTTTAGGACTTCAACGACTGCTCAGAGCAGCTGTTCAATTACATGAAATCCAAGCAAATTACCCCACCACATTAATATTAAACGTATCTTAGTTAGGAAGTTAATTTCCAGAAATATTCTCCCTGAATCAAGACTGTTCTCTCCTTTGTACTTAGCTAAGCACCTGCACTATAATGCCAACCCACATCTGTGCAGTTCTGGTTTAGACATGTGGAAGGAAAACACAGAGCACAGGCAGCAGCTGGTTCTCTGCCACGTTTAGGTATAGAGACAAACGGCACACTAACAAGCAGAAACTGACTGAAAACACATTTTATTTGCAAATATAGCAAAGTCAGTGATTCAGGAACTCTACAGGCAAACGAGAGAGATCTTAAAAAGTGGCAAAATCTTCCCCTTTTAATGCTTTACTGACACATGTTTTCATTTAGTTCTAAGACAGTCATTTTAATAAGATTTCCTGGGTTTATCTTTTCCCATCCTCTTGGGAACTTGCAATCTCTGAGTGGCTGACAGATTTATATCACAGATGCAAAAAACTGGAAGGCTATTGGTGTTACTGTAAAGCTTATCTGAAAGTAAAAATTACTGCTCCTCTGTCCTCACCAACAGTTTCCCTCTTAACAGCTAGACTGCCTGAATAAGACATCTTTGTACAGAGGGTCTTCAGTTCCGTCAGCTTACAGAGTCCTTATTAAAATGCAGTGGAAACTCTGCACAAGTTTCTGGTGGGGTGTTTTGGGAACAATAAAAAGCAGGTAACTGCAAAAAAGGGCTCAGACATCATTGTTAGGGTTGTACATTGTGGAGAAAGCGAGTTTCTCCAAAGCAGAGTCAGGGAAGCAGTATGTGGGATCACCCACAGCTACCTCAAAACACAAAGGAACCTCACTTGTCAGCGCGTTGCCCGGTGCAACGTGGGCAACAAAACATGTGGACAGTGTCTTAGGACAGCAGTTCTACCACTGGCCTTGAGAGAACGTAACCGGTCTCTTCCAGTTGTGTCCTACATCTGGAAAAACGAAAATTAACGCAAATAGGACAGAAAATCTCGATGCTTCTTAAGAAGTTTCTCCTGTCCTATCACATTCGCGGAGCAAATGTTCGCGCTGAGAAACTACGTGGCCACATCCACTGCAAAGCCTGGCTTGTTGGGACACAGCCTTTGTACCCTTACAGCCATTAGCTGCAGCCAAACCCTCAGTTTCAGTGTCTGCTTACTCATAGGCTGTGGCTTTCACAGCTTCAGTTCAGCTCTCTTTTTGTAGAGGTCAAAACAAGTTACTGCAGATCTCCACAAAGAATTTGATCCAACAACTTTCTGATCCATCTGTCATTGTACAGATGAAAATTTTCCGCTCAGGAATGAACGATGTGGATTAATATCCTAAATATAGGCTTTTTCTTTTTTTACCATTTGAACTCGAAACTCGTATCAGCATTAACAAGCAGTATTTTGAAAAGAGACTCTTCATTCTTACCCACACTGAGCTGTTTACAGTAATGACAGATTAGAGGATCAAGAACAGATGAATTCTGCACTGAAAAGAATCTCTATAAAAACCTGAAAGCTTCCTTAAAAACTACTGTACTGTTAATTTTTCTTCTAACAGTTTACAAAGAGAAATCCTCTCTGTTTTTAAGACAATGCACTTATAATTATTTGCCCACAGAAGTCATAACATTCAATTTCCCATCCCACAATTCTGATTTTCCTGCTACAGTTATCCAAATGTCTGCTTCATTTAAAAGAGGAAGAAGAGAAGAGAAGGCAGTTAGTCTCAAGTGTAACATCTGTTTTGCCAGCCCTCCTCAATGCAAAATTTGTTTGGATTAACATTCCAAAGAACTGTATTAAGAAGAAAGAAGTCACCACGTATGAGAACACCTGCAGTACGGAAAACAAGATGAGGGATACAAACTGCCATGATCCCTCTAAGATATAACACATTTTTTTTCATCCTCTTTATACTCTATTATGTACTCTGGGTAAATCTGGTGTTTTTCAAAGACAACAAAAACAGAAGGATTTAACTCATCATCCACACAGCTGTCATAAAACCAAAGCCCGTCCGCAGACTTCCTTGGAGGGCGAACATAGGCTGCATTCCCTTTAATGTAGTCTCCAACCAAAACACGAGCCACGAACATCATGTGTCCTTTCTCCACAGCCTGACAGTATGCATGGGAATAGGAAGCATCTCTAGCAAAGTAACTTCCTGGAAAACAAGATGAAAATGTAGTTTTAAGGAGTATCTACACAGAGACAGCAAAAACTGAGCATCCCCTTGGTTTTCAGGAGGTATCTGACCTAACTTTCAGGACTCCTCTGACTCAGGTTACATTATATCACCAAAATTTTTGCAAGAGAAAGGATTTCACCATATAACTTCCATTCAGAATTCACTATTTCAGGAGTAATTTTTTAAAAAGCAATAAATATAAGCTCACTACAGGTATTGTGTGTTACAATGAGAGGGACAGACAAGAAAACATGAGGGCCTTCCATGCTCACAGTGAGGGAATGCACACCCTTCTTGCTCCCTGCCATAAAGACTAATTTCTCTTGCAAGTTCAAATTATGACCTCAAGCATCAGAAGATCCCATCTACAGCAAACTCCTACATCAGTTGTCTGGACATCTTGTGAGAAGACTTGCCCCCACACAAAGCAAATCCCAGCCCTCTTCAGAAGAAGGAAGATCATAATACCTATTCGTACCTTTTTTTTTCCACCTTCTATAGTTAAAGACTTCAGGACTTGATTGTTCCACTATCAGGGGAGTCTGGGTAGACATCTAACACACCAAGTCACTTCCTACATACCCATTCCATAGTTACTTCCATTTTTTCCACAAATCCTCCAGTCAAAGTTCCGAGTGCAGATGGCTTCCATGAAGGAGGTGTTGGTTCCATGGAACAGGAGCTTTTCCTGCACTTCCTTTCCTCCATTTTCCCTTTTCATCTTCTCCTTTTGCCTGACAAAAATGCAGAGGAGGAGAATGTGAGCCATGGTAGAAAAGGGAGAAAGAGGTTTTAAAAAAAAATCAAAAAAAAGTAAACCTCAAACAACTCTGTAACGTGCTTGTAAATGTCAGCTAGATGAGATTTCCAGCCTGCCTTCTCCTCTCAGCTCGGAAGATGAGACAGACCAGAAGCATGCTGAACAAGTCCCAGATAAGTACTGTACTGATACCACTGCTCAGCAATTCTAGATAATTCTGACTTTACTCTGAATTTAAGCAAGCATTGACGCAAGTCTCCGCTGTACCACCCTTTCGCTCCTCTGTAGGGTCCTACTGATGCTGCTTTAAGGTCTCCTGTTCCTCCCCACCCTGACTCTCAGTGCAGTGGAGGCAGCGCTAACCATGGAGCCTCCGTGCTTCTGCGGTGGCTGAAAGCTACAGGCAGCTTGTTCTTCGTGCCAACACCCTGAGCTCCTGCCCCTGGGGGAGATCAGCGCCGCTGAGGAGACCGGGCCAGGAGAGAAACCGAGCCTGCTTCCACCACTGCAGACCTCACTGATTTAGGCCAGAGTCAAACTAAGCTATGAACAGGGTCAAAAGAGGAATCACAACAAAAGGCTCAACTAGTACTTCCCATCTGCCTCCAGACATCCACTATTCCACTGCCTCCAGACATCCCTCGGGTTTTCAGACGCTGTTGAAGTGGACAAGACAGTAATATTCTTCAGAAAACGATCAGCTACAAAGTAAGCAGGGCTGGGGGGAGGGGAGAATCCTTCCAACATGTAAATTACAAAGTGAAAAGTTAAAAGCAATGGACTGAAATTTGTTCATTGAGAACTTACTGTGAGGGTGGGGAGGCCCTGGCACAGGTTGCCCAGAGAAGTTGTAGCTGCCTCATCCCTGGAAGTGTCCAAGGCCAGGCTGGGCAGGGCTTGGAGCAACCTGGGCTAGTGGGAGGTGTCCCTGCCCATGGCAGGGGGTGGCACTGGATTAGCTTTAAGGTCCCTCCCAGCTCAAACTACTCTATGATCCTATGGACTTGGCAATGTTAAATTCTGCCTGCTTAGTTTAATTATCTCATTGGAGTAGGATAAAAAGTATGCACTATTACATGTTTTGAAGTCTCCTGTGGCTTGCTAGATGAAAAGGTTTTATGCAATCATTAGCAGATAACTTCCTGGCTTCTGTCACTTTGCAGGGGAAAGCACTTATTTGAGCAGTATTTTTACTCCATTACAATTCCATACAGTCCTTGAATACTTGTTTTAAACTAGACAACTGTGCAATGCAACAGCTTAATCTTCTACCCAATTAACTTGAATCTGGTTGAGCCCCAGCTCAAATCTGTTGGTATCTAGCTTGGCATCTACCTAGAGCTCAGTATCACTGATGCAGATGTTGAAAACCAGAAAGGAGCCCTAGAACTCAGAGATCATGAAATTCAAACGCAAGGATTCTTTCTCAGTGAGTACTGACTTCAGTCAGCAAAAGTACCTTAAATAAATCTGACTGGAACAAAAAGACCCAGGCAGCCCTTAGCTTTTTTAGCATTTCATATACTCTAAACAGACAGGGCATGTGTGCAGCAGGCAGTTACTGCTCAATCCCTCACACAATCACTATTCCGCATCCCAGTGGGTATGCTCATCCCAGTTTTGTGTCACACGTATCTTTCTCTCCATGCTCTTCTCCCCTTCTTCCAAGGAACCATGCAAAAAGAACCTCCCCACAGGAGCATGACATTCTACAAAAGGCCTCAGACACTAATTTCACTCCTGAAACTGCTCCTGAGAAGGAAATAAGCAGTCATGTTAAAGCACAGGTGATAACCTCCTTTCTTTCCTAGACAGCAGATACAGGACACCCTCCCCATAAGGGTAAGGAAACAAATACTAACCACTGAAACACCTTCCAGAGGGATGGATTCTGAATCCTCTGTATTTTAAGGATGCTGTAGGTTTTCATAGTCTGATGGAACAGCTGCTTTATTGCGTTGTATTCAGAGGTCACACTGCTGATCACCACTGCCTATAAAATACAAACCAAGCATAAGAAGACATGAGGCTTCAGTTGGCTCGTAACATGTGGAAGCCTAATTACAGCAGGTGCACTTCCAGAAGGGTCCCCAAACTATGCTTATAAGGGTAATGTAATGCTTTAGATAGTGACTATGTGAATAATTAAATAATAAGTAAGTCAGTATGTCACTCCTGCTTTGCAAGGACACCTCACCTCTCTTCAGAAAGGATGCTGAAAGCATCAGTTACAGGTTTATCATCTCCAAGAGCTGACACTTCCAACTTTAAATCTCAGTGAAACAGAAATCACAAAAAAGAAAACTTGACTCATTATTCCAGATAGTGTCAGTTTTATATCTAAAGCTGATTAAGAACAAAAGATGTTAGATAACAGTATCATTTGTAACCAGACATTTATGGGAGCTTCAGCTGGGAAACAAAAAGCACATACACCCTCCTGGCATTGTAGCACCTTAACTTTTCAAAGTTAGAATTTGGAAAGCTGCACTTAAATATAGACCTAAGAAAAGAAGCTACAATTCTAAACAAATGTGACACTAAATACCTGCTTAAGCAAATACATCTCCTTTCCTGAAGGTAACTAAGTCTATTAATAATCTATTATTCTTTTATTTGTCTATTTATCCCTACTTTTCATGTTTAAAAATCTGTTAAGAAATGCACATTTTTTCCCAAGGAAAAGTTAATGCAAAATATGATTAAAACATTATTTGAGCTCTTCTGCTTGCTTATGTCATACATAAATTTTCCATTTTTTCTCCAAAGTAACCCATGTCTTTAATCTTCTGGAATTAATGTTTATCTCCATAAACTGCAAAAGCATGATGCTGGCAGACTGATGTCACCTGATAATACTTTCCACTTCACCGCAGCCCAAGCCAGGTGGGGACTCAACATGCCATAAAGTGAAATGCCCAACATCCCACGTTCTAAAGTGGGATGTTTTAAGCAGGAAAGCTGGAGCCATCCTGGAGGGTAACAGGGAACCAACATCCTGACCTACCAGGCAAAACCTCCACATTTTAGAAGGCTGAGTTTGGAGAGAATATAAAATAGGACTTGTATTTCACAGCTGCATAAAGAAGTGCTTTTCTGGACACCATGCCCAGCTTGTGCATTAAGTACTTACTAATGAAGAGACCTGTCACAGGGAAGTCTATAGATGAAGAATAAAGTCACCTGCACAAGAAAGAACCATTTCTTTGAATTTATTTAAAAGCCTTAACAAGGTTGAGCAAAATTTCCTGCGTCTCAATAGAGGAGCGTTTTCCAAAGCTGCTTTACAACACAACACATAAAAGAATTGGGATGAGCAAAACCTGATTATCTGCACACTCTGTGGCACCACAGTTCAAGCTGTTCACCATCACCTACAGGATTAAAATTATGTCACTGTACTTCAGTACTACATCTTTTATTTAGAATCAGAGAATGGTTTGGGTTGGAAAGGACCTTAAAGCTCATCCAGTCCCACTCCCTGCCATGAGTAGGGACACCTTCCACTATCCCAGGTTGCTCTGAGCCCCATCCAACCTGGCCTTGGAACCCATCCATTCCAGGGATGAGGCAGCCACAGCTTCTCTGGACAACCCGTGCCAGGGCCTCACCACCCTCACAGGGAAGGATTCTTCCTAATATCCCATCTAGTCTTATTCTCTGTCAGTGTGAAGCCATTCACCCTTGTCCTGTCACTCCAGGCCCTTGTAAATAGTCTCTCCATCTTTCTTGAGGGCACCTTCAGGCACTGGAGAGCCACAATTAGGTCACCCTGAAGCTTCTCCAGTTGAACAATTCCAACTCTCTCAGCCTTTCCTCCCAGCAGAGCTGCTCCATCCCTCTGTTCATCTTGGTGTCCTCCTCTGGACTCGCTCCAGCAGCTCCATGTCCTTCTGCTGTTGCTATGCTGCATCTTCCAGATGGTGTGACTCTGGGGGTGTCCCTTGCAGGGCTAGGAGCTGGAATGATGATCCTGATGGGTCCCTTCCAACCCAGTATATTCTGTGATTCTGTGATCTTTTCCTGAGGAACTGTAACCTTCTTAGGTAAAACAGAGGCTCAGCCATGTGGCACAAGGCCTAATCCTGTAAGAAAGGTACTGCTATTATTTTATAATATGTCGGCCTCCAGAAAACAAAGCCTGTTCTCCTTTCCATGAAAACTTTGTGGGGTTGTCCTCATTTCCCCAAGGATGCTTCCACTGCTAATAAAGGGTCATAGCTAGTGCAGGCTGATACTTCATAACTACACAACTTTTTCAGTGTTTTTCACCTGCAGGCCTGAAAAGGAAAATCCTGCTGAGTGTGAGCATTTGCTGTCCCGTTATCAAGGAGAGGAGTTCCCGAGGCAGAGCAAGAATCACTGCCCTGACAGTGATTTCCATTAGTGTGTGACTGTACAAGCACAGTACTCTGTGATATCACACTGTGAGCTCTGCTTCCCTTGGAGTTTGGAAGGAGCAGAGTTAGTATTAGTGACAGTGACCTGACCAGAACAAGTCTAATACAAAAAAAGCCTTTTTTCTAGCGTCCTGTAGTACTTCCACAAACTGTGCTGCTTTTCCAGAACAACTGCTGGAGGTAGTAAGCTAAAAAACACCCACACATTTTGGCCCTGGTAAACTAAATAGGAACATACACTTTGGGCTGACAGTGGGTGGGTTTGTTTTGTTGAAGAGATCACTCCAAATGTTCTCTTATTTTATTGCCATAGCTCTTTATTTCTGCCATTCCTGGAGGCCAAGGTCTGTGCTCAGATCTGTGATGTATGCGACAGTACTGGAGGATATAGAGATCTCCTTTCCTAGGTTTCCAATCCAAAGTTCATTTACCAACAGCCACGACAGCATTACTGGACAGCCTGTTAATGGTTTGCAGGGTCTGGTCTCAGTCCAGCTTCTAGTGAAGAAATACATGCTTCATAAAAGCCCTTTGCTTAACTGGTCCACTAAGTAACCAAGGTAAGGCAGTTTTTAATTTTAACAGTGAATCTTTTTGTCTCGAACTTGGTGAGTTTTGGGTTTGCATATAAATAAATAGCTAAAATGCAGGTGAAGTTCAAGGGAATTTGGCACCTTTTTCAGGAGTTCTTGGGAGATCACAAAGATCTTTAGCACACACCCCCAAGAAATCACTCCTGTCCCTTTTCAGCATCTACACAGTTAGAATTGATTCAGTTAAGCTTTGAATCCTGCTTTTCCATCAGAATTACAAGTATGGAAAGAAAAAAGATACCTTGTATCCCAAGTCAGGCAGTGCAGATTGATCCCAGTGGCTAGGACAGGCTTGATTTGGAATAGAAGAATCCCTCTGGCTGTGTGCAAACACAGAAAATTAAGTAATTAGTAATTCTAGTACTGCTCTGAACATTCAAATTTGCAGCATGCCCTTTGGCTAATTCCTGCATTTAAAAATTAACAAGATAAACCACGAAGAAACTGGGAAATGGCCTCAGACTGTGAGCTGGGCTTTGCATGATGCCACTCCATCACAGGCCTCTTGCACTTGCTTTTTTAAGTAACAACTGTGGCCGTAGTACCTGGAGTAACAAGTACCCCAGATGCCAGGTGAGGCACCAAGCCAACAGTTTGTGATACAGCCTCTGTTCAGTGCCAGGGATGTGCTTCCTCCCAACAGCAGCTGTGTTCTTTGCACAGTTACTGCCAGCACTGGCAGCCATTTTGCCCTATAATCACTTCTGAAATATGAAAAAAACAACAACATAAAGAGCATCATTTACCCTTTCTTAATCTTCTGCACATCTTCAGAAGACACAAATTTTGGTCTCCTGCAGACCTCTCTTCGAGTTTTAAAAGCAATGTTTGTCTGGGTCATTTCTTGAAGAGAAAAAGAGCAGGAAAAAAATGAATAAATCTGCAGGATGGGGTCATTAATTAAGAACAGGCATTCTTTAATAGAAAGTGCATATTCATTACCAATTCTACCTGCTGAAGAACAGTTGCACAAAGCCTATGTAAGCTTGTCCTTCCTGTAACTGTGATTGAACCTGTGCCTATCTTGCTTGCTCCCTCAAGCCCCTCATGCTCTTTAAATGTTACTCCAGCAGCACAAAGATGCTTGATTTGTATTTTTTACCATCCACAGAGTTAATTCACTTTACTTAAGGTTTACTATGACTTTATGTGAAGACTATGAATCTTTTTATTTCTGGTCATATGTGAGTCTGGAGAGTGTCAAGGAATAAGGGGGAAGAAGGTTATTTTTGTAAGGAATTTTCTCTGGACGGTCACTTACCTCACTTCCCCTTCCAATAAGTGAAATGGTAGTGTCAGGAAAGGAAGTCATAGCTTCTAAAAGCTGGGAGAGTTTGCAAGTTAAGTCTTCGTACAGCACTGCATAGTTGTACGTGAGAATGAGTACCTTTAAAATTGAGGTTGTAATGATGCTGACCAGCCTGGAAAGATATGGTGGCATCTGGATCTGCTTGATACAAATTCTCAAGAATAGCAGAAGATGGCGAGTCCACACTGTCCCCTTCTCCCTTTGTGGGAAGAAGAGAAAAAAAGAGAGAGAAGGAAGAGTATCACAGTCAGGACTAAACCCTGGATAACTCGCTTGGGTGGAGGGAAAGAAGAGGCAAAGAGTAGGATGAAGAGGAATCTACTCAGAACTCTGGTGGCCTGAAGCATGCATGAGTAAGGGACATTCATAACGTAGACACAAATACATAAGTAGTAATGACAGACAGGAGTGTATCCTGTAAGAAGTTGTGTTGGTTTGGGCTGGGGTAGAGTTACATTTCTTCCCAGTAGCTGTAGGGGCCGTGCTTTGGGTTTGTGCTGGATCAGTGCTGGTAACACAGGGATCTTTTAGTTCTTGCTGAGCAGGGCCTGCACAGAGCCAAGGCCTTTTCTGCTCCCCACCCGCCCCACCAGTGAGGGACTGGGGGGCACAAGGACTTGGGAGGGGACAGGACAGGAGATCCCAGCTGGCCACAGGGACATCTCAGACCATGTGGGGTCATGCTCAGCATACAGAGCCGGGGGAGAAGGAGGAAGGGGGGATGTTGGAGTGATGGTGTTCAGCTTCCCAAGTCACTGTGACCGTGGTGGAGCCCGGCTTTCCTGGGATGGCTGAGCACCTGCCTGCCATGGGAAGGGGGGGATGAATCCCTTGTTTGTCTTTGCTTGTGTGCATGGCTTTTGCTTTATCTCTTAGTCTTTATCTCATCCCACCAGTTTTCTCACTTTTACCCTTCTGATTCCCTCAGCAGTCCTGAGGCAGGGGAGGGAGCGAGCGGCTGTGAGGGGCTGAGCTGCCATCTGGGTGTGACAGCTGCACTCGGCTCCTCACCAAACTAGTGTTCATTATTTGGTTCAGGCCCCAAAGGAAGTAATGGCCTAGGCCATGACAAGGCCATGAACTTTTCCAGTTCCAGCCTGTTCTCTGAAAACCCACAAAGGCACAGGGTGACATGGTGAGCATTGATGCATATGAGCTTGGAAATGAACACTGACCATGTGATTAACACATGAATAGCAGGTGGTTGTTCCAAGACTAATTTGTCAAGGAGTAAAGAAAGTTGCAGGTTTAAGGAGTCTCACGCTTCTCTTTTACTTCGCATGTAATTTAACTCTGAGCCAACCACTTTATTCCACAAATAGGACAGCCTGAGTGAACTGGTTTCGAGCTCTCCCTGCTAAGGAGTGGGCTGCACAGCAGTGATCTCTCCTGGAGCTGGGATGCCTCTGAAGCTTACTCCTTGAGGCTGAGGCCCTTTACCAACTGCACTATATCCAAGATCTTTCCCTGCATACTTTTCCAAGTCCCTGGATCACCTTTGTGTTCTACCATTTGGACAGCTATACTGTAAAGCATATGAGGAAAACTCATTTGCCTTGGGGGAAGGTGAGATTCCTTATTTCTTTTCCTGCATTTTTCAGATAGGTTAGTGTCTCATCAGAGGACCTGGCCATCCAAGGAAAAAGACTGCATCTTATCTGAGAGAGCAAAGCAACCCCTGCACGTCCAAGGAAGCAGGGCAATGATTCAAAGAGAGGCAAGTACTTCCCGTCTATCTTAAGGACTGTGTATACATGTTCGATCTGTGGAGAAGCCATGGATAACTCCAAAAGGCAGTTCCCTTCCCTCCAGCCTGTCAGCATTTTATCACATCTGTTATGAACATCTGTAGCTTTGCTGCCTTACCTGACACTGTAAAATTCAAGCACAAGGATTCACTTAATTAATCCTGCTGAGTAAAGGGGAGTGGGGGAGAGGCTCCACATACTCCTGCAGAAGTGACTCAAAGCACAGGATATGAACTCACCTGCTCTCCATATTCAGTCCATTGGCCTTCGTTATTCTTCCAGTACCAAATCCACTGTGTGGTCAGTACGAATGTGGGTTTTGTGACTGATGACGGTGTAGAGAGGCGTCGAACCGGACAAGAAGAGCAGGTCATTGTCTGGAAGTTAATGTTCCTGCTTGCTATGCTGTAAGGACAAATTCAGGGTTTTTACAGTTAACAGTAGATCTTTTATCCTCTAATCCTCTGTTTAGGCTTGTGCAATTTTCTTTAATATAATGTGACTGAACTTGATTAGGCCTGAATAAAGAGTATTTTCCACAGCACATGACAGCTCTGAAAACCATATCCAAGCTTCATAAGCAAACTATGGCCTGTGAGACATGGAATGCCATCTCAGTCACTGGCCACATGTGGCACTGCCAGCTTTACAGACAGCACGGGACTACAAGTACCGCATGGCAAAAGGTACTCTGCAATAAGGAAAGTTTCCAGTTTGTCTCAGTGCAAAACCAGAATTTTGTAGGTACACGCAGCTTATCAACTTGGTTCTTTTCCTGTGGTTACAAAGGATGCAGTCACAACCATCACAGCTGTGAGGTCTGCAAACTGTATTCGTCACTGGAGCTCTGGGCTCTTACTCCTGTGAGGCTTGAGAAGTTAACTCCCAGGCAGGAAGGCTTTGAAAGCAGCCTCCTCTTGTGAATCTTGCTTGTGATCTGCACCATCCAGCAAGATGCAGTTCAAAGTCATCTGTTGCCTTAAGAGGCATGGGCTAAAATTACTATACATTTTTCGAAGCCAGACTTGGGGTCCCCTATGAATCCAGGTGGCACAGTGGGGCTTTTCAGAAAGGACTTAAAATAGAAAGAAAAACAGGAAAAAAAAGAGATATGCTGCTTACACAAGGGCCATCTCATAAAATATCTCTAGGCATACAACAGATATTGCTATTATTATTATTATTGTTGTTGTTATTTTTATGACGCATACTAGCTGTAGTAGGAAAAGAACAGCCATAGAGAAGGACCAGCTCTGATATGTTGTTACAAGGCCCAACTTCATTACTGTAAATAAATTATGATTCATTATCTGAAATGCTGATATTCTAAACACTGTATTCCACTTGCTTTTTACCCTGCACAGAGCTTTAAATGTAAGATACAGTTTTGTTCTTTTTAGAAGACATAAATGGGGTGATATTGCCATGCAATCACTTTTACTTTGCTTTTTAAAAGGAAAAATTCTCATTTGTACATCCTCCCAGATTCTGAGAGGCTCAGTAGCCAGAAGTTATGGAAGTCAGACATCTTTGGAAGAAAATGGGAGTTTTTCCACAGGGGTTCAATCACAGTACTCCAAGCAAGGAGTCCAGCATCACTATACCTGCTGTTTTTTGGGTCACAATAGGCCTTTTCAATTTCCTCCATCATGGAAAGGTCTTTCCAGGTGATCCCATCATATATCTCCCATTTATATGGCAAATGGTAATGAACAGATTTGCATTTATCTGTAATAAGACCAGACATAGTCGAATTCTGTAATCATAACACAGAGAGCAAACCAACAAAACCCAAAAAGGAACCAGCAGATTTTACACCTTGAGGCTTTCTCCCTGGGCTTTGGTATGAGCAATGAAGACAGAGTGCTGAAAACAGGAGGGGGGGGTGTTTCTCCAGTGAGTGAGAAGGCACAATTGCCACTGACACTCCATATGCCACCACTAGCCCGAGCCACTGAGCAGGGACTGTCTCTGCAGTCACTGTCTCCAGTGACTACATTACTTTTTATAGAGCTTACCCTTATGTTTGCAGTACTTCCAGACATAGAACACACAGATCTCATCACAGTTAACTTCTTTGTTGTCCTTTGAAGCTTCAGCAGAGGAATCGTCCTTTTTATCTACAGGAAAGAACATATCAGTCCTTATTTGCTTCAAGAGAAAGACACTGCTTGGTACTTCATCCCAGAAATAACAAAGATTTGACTGCAGTAGCCAAGTTAAGCACTTTCAGGATCTGACTATCCCCCATACAGCCCACCACACGAGTCAGGGCTTTGTGACTGACCAATAAACCCTGACACTAGAAGAAGTCTCAGTGGAGAAGCACAAGGGCAGTGTCAGGAAGAGTAGTAACACAGGCTGTGGCTGACCATGGTTCTTGCAAAGCAGCCAACTTTGTCTCCACACCACGGGAAGCAGAGGGTGGATAAATGGCTGTGTCAGCTCAGCGGATCAATGCAGGGTAGAAATGTTTCTCCCTGAGTTGGCCAGACCAGCATGGGGGGAGTTCAGCCCAACACGGAGGTACTAAACCTAAAGAACTAACAAAAGAATTCTCAAGACAGCAACAGGCTTCAGCTGGCTTCAACCCTTCCCAGAGACTGGGGACACCCAGCTTTGTGACAATGAGCATATTATACAGACTTGTAATGGGAGTGCCATTAGCATTGTGATTGAACTGTGCATTGCAACTGCTACATTTTGGTAAGTAAACATTTATATTTTGGGTTTTGTTTCCAGTGGAAACTCTACTATATCAGAAATGTCTCTGTACTGGACTTGGCTAGGATAAGATGTAATTTTCTTCATAGCAGCTCATATGATGCTGTGTTTTAGATTTTTGACCCAAACAATGCTGCTAACACCCTATTAAGCCCTTGCTTTTCCTGAACAGTGATACACAGCATCAAGGCCGCCTCTGTTTTTCACCCTGCCCCCAAAGTGAATAGACTTGGGGGTGCACAGTAGGTTGGGAGGGGACACAACTGGGCAGAGAACCCAAACTCACCAAATATTGCATACCATATAGCATAATGGTCAGCAATAAAGGGAAAAGAGGGAGTTTTATGAGGGTTAGCTATCTTTTGCTCAGGAACTGGCTAGGCATGTGTGGGAGGTGGTGTGTGACTGCCTTTGCATCACTGCTTTTGCTTTGTTTTCTTCTTCTGCTTATCCATTGGGATTCTTCTCTCTCTCCCATCTTGACCCTTAAGCTTTCTTGTTTTTATTCTTTCTTTTCTCTTCCCCATCCCACTGGGGGTCGAGGGGAAGTGAGTAAGTGGCTCTGTGGTGCTCACTGAGGCTTGTCCACAACACCTGCGTAACACCAACTGTCTTCAAAAAAGCTCAAGACTGGAGGGTTAGAAACAATCCGTACCTTCATCTTTACCTCCAGCTCCTGTTGGCAACTGCTGTTGTCTCTGACCAGGCAGGGTGCTACCAGGACCTGCATGAGAAGACTGAATGAACAGCACTGCTGGGACAGAAGCTCAGCGAGCTGGCAATATCCCAATCTGTGTGGAGAACTATGTCCATCACACATAATTTGATATTAAACATTACACCATCCATATGTGGAATATCTAAAAGAACCTGTTCAGAGAGTACTGGACTCTGGCAGGCTTTAAAGCCAAGGCCCAGGACAGGAGACATATAAGTTGCTATTCACTCACTGGAAGGTATATAAACATAACTGCTCTACTGACAAAGCTATATTTACTCCCTAGGTACAGAAGGCAAAGAAAGATATCTGTCTCCTTCCCAGGAAGGAAGAATTGTGTCCAGGACAGTACAGACATCAGTCCCAGGCTACTCCTCGTGGTGGTGCTTGGGCAGAAATGCCAGTGCTGCTCTGCTGTCCAGCACTGTGGCTCTCAGCATACCGTAAGGTAAGCACAGAAGCTGCACTCTGACTACCCCTGGGAGATGTGGGGCTGGGTGAAATCTAATCCCAGTGAGAACCACTGATCTCATGACTAGACAGGTAGAAACAATCCGTACCTTCATCTTTACCTCCTGTTGGCAACTGCTGTTGTCTCTGACCAGGCAGGGTGCTACCAGGACCTGCATGAGAAGACTGAATGAACAGCACTGCTGGGACAGAAGCTCAGCGAGCTGGCAGTATTCCAATCTGTGTGGAGAATTATGTCCATCACACACATAATTGTGCTCCACTGCTGATACAACAGATGAGTAATAACAGCTGCAAACCCTAGCCAGCCACTCAATACCTATTTTCCATGCAGTATTTTAGGCAATAATAGTGCAGTTCTCCACATGATTCAGCCACGACTTACTTAATTCCGGAAAGCAGATAATGGCAGAGAGGAAAAAAACATGTACACGTTGCAAGAGGGGAAATACAAGAGCTGATTCCACATGGAAGCAGTTGGTACTAATATCTAGATATTTACCTTCTGGAGATGGCACATGCAGTGTGGAGTCCACAGTTTGCAAAGGCACTTTAGGTTCTTTATTCCTTGTAACTACTGCTTGTTTCAAATAATTTCCCCTTGGTTTGTAGTTGTGTACTGAAAGCACCAAAAGGATGATGGGGTTTAGCTGAGATGTTTATACCTCTATCAAATTCAAAATCCTATTTAAGCCCAGTGTTTCTTACAACTTACCATTTCCCTTCTTCAGTTCCTTGTTGAATTCCATGTGCTTGTGATCATATATAATCTGGAGGTTCGAAGCTATTTTCCCATCAATGCCTCCAGTTTCCAACACTCTCAATGCATGGTCATCCAAGAGGTTATGGGACCTCATGCATGGCAAAAATCTACAATCCCCCTGGAGAAAGTGTCGACAAACATGAAGCTTGTTGCAGTTGTTTTGCTGCATGCAGACACCACCTTTTTTGTTGTAAAATTGGCAGGTCTAGAAGTGGGGAAGATACAAGATGAAACGGAAAAGCACATTAGAATTTTTATTTGTTCTAAGGCATGCAGCTTTAAGAGCAGAAAAATGGTGACTAAAAGGCATGTGGTCATTGTGACTTCTTCAATCTAGACAGATTTCTGGCACAGAGTAGCAGGTGTTTTAAGCTGATTCATGCATTTTTGGGTTTGAAGTTGTGCAGTTTTTGTTTCAAGAAAAACCAATCCAACAAGCGTGGAAGTGCCAAAAAAGGATGCAAGACAATTGCATAAAACTGAATTTGCACTTTCTATTTCTAAAGTTTATTCTGCATTTGGGCTTCCAAAAATGGTGAGAAGAATGCTTTGAGATTAGAGTACATATGGAAAAAGCAAAACATTTCTTTAGTCCTCTATTCACCAACGAAGAGATAAGCAGTGAATCAGACCCAGGCAACAAATCACACACCAAAAACTCCTTCATGTTGTCCACCAAGCACCACAGCAACACTTTTGCTCCTGCAGCACAGAGGAGCAGCCTTAAGAAGAAAGCTTCTTTGAGGAGGACACACAGCTGTCTGGCAGACACATCACACTGGGACCCTCACAGGTCCCCTCCCAACCCCTCTTCCCACCAGCAGACAGTTTTAATGCTGCATTGAAGCTGAATATATATAGATTTATATATCAGCTAGGGAATTATAGATTGCTGGGATGGCAGTGCTTAGAAACTGGAAAATCAGGCCTGTTTCAGCTGCAAAACAACTATTCACTGGATTCATAGTGTCTGTCACACAGCCTGAACTTGGATTTAAGAATTACTGAAAAAAGCATAAAACTTATGTCAAACACTGGTTTCAGGGGCCAGAGCACAGGAATTGCTTTGGTGCTCAAGAGAATAGGGAAAAAAAGCAACTAAAATAGAAAATCAGGTAATAACTGATTATTTTGTATGGTGTCCAAAATTACCAGTTTAGGGTAGCAGAGATTGCAGCCACTTAAATTTCAAACTGAAGCTCTCAGAGTTTTCAGAACACTGAATCTGGCTGAGAACAATTCTACAGAGCATCTGGAGGAAGGTACATTAAAAGATGTTAGTATGCAGGATGAAATTTTTACACAGGAACAGCAGAATAAACCACCAAACCAGAAGCAAGTGCTGCCTCAGTGAAGTAAGTGTCCTGGTTTTGGCTGGGATAGAGTTAATTTTCTCTGTAGTAGCTGGCACAGTGCTGTGGTTTGGATTCAGGATGAGAAGAATGTTGATAACAGAGTTGTTTTAGTTAGTGCTGAGCAGGGCTCACTGCAGTCAAGGACTTCTCAGTGTCTCGTGCTCTGTAAGTGAGCAGGGGCACAAAGAGCTGGGAGAAGGCATGGCCAGGAAAGCTGACCAAACTGGCCAAAGGGATATTCCACACCGTAGAACATCCTGACCAGTATAAAAAAGAGAGGGAGTTGGCTGGGAGCCACTGATTGCTGCTCAGGGACAGGCTGGGCATCACTCAGCACGTTGTGAGCAATTGTATTGTGAATTACTTGTTTTTCTTGGGCTTTATTCATCTCTCTCTCCTTCTCATTACAGCTATTATTAGTATGTTTTATTTTATTTCAATTATTATAGTATTCTTATCTCAATCCACAAGTTTACTTGTTTTCCAATTCTCCTCCCCATCCCACCAGGGTTGGGGAGTGAGCAAGTGGCTGCATGGTACTTAGTTGCCATCAGGGTTTAAAAACATGACAATAGGGAATCCACTATTTAGCTACATCAAGAAAGCAGCTGTCCCTTGCCTTTGCCAAGAAACAAATAAAAACCAAAACAACAAGAAAACCAAAAAAACCCCAAACCTACCAAAAAAAAAAAAGAGAGACAGAGGGAAGGTGAGGGAAAGTGTGAAAACCCCTGACATTATGGTGCTGTTGTGTTTTTTTCCTTACCCTGCACCCCAATTCAGGTCACAGAATACCAAAGCATCCCCTTGCTTGAGAGCTCTGTATATGCCATGTCCTCACACACACAACCAGTCAGCATTTCTAAGCAGGAAACAGCCAAGTTGGCTTTTCAATCCCTCTTCCCAGCTCTCAGGTTTATGAAGGGCCTGCATCAATCACGGTTTTCTCTTGTTTTTGCTGTTTTACTGTATGATAGCAGTTAAGGTGCTCAATTAGAGGTAATTAATGGGTGGTGAGGGCTGAACAGATCCACAGTAGAGCGTAAGGGTAATACCAACCAATGATGGTTGCTACTATATGTTCATTACTGGGAACAATCCCCCTTGCTTATCACCACCATGCTCCTTGAATCTGCCAGCGCAACATACTTTAAAATGCTACACACAAAAAAAAATCTGTTTTGTCAAAGTCCTGCCCTGTCACAGCAGGGACTAAAGAAACAATAGAACTGTTATGTCAACAGATCTGTGGAGATTATAACCTGCAAAAGACAAGGGTAACAGGCTGTACTTACCTTGAAGACAGTATTGCCCTTACACACACACAGACCCGGAATGGAATGTTCAGCCGAATTTAACAAACTTGGTGACTGGCATACAAACTGGACAAACTCCATAGAAAATTACTGTATGAAAACTCAGGGCACTTTAGAAGAGGCAGATTTTACACAAAAATGACTGCAGTCATTTGGTCATTTTCTCATAGATTTTTCTCACTCCCTTAGACCTTCATGCACCAAAATGTGCAGGCCTAGGAAGACTGGAAAAGGAAATGGGACCTTGCTTCCTAGTCTCTATCATTTCTTGGAGAAGAAGCAACAAACTGGGTTTTTGGTCATTATACCTCTTATCCTGTAAGCATTACAATTATTGTGGTCTTTCAGTTGTATCTGGTAAACCTCTAATGAAGCTGCTGACATTTTTATTTGCTTGTTTTGAGTAACTTTATGGCCTTTATATTGTTTCTTCTGATGCTTTCACACATAGCCATCCCCATTCCTACTTCATTCAGAATAATCCTGTTACATTTTAACAGGTTGACACTGAGATCAGAACTCCACATTCTCTGTTACCCTCTCCCATTCCTGGTGAACAAAAAGCTTCTTTTAAGACATCAGTACAACTCACATCAGGGAGGAAGAAAGCGTCGTTTTGGAGAAGCAAGATTCGCAGCTCATCCTCACTGAGGCCAGACAAATCATGTTTTTTTAGAACTTTTCTGTTCTCAGCACTGGTGATGTCATGCGAGTACTTACAGGAGCTGGAAGAAAACAGACAGACATATCAATGTTTACTCCATGAGTCAGGCTGATTTAAAGAAGAACCTCAGAAAACGTGCAACTTCGGAAAAGCCATGAGAGAAAGGGGACTTGGCAAAAGTCTCTGTAAACATTTAGGTGGTCTCTGCAATTAGCCAGAGAACAGACCAGACAGCATAACTCCTCTGTGAAATGCAGGAGCATTATCATCCCCATTTTAAACACCGACGTGGCCACAACACTTTAAAAAAACTTAGCAGCACAAATTTGAAGCCAAGTCTGTCTATCCCACACATTCTTCACCTCCAGTAAAATACAAGTCACTGTCACATGATCTGAACAGCTGGAGGGAAAGTTAATTTTAGAGCAATACACCAACAACACCGGAGGTTGCAAAACCCTTGATTCTGTGAATGTAAAAGGTTGTTGTCCCAGGGATGGCATGTAAGGAAAGATGCAAGAGTCTAAGAGAGCAAAACAAAGAGATAATGAAGCTGAAAACAACACAATTTGTTATCTTTGCTGGCTGGAAAGTTTGATTTTTTAAAACAAAACAAACAAGCAAAAAAAAAGAAAACCAAAAACAACAAACCAAAATGAAACAAGAAAATACAGCTTCTTCATGTCCTGCTCTCTAACAGGTGATTTGATGCAGTCTTAAGACTAGACATACTCATCCAGCAAAAGTATCTGTTAATCTGACTCCAGAGTCAAGTCTATGATCTTTCAGCCTCTAGTTAACTCTTGAAACTCACCTTGTGAAAGGTTTTTTACCTCAGGCTATGTCTGATCCAATCCTTCTGTACAGACACTTGAGTAGATATTTCTCCCCTGACCCCTGCTACCTGTTGGACACATTGCTTTGTAAGCAAATAAACAAGGTTGCAAAGTCTGAAGGGCAGAAGTGTGCCATCTTTGATGCTGAGAAACAGTCTTCTAGGGCTATTAGGTGCTGTAGGCACTCAATACATGGCTGTGAAGGTAGGTAAGCCACAGAGTACTTGAGGCGTGAGCCATCACCAGTGTTCCTCCACAGTCGACTTCAGATTCCCCCGACAGTCACACAGTGAGTCCATATTTCCAAGTCAAAGGTTAAAACACTCCACAAATACAATGATAACTAAACAACTGAGTTCAATAACACATTCAGGAAAGAAAAACAAAACAATGAAAAGCTACTTGTGAGACAGTTAAAAACAAGGTTAACTGGACTAAAATTGTGATTCCACTAAATACGAGACCACAGTAACTTGTACAGACGTTTTTCTTTCCAGGGATTCTAAAACAAAAGGGATGCAAAGTCTGGAAGCAAAGCTAGATTTTACCTTATCAGTTAGAAAATAGTCTCTCTCTTGATCTATTTGGTCCACCTAGCAGTGTTTCTGTCCCCTCATTTTAATCAACCTCCCTCCGATGAAAGGCATACTCTTTGCTTTATTAATTTTTAACACATACTAAGGTGATTTTAAATACTTAGTGCTATTGAGAGGACAGAGTGGTTTATCATTACTAAGGGAATCACCTCATTGCACGTTTTAATTCACAGAGTCATCCAGCATGAGTGCCTACACGCACCTGAAGGCATTTCTAACAGTGAATCCCAGGGAAGCTCATCGTTCTGTCAGTAATACAACAAACAGTAAGAAAATCTTAGTATCCTTGTGGTTTGCTAGTGCACTCTGAGAGACACAGCCTTTCCCCTCCAAGCTCTTCAGATCCGAGCACACATCTGTTTTACTGGGGGAAGGATCCGGTGGGGTACCAGCAGGTTAGTAACACTGCAACAGTACAAGACCTGGGGCTTGAGGGCTTAAACTGCAAATTCTTCCATCAGAGCTCACTGTTGCCACTGATTGTCACGGGAAAGCCTCTGGGTTGTTTTCTTCTGTATTTACTTTCGTTTTCCTTTATCTTAATGTTTTTAAAGTAGGTACCACCTTTGCCTGCCCTGCCCTTCCCTGGAGTCCTCCGTATTCCGGAAGCCGGGATTGATGTACATGGGCGATCGAGCAGTGCCTCTCCCAGAAAAGTCTGTAAGCGAAGCGGTGAGTTACAGCAAAACTCAACGTTTGTAACTCTCTGGAGTGAAACCAGAGGCCATGCTAGCACTTTGCTTTTTACTTTGGAGAGAAATATGTGTAAACTATTTCATCGAGATGCCCGGGGGCTGAGGGACGGGTGTGAAGGCGAGTGGATTTAAAACAAAACAAAACAAAGCAATCGCAATACTGACAAAGAAAACCAGGCTTTAGAAAACTGCCACCTACCGCGGGCACTTCGGGCTTTTACCGACTCCGCGAGGGCAGGACGCGAGTCCTTCCGGAGCCAGGATCTCCCGCCCCGCGGCTGTGCCCGAGGGGGAGCGCTGCCTCTGTCCCCGGGGTTTGGGGGGCGTCCCCTCCCTCCCCTTCCCCTCCCCTCGGGCCCCCCGCGCTCACCTGGGCCGCATGTGGCACCTGCCCATGAGGTTTAGCTTGCAGAGGTGCAGCCGCTCGCAGCCGCCGCACTCCCTGCGGGCACAGACCCGCACGTCGGACACGGCCAGCACCTCGGCGCCGCCGCGCAGCACCAGGAAGCGCCGGGGGCCCGCGGCCGCCAGCGTCTCGGCCAGCTGCGGGGCCGACAGCCCGGCGTGCTGCTGCAGCTCCGGCAGCCCCAGCCGCCCGCCCTGCGCGCACAGCGCCCTGGTGAGGAAGCAGCACACGGCCGGGTCGCTCATCCTGCCCTCCGCGGGACGGCAGCGCCCTGGGACCGGCAGCGGGAGCGGAGCGGGAGCGCCGGCGGGCTGGCGGCGGGCGGGACCGAAGGCGGGAGCGGGGCTCCGCCGCCCGGCCGCGCTCGGGAGGAATCGAAAACGAAAGCAGAGGGCAGGAGGCAGGAAACCGCCCAGCCTGGAGGCTTCCTTGGCTGCAAATCACCCGGGAAACAGATATGCAAGAGGTGATTGAAAGGGGTGTGGGGGTTTCGTATAGTTGTAGAATCACGGAGTGATTTGAGTAGGAAGGCACCTTAAAGCTCATCGCGTTCCACCCCTGCCATGGTCCACTAGACCAGGTTGCTCCAAGTCCCGTCCGACCTGGCCTTGGACACTTCAGGGATGGGGCAGCCACATTTCCTCATCTACTTGCTGACTTCTGCTCTCTCTGCATAAACCTAACATGAATCTAGTACAGATCATTAAGCATATAATGTAGGAAAAAAACCATAGCATACCCAATTAATTGTAGTATTTATGTAGCAATGCCGTTACTTTTCTTTGTTCCCGACTAACAGTCAACTGCTGATCAGTGCTGGTTGCAGCAGTGTGTGTCCTGGCAGGGCTGTGAAGCTCTGCTGGTTTTGGCTGGGGTGGGGTTAATTTTCTTCACAGTGGCTGGTGAGGGGCTGTGTTTTGGATTTGTGCTCAACACAAGGCTGATAATAGAGATGGTTTTGTTGTTTCTGAGCAGGGCTTACACAGAGCCAAGGCCTTTTCAGCTCCTTATATTGCCATGCTGGCAAGGAAGTTGGGGGTGCATGGGAAGCTGGGAGGAGGCACAGTTGAGACAGGTGACCCCAAATGACCCAAGGGGATATTTCATACCATGCAACATCATGCTCAGTATATGAAGCTGGGGGCAGGGGGGAGAAGAAGGAAAGGGGTGACGTTTGGAGTGATGGCATTTGTCTTCCCAGGTCATGGCATGATGGGGCCCTCCTCTCCTGGAAATGGCTAAACACCTGCCTGCCCATGGGAAACAGTGAATGATTTCCTTATTTTGCTTTGCTTGTGTGCATGGCTTTTGCTTTCCCTACTAAACTGCCTTTATCTCAACCCATGAGTTTTCCAGGTTTTACCCTTCTGATTCTCTCCCCAGTCCTTCTGGTGGGGAGTGAGCGAGTATGGGCTTGGCTGCTGGCTGGATTAAACCATGACAGAAGCAGAAATGCCATGTTCCTGGTAGCGTTGAAGTAGGGCTGGGGCTGGGAAAAAGCACAGCAAATACTGAATCAAAAAGATGGGGAGAAAGTTGAGGACTAAATCCATTTGAGATGAGCTTTCATACTGCAACTCGTTGGCAATGCAAGTTTCAGGAACAGTAACTATCAACTGCTCCCTCTGGATCAGGAAGTTTACCTTGAAAATAAAGTGAATGCCAGCCTGTGTTGCCTGTTGCTGATGCCTGATTTGAAAGGCATGTGAAACTACATAGTCACAGTCACTGCTCAGGTCATAGAGAGAAAACCACCTCTAGGAACAAGGCCAAGGTGGGACTGCCTGTGGTTTTGCTCTTTCTTTGTTGCTGAATGTTATATAGCGATCTTTTCATTGTGCACATTTCCCCATATCTGCCTCCTTGCTATGATACTTGAACAAACGAAATTATTTTTGGAAAACGATAGAAAAAGGAGAGGTAGAAGGAGAAGTTTGCCACGTTTGTCAGGTCTAGCTTTAGAAAAGTAAGTTGATAGTTCTGGACTGGTTTATGCTCTGGGTATGTATACATCCATTCTCGGGTTGTCAACAGATTGTTAAGGATGATAAAACTGAGATCCATACTCAAGCTAGTTTCAGAACTGACTGATAAGGTAGAAAATGATTCGAACATTGAGTCAGCAATGTATTGCCAACTTCAAGCAGTAGATAATGAGAGAGGTAAGCTGTACAATAATTTGCTTATATTTATTTGTCTTTTGTTTTTCAGCCAGTTCCAATGAAAACATGCGTTTCTGCATTAATCCACTTAGAAATCTGAACTAATGGTCTGAGGAGCTTTGCTGGATACTTGGAACAGTATCATCAGCACAGAGCAGGAAAGTAAAGCAGAAGGAAGCTGCAAATGCAGTCATGGCAAGCATGTTCTATTCTCCACTTAAATACATTCAAGAAGGGTTTTGGTTCAGGCCTGAGTGAAAACAAAGAAACATTGGTGGATTTATCCTGTTTGTGGGTATGTTTTGCAAATATAAATGCTCCAATACTTGACTTCCTTACCTGCTTCAAACAGAACCAGTTTATGTGAAACAACACAACTGGGTGAGGCAAAAGACATCACTGCATGGGACAGGAGTCCCAAATCGGTGTCATTTTCATAGGGCAGTGAGTGATTCCAGCCTTGAATATCAAGGCTTTGTTTAAGTTAGACACCAGTGGAAGAGCAGCTGGATTGCTGCAACCTTTTGCTACTGTTTAAAATGCACTCCCTGTACATCTTTCTCTCTGATGTCCTCTACTTGCAGCTGCAATATCTCCTTGTTTTCCCTGCCTCTGCTATTCAGCTGACTCCGTAGTAAGTGAAATCAGCTTTCAGAGACTTGAAACTGAAGTTTTGATTTGTATGAGCAAAGTGTGCATGGAAATGGGTGTGTGTGAGCACCAGAAGAAACAGCAGAACAAAGGTTAAAAGAATGGCCTGTGTTGATAATCAAAAACACAGCAGTAAAGGCAGTAAAATCGAGAAACACTTTCTGTCAAACCAGGCAAATCTGCACACTGGAGCACGGACAACTGGTCAACAGAAGAGCCTACCATCTAACAGCTGGACATGGCAGGAAGATACAGCACATCGCAAATGCCATTTATTTCCTGTTGGTCCCACCGGAAGCAAACCATAAAATAAGGAAGCACAGAAAATGGGCAAATAAGTTCCATAAGGTGCATGGAGGTAGAAGTAACTGAACTGTGAAGCACAAGGATGCCACCACAGTCAGTGCTGGGTCCCACTAGCTTTCATACCTGCTAGTAGGCAGAAAAGACCCCTCCAAGGCGGCTTGCCACTGGCAGTGAAAAGTAACACAAGAGATACCAAAAGGGTGGGATGGTTG